>NW_005842101.1:2017041-2063220 GCF_000455745.1 Alligator sinensis | reverse complement strand
CCCACGGGAACGCGTTTTGCCCATAACCGGTATAATGGCGGTTCGCGCGGCTGCAGCCGCAAACGCGGCTCCTGCTCCTGCTGCTCTTCAGCAGGTACGTACGCCCCTCTGGGGGCTTGCTCTCGGGGTCTGGGGTCTGCGGGTCCTCCTTTCTCTCCCTTGAGAGCCTGTGGGGACACTTTGCCGCCACAAATAGCCCACAGAATTCTAGTTATCAGTCCACAGATTTAAAACAAGAAAATCACAAAATATTCACTGAATGATTTTGTACGTGGCCTCATCTGAAGTCCATTAAGTCAAAGGAAATTCTATTCACTTCAGTGGGTTTGGGGATCTGCTTTGTTGGCCATTCTTCAAACAAAAGAATTTGGCAGAATTTGGCCAAAATTATTAGTCGGAAATTATTTACAATGATGAGTAGGAAAATTATGGTAGAATATTAGGATGCTAAAAGTAGTAAGATAAAGAACAATACTATAAAACTAAAATAATTGTGGTCAGAGCCAAAATATGGATAAAAGGAATGTAGCACATAACATTATTTAACTCACTAATGCTTACATGCAGTAAAAAATCACTTGAATTCTGAAGATGTGAAGATCTCTACATATAACTGTTGAAGGCACTGGAGGCAATTATTTCTATATAAGGGACTGGAGACAGAGACCACCTTTGGAATTATTGGATGAAGTAGTCTTGAAAACTTGGCTGGGATATACCCAATGATTCAGAAAAGAAAAGGTATATCTGAGATTAGAAGTCGGAGTTTCTGGACATGGACTCCTTGGATTCATTCTTCAGTCCATGCAATCTTCTGAGTCTATGGTTCCAATTTATTGACCAAATGGTGAAAAATAAAAATTGTTACAGCAGAACGCCATTTAGTTCACACATATCTCCTCAGAATGAAATACCCCCTTGGCAACTGCAATACAGATTGGGCCTTATATTTTTAAGTCATTTGTTTCTGTCTGTCTTTTCTCCTTCTACTCCAAGAGTTTTAAAGGGTTCTCTAGAGTAAATGATAGGGGCCAGTCCCATCTGAGATTTACAAAATACATGTTATATCTTTTGGAGAAATCCAACTAAAACACAGTCAGATCCATATCATATAATTGTGATGGATGTGGAGATGCTGCCACTCACAGCTTGAAAACTATGAAAATATTCTTTTCATTGAACTAAATTTCTCATCATATTCAGATTTTTGGTATAAAGCAGGAAGAATAAGACACAGAGCATGTCTACACAAGACGTTTACTGAGGAGCCGACTAATTAGCTCCACAGTAAAACATTATGTGTGACCCTATTCAATCACAGTAGACTAATAAAAACTGCTGCAGGGCAGTCTGGCTAAGCTCGAGTACTATGCTGTGGTGCAGCATGTGAAGTTCCATTGAAGCAGCCCTGGGCTGGCTGCTCTGAAGGGCTCCACCTCCTGCAGAGGGGCTGGCTGAGGTATGAGGGTGCTGGCTAGCTCCACGCTGAAGCACCCTCATTCCTTAGCTGGCCTCTCTGTAGCATGTGGAGCCTCGTCAAAGTAGCCTTGGGATGGCAGGCTCACCTCCGGGATCCCCTGCCAGCCAGGGCTGCTCCAACCAGGCTTCATGTGATGTGGACATATAAACTCTAGAATTTATTCATGCACATTAATTGCACATGTAGATGCACCCAGGTTATACATATAATTTTAACTGAATTTAATTACTTGGAATTTACAACAGTGTAAATGAGATCTAAACCAGTGAGATCCAGTTCATGGAAGCAAAAGAAAAAAATGACCTTTTACAATGCACTGTATACCATAAGAGGAATTGGAAAGGAAACAATGCAACATAACTTTCCCCAGATCTTGCAGAAGATTTTGTTACATAAGCCTTCAGAGCTCCAACTGCACCTTGCTTAGGAAGAAACTGACTACTTGGAGAAGTGAATGGGGAACAATAGTATAATTCTAACAAGGCCATGGGGGGATCGCTGTCAGACTGCTGATTATTGACCTCATTTAGACCATGGCTGTCTTTTATTCTGGTTACTCAGTTTGACAGACATCATCTATTGAAGCAAGTTGATAGTTGGAGTTTTTAGAATGTCATTAAAGAGAGATCTATGCTTCATGTAGATGTTAGGCAACTCATGTACATTTTTTTTATCACTCTTATTGGGTAGTGGTGCTTATTTTAAATGTACATGTTCTTTACTATGAAGTCCCAAGATACTATAGAGACAATAGGTCCCATATACAAATGTGAACATTTAGCAGGGGAGGTAAGATAATTTATCATGGAACAGAGCCACTATATAACAAGTGAGGAACATTATAGCCTCAACAATCAATGGCAAATTGGAACTGCAAATAGGTCAAATTCAAAGACCATAGAATAGTTTTTTGCAAGAAATCAAGATAGTCCATAAGTGTGATTTACCACTGTTATTCCTGTTTTACCTTGGAATAAATTAATTGATTTCAAAGAAGATTTTGAAAGATGGAAGACTTGTGCTGTTGCTAGCCTCACCTGTAAAAGAACCGTATTGTTCAAAAAACACTTGGAGAATTTATAGATGTAAGTTTTAGGTCTGCATGGCTCTTCATATCTTTAGGACATTTGACTGAATTATTAATATTTTACTCTTATTATTGTGCATTATTAAAATGAGAGCTCAACACATTCTTTTTTACATCTGACTTCAACCAGACAAACAAGACAAATGAATAATGATATGTTTGAATGTTGATTAGCAGATTATGGGAGCATCAGGAATAACTCTGTAGTCAAGGATCCATTGAGATTTAAACTAAAAGCAGAATTAGCATCCCTTTGCACTCTTTAGTGATGGAATTCACTCTCCAAATTTGGCAGAATAATTCCTTGGAGGATTTAATTTTCTTTTAGTAAAATATTCATTTTTTTTAAAAGGAAACGCTTAAAATATGACTTCTCTTAAAAAAACCCACAACTTCTTTTTCTTTATGCCTATTTACGTTCTTAAGCTAAACAAATACAGTCTCCATACATGGGGACACAGATTATTCTGATAACAACAGAGGCTACTTTTGAACGTTAGTCAGGGTAACTGAACAGAGTTACCTCAAGACTAACTAAATGAGCTTTCAGATTTCATTTGGACCTCCCATTCTTTGAAGCTGCAGATTTGCCAAATGACAGACCAGCTGGAGTTCTCAGTGAAGTGAGATGGCCAGTAGGCAATCTGAGTATTTAGGATGACCATCTGCGAGAAGCATGGTCACTAGGGCACAACAGTAGATCAATCAGGGGTACAACATGCAAATATGGCGTTAGTAGGGTAAGAAGAACTAACTGTGTGGGAGCTCAGCTGGTTACTCTCTGTGCTTGTCCTTCCAGTGTCAGCAGCATCATAATATTAGGAAACCCAGGGTTTCTCATGGTACTCTGGATGGAGAATTCAGGGCACAAACCTCTGTGAAGACCTGGAAATGTGGATGCTTTCCTGCCTACCACTCAGCATTATCACAGAGATTCAGGAGTCAAGAAGAAGTTCCATATAGAACATCTTGGGAATCAGCTTTCAAGTTGTGGGTGCATGGAAAGAATGAGAAGCAAATGAGGGACAAAAGGAGAGCTAGAAAAGTCATGGCGCTGAATGAGCATTACTAACTTTTTATCCTTGTGAATCCATGTTTCAACTCAGTCTTACCAAATTTTCCTCAAGGGGAAGAGAATCAGGGATTTTTGTGGAAGAGGATTAGGAAGAGACATGTAGAGATCTGTAGAAAGCCTGATGGACATCTAGTTTCCTCCTCCAGTCTCTTCCTTTCAGACCTTCATTCTCATCTTACAGTACTCCCAGTAGTCTGGATCCATTAGGTCAGTCAAACTACGGTCCATTTCTGATGCACCACAGATTACTAGACCAGCGTAAATAATTGTGAGGACTACAACCAGGGCATAGGCAATCATCAGGCTAACACAGAAGCTGGCAGGACAACCAGGGGCAAAAGGGTCAACAGACAGGGACCAGAAACAAGGAGAGAGGTCAGGAAGTGGAACCCAGGGAACAGGAAATGAGAAACAATAAGCAGACCTAAGACACAGGGATCAGATCCAGGGGTTCACTAGATGCCAGGCAGCCAAGAACAAGCCACGTATCTACCCAGTTGCCGAGATGTGAATCCAAGTGTTGAGAGAAGTTCATGGTCAGGGTGGCAGTTAATTAAGGCCTGAAGGTCCAAGACTGGATCAAGGCTGGCAGCATTGCCTAACAACACTGTTGCTGAGGCAAGGTTCTAGAGGAAGTGGGAGAGTTTTATTGCCTTCCATCAAGGGCCCCTAGGTCACCTGGTTCCACAATGAGTATCTCATGGGAGGGCTGAGCTGGGCTGGGGCTGGCATTTGGTTAGTCGCTGGATTATGCTGGAGCTCACGCTTCTATCTGTGGGTACAAAAGCTTCAGATCCAAATTCCTTGGGCCCTGATGCTGAAATCCCTAATATGATGTAAAGAAATAGTGAAGTGTGTTAAGCCCTATTTATGGTACACTCATTAACTCACATTCTCATCTAAATTATCTCTCTTCACCACTCAAAGCTCACACAAATGAAATATAAAATACACATATATAATATTAGTTTGGAAGGGACATTGAAAGCTCATCTACACTACCCCCTGCTTAAGGCAAGGTCAAGTACACCTAGAACATCCCTGCCAAATGTTTGTTTAGCTTTTTCTTAAAAGCCTCCAATGGAGAAGATTCTATAACCTCTCTAAGTAATCTTCTACAAATATCTTTACAATTACATTTTTCCCTAATAGGCAATCTAAAGCTCCTTCACGGCAATTTAAGCGTTTTTGTTCCTATCCTTGATGGATATTGAGAATAACTGATCACTGACCTCTTTATAAGAATATTTTACATGTAAGAACACTGTTCGCAGGTACCCCTCCAGTCCTCTCTTTTTCTAGACAAAACATACCCAGTTTTTTTCCACCTTTCCTCACAGGTCATAATTTCTAAGCCTCTTCTTATATTCATAGTGCTTCCTTGGCTGGAGCCTCAGATAATATTCTTACCCTTTATTCTCACAGAAAGAGGATTCTGCAATCTGGGTGGACCTTGAGCTTTATTTCTCCTCGTCTAGGAAAGTTTCTTTTTATGTGCCAGGAGAAGAGCAAATTTCCCCACCTATATTAGACTGGGCCAGTTATGGAAAAAGCTTTTAATTTCACACACCTTAACCCAAATCTGTTCTTGCTGCAGAATCTTCACCAGATTTGGTCACTGAATGTCTGGCAGAAAATTCAGGAGTTACAACTGACATTTCAGTTCTAACTGTGCTAGTCTCAACATGTGAAATACTAAAAGAAGTGATATATTGAGAGAAAATTTCAAGTGTGCAAGGATTGTTTTCTCAAGTTAGGATTCTGCCTTTCTCTTATTGGAGGGCTTTCTCACTAAAATACAAAATCTGCCAACACATCTCCACCACCCCTGCTAAAACTACACCCCACAACAGAACTATCACCATTCCTATATCCTACCCTTGCACTTCCAGAAATGTAATATATCTCATCCAGTGCGCTAAATGCCCTGATGGAAAATATGTTGGAGAAAACAACAACTGCACACCAGAACGAATGCACACTGGAAATCTCTCAAAGACAAGAATACCTAACTATCTGGGGGGGCTCACTTCTCATAGGACAATCACTGCCTTTCCCATCTCTCATTTCTAATCCTTAAAGGGAACTTACAAAACACCTTCCATAGATGAGCCTATGAACTTCACTTCATAAATCTACGGGATACAAAAAATCATGGACTCAATATAGACATTGGTGTTATGACACACTACAACTTGCCTGATATCTGATTCAACAGGTACCTGTCTGACCTGACCTCTTACATTCTTCTTTCCACCCAGCTTTTCTCTCCTCCCCTCCCCTATTTTTCTGCCTTTTGTCTCCATAATTTCCTACTATTTCCTTCTTCATTGAGAGCCTCTTTCTTACCCTGTATTTTTACCTCTGTAATGTTCCCCTTTGGCCTTTTTTCCCCTGCTTTCTTGCCCCTCCCTCCCCTGCTTTACCTTTTGTTTCTCCTTTCTACCTATTTATATTTTCACTACATCCTCTCATACTTTGAGCTTCTCTCATTTCTGTTTTCCTATCTCCTACTATTTTCTTTTTCACTGACATCCTCTTTTCCACCTTGTATTGTATCACTGTAATGTCTCCCTTCAGCCTTTTTTTCCTTGGTCTCTTCCTCCTCCCCTCTCTGCTTTACCTTTTGTCTTTCTAATTGCTACCTATTTACATTCTCACTGACATCCTACCACACTTTTAGCTTCTCTCATTCCTTGGAGTCACAGAACAGCAGAAACTCCCTATGCCTGAAGAAGGGTGACTGAGTCTGAAAGCTTGCTAAGAACTTTTTCCCAGCTACTCAATTGGTCTAATAAAAGCTATCACATCTACTCAAAGAACCTGGCCTGCCTATGTCCTTAGACCAACTTGGCTACAACCAAAAACCTAGGAACAGATCCTCTGATATTTAGACAGGATTCGAAAGTGGCTGCCTTCTTCCTGCAAGGATTTCTTTCTTGCCCAGGTGTTTTTACAAGTTCTTCCTGCAAGGATTTCTTTCTTGCCCAGGGGTTTTTAAAAATATCTGCATAGTTTCCAAATTTTCAGCAGGCTCTTGAAAGTTATTGTAGTATTACTTGAGTGAACTATATAAGGTCTTGTTTGGCAGGGGGAACTGGTGGGCTGCTAACACACCCCAAGGAAATAGTGTTTCTGGTTTTGCTCCTCCCTCCCTCCCCTTGCTTCCAGGGTCACTCTTTCTGGGGGGCATGTATCAGCATGATATATCAACTGATGACCCATGATGGGAATTTTTTCACTAACATTAACAACAGATGCTAGAGATGAAAGAGGGGAAAGAAAAAAAATCTCACTGATTTTATATTCTCTTTGGACATATGGTCTTTTCAGTAATGCCATACTATTTGTCTACTTGCCTTACCTCTTCTGCTCAAAACAGAAACCCAAGGAAGCAGGCGTCCCAACCAGAGCCCTTCTGGTGATTTTCTTCTTAATTAAGTTTAATTATGAAGTTAAACCCTCATGGATATAGCAAAAAATCTCAGATTTAACCCTCTATACAGTGTTTGGCTAACAAAATAAATGAAAAGTGGGAAAACAGAATAGGGGGATCAATGTTTTTTTTTTTTTAACATATCACCCTGAGCAGTTCCATCATACCACTGGAGTGACACAATGTATCTTTGTGCAGTCCACAGGACATCAGCTGGTTAAGACTCACTCTACCTAACTTTCTACTGCTCTCCATTTATCTAAATAGGACGTTTTTCAGTTTTTAGGCTCTGATACCAGAAGTCACTGGAAAAGAAGCCTAAGGAAGTGACTTACATCCTGTGGTGACAGAACAAGACCCCAGGAAAAGGGGCACAAGGGCAGATTTCCTGGATATTCTGTAGTCAGCCAAATCTGTTATCTTAGTTCTATCTTTACAGTGTCTATAAAGGATGAGCTGGGAGTATGATGTCAATGTATCCACTCTCAATAATTGATATGATGGATAATGTCAACCTTCCACCACCTTCTGTATCTCCCCACATCTCAAGAAACTTAATTCATCAACCATGTTTGAAATATTTAAGTAATCTTAGTGATGTATGGAGCACTGACGCTCCCTTGTTAGAAATCTGTACTACTAACATTCTATCAAATTAAAAAGCCACTGAGCTCTTGTGCATAAAATTATCATAAATTATCTCTGAAGGTTCATTGCTGTTTGGAATGTTTAATTGCTCACTCAGCTGAACTTCAGCAGCTTAGGATTATTAATCAATGTTAGGAGGTTTCCCATAAGATCATCTTTTACACTGGAGCTGGAAAGGTAGCAAACTTGTGTGTGAGTTTGTTAGATACAGCAAGTCAACAAAAATTGAATTTGTTCTGGTACATTCCCTCCATTTATTTTATTCAAAGATGATCTGAGTGATGGAGGATGAGACAAATTATAGCACCCCTGTATCATTTATTTGGATGGAAAACTAGATTCTCCAAAGTAGTAGTGATAAACCTCTACCGAGTGATAGCTAATAGATAACAAGTGGGGTTTTCAGAAATGCTAAGCATTGATCTCACTCTTTTTCCCATTAAAGCTCAAAGAAAGCTAATAAGTGCTAACTGATTTGGTAAATCTCATACAACCATTTATGTAGAGCATCCAGTTAATAAATTTCCCACAGAAATTTTATAAAAAAATATTTGTAAGATAATTCTGTTTGCTCATGTTTCCACTTTTCTGGGGAATTTAAAAACAAAACCATATTAATGTAACATTTGATTTTACTTTTAATCCAGTGACATTTCATTTTGGTTTTTTTTTAACTGAAAATGTATTAGGAATTTACCATTTTACGTTTTTTCTCCTTTGTCCTACTTTTTTTTTCTTTTTCTCATGAAGTACAATTGAATGGTTAATGTTAAATATTGTCAGGGTAAAGGTACCTTAACCATTTCTTAAAACTGCCTCAATGGTTGCACGAAGGTGCAGGTAAAAAAACCCAACAAAACAAAGGTCTGTAACTCTGCCAGAGTCAAGCTTTTCAAAATTTGGGAAATTTTTTAAACGTTTTTGAGAGGCAGAGGGTACTGTGCTTTACTTTTTCTTCTGCTATTTTGTTAATGTTTCCAAAGCTGGAGAATACTGGAAAAGTGAAAATACAAGTGACTGGGCCCTTTCTTTATAAATAAAATGCAAGCTAGTCAGTAATGAGTCTTCACCTTTCCTATAACAGTAGAGGTATATGCCCAGCATTAATTCTTTAAACAAATAATTATGGTTCAATACTGGCATAGAAATATTCAGTTAACATAGATTCATAGATTGGAAGGCTGGAAGGGACATCAGAAGATCAGGTGACCCCAGTCTCCTCTTGAAGATTTTGAGGGTAGGCGATTGCACCATCGCTGGAGGAAGCTTATTCCACAGTTTGGACACCCTAGTTTGGAAGCAGTTTTTCCTAATGTTGATCATGAAATGGTCATCCAGGAGTTTGTGACCATTACTCCTAATTATCCCCAAGGGTGCCCTGGTGAACAGTTGTTCACCAAGCCCTTGATGTACACTTCTGATGTAGCAGTAAGCTGCTACTAAGTCCCCCCCTAGCCTTCTCTTTTTCAGGCTGAAGAGTCCCAGGTCCCTCAGCCTTTCCTTGTATGGCTTGCCATGCAAGTCTCTGATCATACGGGTGGCCCTTCTCTGGACTCTCTCAAGCTTTATCATGTCCTTGTTAAGGTGTGGTGCCCAGAGCTGGATACAGTACTCCAGCTGCGGTCTCACCAATGCCCAGTAGAGCAGGAGAATCACTTCTTTGGTTTTGCTGGAGATGCATCAATTGATCAATTCACGCATCAATTTACAACTTTTAAATATAAACCTCTTGGTTTATCTTTCAAGCTTCTTTATTTTAAAATGGTTCAAGTCTGGATAAATATGGTCCCTAATTTGTAGCTTTTACTAATCACCAGTACACTTCCAGAGGGAAATTGAGTTACTGCTGATTGGTTATTTGCTAAGTGTTAATGCTGGTTACTGTGCTGCAGCACAATTTGTCCCTGAAATGGACACCTAATAACTGTTTTTCGTTTGTCCCAGACATTTTTTTCCATTTGCCTCAAAGCCCCAATCTTAAAAATGATGTTAATTTTGTCCTCAAGGAATTAGTCCTCCTTCCATTAACTTCAGTGGGAGCATGATTGACTTCTGAATGACAATGAATGCATGCCATTACACAGAAATATACTTATATTATTTGCTTATAATTCTGAAGGGACTGAGTGAAATGAGTCTCTTGGTACAACACATGATCTATCAATTTAAAGCATTGTATTGCAACTTAGAAGTGGTCAAATATAGGCCCATTTTTCATAAAAAATGGCAAAAATGTGTCCTTTTTATTAATCAAAAATAAGCAATAAGAGGGGGTCCAATAATTAAGCTATTTAAGACACATTTAAAAAAAAAATAAAAGTGAATTTTACCATATAGTCAATAAACCTAACACACTTTTTTTGACATGTATACTATCATACCACAATATTTAGAACAAACAAGAAGAAAGTTGTATGAAGTTTTAATTTTTAATATACTTATTTTAATGTAACTTTAATATTATTAAAATATATTACATAAACCATATTTGAAAATGGCTCTGTAATAATACATTTTCCAGTATGTGTTAGTAGTGTTTCAGTTGCAATGCATGTGCTTCAAACTATTGCCTATTTTTATTCCTCAAATACCATTTTTCTGAGTCTTCAAAACCCTCCTTAAGACATGTTTTCCATTAATATATAACAAAGCAGCAAAGCAACAATAGCAACATTCCATCTGTATAAATTGTTCCATCTGAAGATGTCAAAGTACTCTACAAATAATAATGCACGTCACCACAAAGCACCCACTTAAACATAAGTATTCCCATCCCTGTTATATAGAACTTGTGACACTGAGATTGTAAGACCTCTTGTTTTCTTCTTTGGGCATTGGCTCAGGTCCTAAACAACTTATCCAGCATCATCCAGGAAGTCTATTTATGAGCTGGGAAGAAAAAGGTGGATTTTCTGACTCCCAATTGCATGTCTTAATCATTCAAATCCTTCCTGCAATGGCCTTCTCATCTCATCGTTGATGTATTCTCATCCTCATAAACTTGAACTTTTGACCCATACTTTACTTTTGATTGCAAACTCTTCAGACAGGGAGTAGGAGTCTTTTTGTACTTGTAAGGATTCAGATTTACCGTGACCTATAAATCATCGCACTAATATGTAGCATTTAGTAAATGCATAGTCGAACACGGTGTTTAAAAGTTATTGCGTAGGTGACAATTTGCAATAACTTCTATAACTGTTCAAGTCTATTAGGTAAAAATATACTACAGCATGTTTGACATTCATGTTAAAATCTCTTCTGTTGTTTTAATTATCATCCTGTGTACTTATTTCTAGCCACGCGGCATCTGACCAAGCTATGATATATAGGTATAAACCTATAAAGCCTTACTACTATAAGTAATCTCTTCTCTCCAACAAGAATATACTTATAGCTAAGGATCAGGATTGTTGAAATTATTATTAAACTTCCCTTGAAAAAGGCAAATTACTTAAAGTGAACATGTGGAAATTTTCAGGATCAGTCCCTACATCTGTATTCTAAAAGGAAATTATTGAACTAAAGTCAAATACAGAGGTCATAAATTGTAGCATAAGCTACATATCAACAAATGAGAGTGAAGTAAATGAGAATCAGTGTGATTTCTATGTTAAGGAGACAGAAGGGAAGAGTTGATATACTTAAAATAATCCAAGAAAAGATATAAATTAAAGTTGAGTCCTCCTCTTACTTAATTTTACACCCTTTTTATGATAAAACCTTCCCACAGTTCTCTTGGTATAAAAGTTACTTCAATGTCTATTCCCTTTTCCCCCACTTAGACTGCTTTCCTGGAATGTAACTTACATAATAATTTATGGCATTTTTGAACCTGACCTAGGAATTCTAATGAGGGAAGATTCATGCCTGACCTCTAGTTCCCATATATAGGTGTATAGGTAATGAATGTTAATTCATATTTTGCCTCACCAGGTGCCAAAACAATATTACTAGCTGTGTTGTGATGCATGCTTGCACATCAGAAAGTACATTAGAATCCTACTGCAAATCTTCCAGAGTATATGGACCATTAATTTATGTCAGTCCAGCTACCACACGTGCTTTAACTTTATGCATGAAAGAGTCTTATGGAATGTTTACTTGAAAAAAGTTACTGTACTTAATTTGCGATGAATCCAAAATCCTAATACACTGTAATAATTTTAAAAGTCAAAACTTTTTATTGCCCGTTAAACTTCTTATTTATTTATATACTTGTATAATTTAAAACTGGGGAAAATGATTTATTTAACCCAAGAGCTGAGATTTTGACTATCAAGTTTTAACCCAGGGCAATTATTTATTCCACTGTCAATCTGAGTCAATCTCTGGATATAGGGCTTTGTAATGTAAATGAGTAAGGATTCTTAACGACACTGATGCAGCTGTACTGTAACTAGCTATAAGAATAATATATTTTCTAAATACAATTTCATGCTTGAAACCCAGAAAGTTGTTATAAAGAGTGTAGACCTTTTTAATGAAGGACAGACTTAATATAAACTTTCCTGAAATGTATTTTTAAGTAAATTCAGAACAATGCATTATACCTTGTTTTCTTTCTCAGAATTCACTTGAAACTGAAGATATATCTAACATATATAGATTTGCATGTATTAAAACTTCCATTCCTTTCACAGACCATTTTATATTCCTTAAGATCATTACTCAGGGGTTACATTATTGTCCTATATCAGGAGTGCTTAACCTCTGGCCCATGGGCCAAACACAGCCTGCAGAGCCTTGGAATCTGGCCCATGGGACTCCCCACGGGTCAGGAAATTTGGCAGTGGAGGAGCAGTGGCAGTTAATACTGCCATCCCTCCCCACCGCCAAAATCCCAAGTCCTGAGCAGCAGCGTGCACCCTGTGTGGGTGGTTGGGGCTGGTCCAAGCCCCGTTCCCCATAACCCTGCCCAGCTAGGGTTAGGCTACACCCTGTTCCTCCTGTAGGTTCAGGCTGTGCCTCCTTTTCCTGTACAGCTAGATTAGGCCTGATTGCCCTCCCACCCTCCTCTGCATGGCTGTTTGGGGCCCCGCAGCACCTACCCCAGACACTGAATTGGGTCCACCAGGTGGATCTGGCCCACAAAGGAACCAGCCACTGCCCATTTGGCCTGCTTGGCATCACTGTCCTATATAATTTGGTTAATACAGATGATTTCATTTTAGTTTTTGCAGATCCTGTTCACAGTGTTAAACACTGAGGTCACCAACTACAGTGGATTTTCACTTGTGTAGCTGAGATCAAGATTTGACTTACTGTATGTTCTGCATTAGTGATTGTCTTGGGGTGCACCAGGCAAATAGTTGATCAAAGGCTGTGAACAGATGTTGCCCTTGTGGTGACAAAGAGTTTTATGACAGGATACAATGTGAATGTATTAATGTCCTTACTGCATGTTGAACCACAAATGCCCCCAAAATGTTTG
The DNA here is from genome assembly GCF_000455745.1 of Alligator sinensis. Lineage (NCBI taxonomy): Eukaryota > Metazoa > Chordata > Crocodylia > Alligatoridae > Alligator > Alligator sinensis. The sequence goes on along the minus strand of NW_005842101.1, from coordinate 2,050,060 downwards.
TGCAACAGTACCTGTTAGCAGTTCATTTCACTTTATTGTGGCAGTCATCTATACAGTTATCGTGCATTGACTGAATGCACTGTTGAAGGATGTTGGTGGTGCATCCTACATCTCTGTCACACAGGGACTCTGGGATCAGAAAGCCATTCCCCGGTGTGTGCCAGGGATGTCTAGAAACATGTGTGTAGTCCAACTGGTCTACACTGTAGCACATCGGGGTCCCAGAGGTGGCTGTGACACCTTCTGGTGGCTCTGCGATTGTGCCCTGCTCTGCCCCTAGGGTGCCTTCCCATCTTGTCTGCCATGCCTTGATGGTATAATTATAAATAGGGAGGCAGCCCAAGGGTCTTTGCATGACCCCAGTTCCACTGAACCCCAGCTTCAGTTTCTCAGCTCCCTTCTGGTCCTCAGGCCCCTTGGTGGGCCTCACTCTGCAACTGTACCACCACAGGACACCCGAAGCTTTAGGGGCTAATTGTGTGGCTCCAAATTCTCTCCTATACCACACCCCAACCCTCACGGGTGTTACCATATTGTTCACTTGTTGGACTTTGCCCTCCTTGGCCACTGCCCCTTTCTTCTTAGCTAGGCCTTCTAGCCTGGGCACAGGGCATCAGACCTGGCTTTCAGGCACTACCTCTAATTCGTCCCTTCTGGTCACCAGGCCCCTGGCCCTTGTGTGGCTGCATACCTCTTAGGTGCCAGGCCCCTGGCCCCTGTCTCACGGCATCCCTCATAAGTGCCAGGCACCTGGCTGGCCCTGTGGCCTTAATGTAGCACTGTGCCCAGTCTGGGCTCAACAATCACTCATGACCACATTCCTCTCAGGCGCTGGGCCCCTGGCTCCTGTGTGGCTGCATCCTTCTCGAGCACCGAGCCCCTAGCTCCTGTCTGGCTCCATAGCCTTTCACTCTGTCCTTCTCTGAGCTCAACAGTAGCTCCGTCTTTGAGCCTTCCCCTGGCAGGGCCCAAGGTGATCGCATGCCCCACAGGCAGTAATGCCCATGGGTGATAACATAACCGCCCCTTACAGTCCCAACTGTATCAACTGCTCCCTCCATCAACCGCCCCTTACAGTCCCAACCCAAACTGCTGGTGTAAGTATAACATAAACATAGCCCGTGGGTGATAACATAAACAACAGCAACAATGGAAGAAGCCCTCTGCCCCTTTAAGAGGGCAAACCTTCCTTCACTCCATTGCTGGCATACCTCCCAGCCTGGGCTCCTTGTGAGCTCCCAGAGCCTCAGTGTTCCTGCAGGCAGCAAAGCAGACCGTCTAGCACCTCTGGGTAGATCTCCTGGGCAGAAGCTTCTAACCCTGCAGCTGGCAGGGCTACACTACTTTGCCAGCCCAAGCCTCAGGCTTATATGTTCCCAGGGCCCTGCCTACTTCTGGTCAGCAGGCTGCCTGCAGGTGCCTACTAATTGCCTCATTGGCCTGTTGCTTCAGCAACCTGCATCTGCTCTGCCCTGCCTAGCCTGCAGAGCTCCCTGGCTGGGCTGTCCCAGGCGCTCTGTTACATGCACAAACAGTTTTTAAAGGTCCTGGTGCACCTGATTGTCAGCTTTGGCCCTAGTGCTCTAGGACTTTTAAAAACCATGAATGTAACCAAGCTGTGTTACACACACAGTATTTTAGATATCTGTGGCACATGAGGACCCTGGGAACACTCCCTAATCTCTGGGCCCCCATGTGCTGAGGATGTCAGAAAACTATATGTGCAGCCAGAATGCGCACACAGTTTTTAAAAGTCCCACCACACGGGGCCCGGGCCAGTAATCAGCTGCCTGCAGCAGAGAGGAGGAAGAAACCAAAGCCAAAGGGCTTCCCCCACCAGGGACTTTAAACCCTGTGCCTGGCAGCTGTAGTCATGCAGCCAGGACATGGGGGATCAGAGGCTCTTCTCAAGATTTAAAGTCCCAGTGGGGAAGGCCCTTTAGCTTCCCCCTGGATACAGCCTCTGATCCCTTGTGTCCTAGCAGCCCAACCAGAGCTGCTAGGCGCTGAGTTTTAAAAATCAACAAATTGTCAACTCCTGCCTAGACACCCCTGATTTCCAGCCAGACCCCTGGGGCCATCCCATCCTGGGCTGACAATCAGCTGATTGTCAACTTAACACACAGGGCCCCTTTTCTTTAAAACTACTTTAAAAGGAGATGCATGGATATACCAATCTTTATCATGGGACATGTTGCAGTACAGCCAGTGCCACAGCAATTGTGATGTTTGTTTAAAGCCTAAGTGACACATGCCTACTTGTGCACTGGACATACATGTTTCATTTGCTCTCCAGTTGTATAATCAGGGTGAAAATAGGAAAGAAATGGCTATTTCATTAAGAGGTAATAGTAATATCTGATCTTTCAGGAATAATGTCAGCCAGATCCAGATTGCAGAACTGGAAATTTCAAGGTGAGAGGGAAGACTAAATGATGGTACAGAATGATATAAAGATAGAGATGGCTTACTGATTACTAAATAGAGCTGGGTGAATAATTCATAGAATCAACATCTTTTGCCTTCCCCCTCTCTGTTTATGAATTATCCACAGTTTTTTCTCATATTCATGTGTTATTTGAATGTATTTTCTTTGTAATTTCTGTGAGCAAACAGAATTAACACTCATTTTCCATTATTATTTTGCAAAAATAAATAAAAGTATCTGGCTCACTGAAAAAGCTTAAAAGTAAACCTGTTGGCTAAAGCATCTGTGAAAATTGGGCACAATAGAGAAGTGAAGCCACTTGTTAAAAAATTCTGAAAGAACATGAGTGGAAATGTTCTTGTACTACTCAACTTACCCTTTTGTGCTGACTTTTCAGACCGCAATTCCTTTTCCAAACAAATAAATTCAGTATAAGGCAGGATAAGACTGTTAACCTTTCGTAGAAAGCAGAGCTGATAAAATGTGTAATAAAGATGCTTGTTTCAATGTCTAAGCAAGATCCACTCCACATTAACAGAGATTTATTAACAGAAGCTGATACTGAAGGTTTACTCAGAATCTTGCAAAAGAGAATACATATTAATTCATGTACACTTTGGGAATATTTTAACTTTTAGGATCCTTGGATACATTCAATAAAAGATGCTATTACTCTACCTTAATACTAGATCCTAATCTAATCAGCACTCCCATAATCTGTGATATAACATCCAAATTTAATTGAGTTAATAAATTAATTAATAGGGGACTTTATGAATATATTTCAAGAAACAGTTTGAAGTTGTGCAGTAATTGTTAGCCCTATTGTGGACAGTTTACATATGCGTGTACACAAGTTCACATATGCACGTTCACACAGAGTGTGAAAAATACTGTTTAGCAGTATCCATTCTGAGAAATATAACTTCTAAACCAACTTCTAATTTTTTTTTCTCATCTGTATAACAAATAATGAGACCACGGTGGCATAGAGGAATAAATTTGTGACAGCAGCAGCACCGCAACACTGATTCAAAAGAGCTCTATTCACATTTTCATTTGTTATGTTTTGAGGCATGTAAATACCATTCTGTTTCTCTACAATGTTAGTACTTAGAAGTCTGGTAAGAAATCATCCATGCCATTGTTTTCAATAGCCTAAGTCTGTGTGGTCCCAATGAACATTTCAGGGTGTCTCAGGGTGACTCTCATACTTACCGAATACTAACACTCTATGATGGTTGCAATGGCAGCAGCCATCTCATTAAAAACTGAACTAAAGCTCACACAGTAGCTCACAGTTTGCAGTCATGCTTATTTCAGTTTCATAGGTTTAGCAGAGTTAGCAAAAATAAACTTTGCCTCCAAGAGTGCTGAAAGATAAATGGCTTGGTGTATGCGTGAAGGAAATGTACATCATGCACGTATGGCTCTCAGAAGGACGAGTCATATTCAATTCTTTCTAGAACAAGAGGCAGAAAAGAAAATACATATTCTAAAGCAAATTACTAGCCACTTCATGATATTGATCCTTTCAAGTTTTTCTAAAAAACTTTTGATGGACTAAGATACTGGCAGAGAGACACATTTTGTAAAATTAAGTTGCTTGAAAAGTACAATTTAAAGATGAATTAATGTTTTGAATTAAAGTGGTCAGATTCATACACATCTCTCAATCCACAAAGCAGGTATTCTCCTACTTTTACTGAGTACAATTAAAGCATAGTGATCCAATGGTCAATAGAGAGAGAAAAAAAAACAGGTTATGATGAAAGGCTAGGGAGTTGAGAGTCACCTCTAACAGTTGCTAGTAGCTGTTGATAAGAGATGACTGACACCCTGGCTGGAAGGAAAGATCAGATGCATATTAGCACCAGTGAGAAGATTTCCAAGATATGCAGCATTGACATGATTCCACAACTCTGGATACGTAAGCAGGCACTCGTGCTGATGTGCATGTTAAATAGTTCTAATTATAATTACAATAGAGAAGGTAAGAGCAGGACTGACCACTCAAAAGGATAGTCCAAATGTGTGGCAGTATGTAAGCACAACCAAAGATGAGGTAAGAATATGGCTGTCTATGTAAGTAATTTGCTGCTTGCGGAAAGGCTTGGCAGCTGACAACAACAACCCATCAGAAAAACAGCCAAACCCATTCAGAGCATTTAGCCATGTAAGAAATTTCCATGAAACGTACTGATCTGCTATGTTTTCATTTTGTTCTGGTAGTCTGATATATTGGGCTAGTCTGTTTCTAGGGCAGTGGGGAAGCTATTGTTGTCTCTGGATGCATATAAGAGTCAATTAATCACTAAATCAAATTAAGGGCTTGATCCTGTAAGGTCCTGCATCTTCTCAAGTCTCACTGTCCCAAAGATATAGTACCCTTTTCTGAAAGAAGAAGGTTGGCTAAAAATGTAACTGAAAACCTCCAAATGCCAGAAGCACTAGTTGGTTAAATTATACAAGTGATTACATAAGTACTTGATATTGTGCCTTTTATGCAGACTCGTGTGGAAATAATCTAAGCTTTCTTTTATTGCCTATGTTATTTTCAGTGGTACTTCCTTTTATTTACCCAAGGGAAGTTTTTTTTAATTAATGTTTATGATGGGCTTCATGACCTAAGCAGTGCAGAAAAAGTATTGAAATGGATGCTCATTGTTTATGGGGTTTGAATCTAATTATGTCATCCATAAAAATAGACCAAACAATTTTGCTTGTCTGCCAGAAATCAATTCTTTATCACTGGATTTCAGGTCTTCATTTTGTTTTCATTTAAAAGTAATAAAAGTTGTTTACGGATCATTATAAAACCAGTGTATATGGAAGTTCACATTTATTACATTTCAGTACGTAGTGTTAAAAGGAGATGTGACAACTACTACTGAAATACAGCTTCTTACCAATCAAGATCTTTTTTAAAAGAAAAAAAACTTTATTGATAATTTAGTGACCACTCCTGCAAATCTCTACTTTTGTGGTCAGTCCTTTTATTCACACACACATGATTAATTTTCAGTGTGGTTACTTACATGAGTAAGGGTTCACGGGAATGGATGATTATAAATAATATAAATAGTGCTGATACCTTTTCTTTAAGAAGAAGAAGCATAGTGACAGTTATAAATGTACAAACATTTCATGCAAATATTTTAATCAGTACATTGTATATGGTGAGCATATATGAATATTAGTACAAGTTTTCTTTTTCAGGACAACAGTGTGCTGCCTCAGTGTGTGTTGGCAAAAGGTGTTGAACTGACAGTCTTAGGCTGGAAACAGTCTTTGCCTTTGTGCCATGCAGAGGCCAAGGAAACAGATGTCTATGTCCCTTGTCATACCACAAATGCCAAAAAATTGTGGCAGAGTCAAAAGGTAGTATAAAGTTGTGCCTCTTTTTTGGTCAGATGTCTGTTTGCTTTACAGTGGGAGAGCGCAGGAATCCTGGGCTGCCCCTGCTCCTCAGCTGCCCTAGGCAGACTCTCCTGATCCTGCATGTGTCAGGAATTCCCATTCCCAGGGTGTTAAGGATTAAGCCCTTGAAACCTTGGGAGCAGCTGCCTAGGCTCTCCTGTTTGCTGAAGCCCCAAGGATCTCCCAGCAGGGAATTTCCCAGGTGTGTATCATGCTGCTGTGCCCTGACTCAGGGTGTGCCTCTGCAAATGAAGGAGCCCCAGGGCTCCCTACTTGCAGAGGCACAACCCAGTGGGTGTTTCCTGGGTATACCTATGCAAGCAAAGAAACCTGAAGTTTCCCCATTTGATGGTAATGTACCATTGCCTTGCAGATGGAGCACCTGCTGCTCAAGAGACCAGCAGGAGGCCATCTTTGCAGGACAACCAAAATATCCATTTCACTCAATGAATCAGATCAGGGGTGCTGGGTCAAATCCTGGCACAGGTGATCCATATTATTTGTTTAAAGCCTTAATGATATGTCATTTTCTTATCTACATGGAAGAAACAGAGCAATGTTTTTCCACACCCACTGCCCCACCACATACCTCAGTTATAGTTTGTGGGAAGACTTATTTTGGACCGTACAGATCTTAAAGACACCCCGAAGTCTTCCAAACTGCCTATGTAGTAGTCTTTTACACTAGTTTGGGCACTAAAATGTATGTTAATTCTTTTCTTTTAGGCTCCCAACGTGTGTAGGAGGTCTCCATAAAGCAACAGACTTTTATGTTTTTTGACCACTCTAAATCAGCGGCACTCAAGTGTTTGGCCCAGTGGGTAACATGTGTAGTGCATGGATGGACAACATTTTAACTTACTTAACTTAAATAAAGTGGCAGTTAGTTTTGTTTCTTTCCTTTATCAACATAAAAAAGAAACAAGTTCTATTGGGCCCAGTTTTAACATCTTCACAATAATTCCTCTGTAAAAAGGGTCTAATTTTTATTATCTACAGCTTTGTTATTTATTATACAAACAGTGCTTTAGGGCCTTGTTACATGGTAATTTTGGGCAGCTCCTGGAGCTCTTAACACCTGGATTGTCTGCACATTAACACCTGAAACTAATTTTAAGCACTTGTTAGGCAACTCAAAGTTACACCCCTCCAGGGCAGGATTATGTCTAATCCATGTTACCCAATTTGTGCTACACCTTCGTGTAAAAACACCACCTGACCCCCTTCCCCAGCTGGCCCAGATTGGGCCCACTGCCCCTGTTTTACTCCCCAGCACCCCAGATCCTTACCCCCAACTCCCTACCATTTACTTATGGCTGCCAGCATTGTCTGTCTCAGGTGAGCAAGCAGGGAAGGGTTAACCTGCCTGCATGGCTGTCACTTCCAGGGCTGCTGCTCTCTGTTTTAGCAGAGAGAAGGAGAACAGCAGACCAGTAGCAGCAGTGAGGGCCAGGCAGACAAGGAAAGGTTAACCTCCGGCTGCTCTGGGACAGACAGCATGAGCAGCCACAACTAAGTAGAGGGGGTTAGGGGGAGGGCAGGGGAGAAACCCTGAGAGGCAGAGGGGGAGCCCTAGGGGCAGGGGAGAATCCCAGAATGGGCTAGGGGAGTTTTACCTTTCGGTTCTTCAGGGATCTGATGGTCTGAACATGTGGCTGCTCCAAACTCTATCTAGCACTAACAGCAATTAACATTTGTGCAGTTCGTTGTAAGGTATAACAAGGCCCTTATACATATTGCCTGGCTTTAACTTTATGAACGTCTTTCTCACACTATCTTTTTTGGCGTTTTACATACATGCACTTAAAAAGATACTGTATTTTAAAAATTCAGCAACAGAAGTCAATCTGGTTTTTCTTTTAAATTGTCTACGTTTAGGTGCAATGCACAGTTCAAGGAGAAATAGCGTTTTATCTTCTCAGAGCTAAGCTTAAATTTTTTTCCCCTTTTTTCTGAATAAGAAAGATATGTTGGAAAGAAACAATATTTGGTTTTGTACAGAATCATTCATCTTCAAGGGTCCAGTTCTGCTATCACCATAATCTTATACTGGCATAGTTTCACTGATCTTATGTCAACAACACTGCTGACTGATACCAATGTAAGAAAGAGAAGGATCAGAGCCAGAGGGTGCCTGTACATGAATGCAGAGGCTGCTCCGATGCACTGTAATTACAGCGTGTTGGAGCAGACTCATTTAACTGTGTCTGCTAGAGTGTGGTAATTACTGCGTTCCAGCAGCCTCCTGAGTCTCATGTATCAGCATCCCTGTGCTTCAAAATGGTGGTGGGGGCGCTCAAACTAAAGTTCGTTGAACGAGCTTTAGTTCAAGTGCCCCCACTGCCAGTTTGAAGTGTGGGGACACTGATACATGAGACACTGCGGTGCTTTAATTAGAGTGGCTTTCAGATCCACTTTAATTAAAGTGCTGCCCTGCACCCTGCCACCCCTGGAGCATATGTGAAAGTGCCCAGAACCAGTAGCTCATATAGAGACAAACAGATCAGTCATTATATACTCAGCTGTAATGCACGTTCAGCATCGTATGTCAGAGTCTGTTCTGATTTATTGCGAAGGAGCATTTTGTGGGGCCAGGGAACTTGAATTAAAAGCAATGGTTAGTTTTCTTATAGGTTTTGCAGGCTTTTACTTTTCTGTTTTTCTGTTTGGTCTTAAAGTCATGTTCTTTCCTAGCAGCTAAGGAGGTAAGAGGCATTTTAAATAATATTTCCAATTTGTGTCCCCTGTAGCTTCATGGGCTTGAGGTAAACAACTCTGACTTAACTGGAATGAGTCCTGGCCCCATTAAAGTGTATTAGAGTTTTGCCATTGACTTCAGTGGGGGCAGATTTCATCCCTGATGCCTCTAGAGCTATGTTTTAATGGGTCTTCCCATCTGTCTGATCTGAGTAATGAAGTATGTGTAGCTGTATGTATAGTTGAGAGCTGTCAACAGATTGTTCATTCATTATTGTGTTAATTAGGTGCATATTGTTATTCATTACATGGTTTTGAAACTTATTAATGTAAATTATGAGTCAAAGATTTGAGCCTAAGATTGTTGAAAAATAAATACTTCCAATTCCAGTTCCTATCCTCATTTTGACCAGAGGTCTTTGCTATAATGAGACTCAGGCACTTCAAGTGTCACAGTTTCCATACTTCAAACAGACTTTCCTGCTTAAAAAAGAACAAGGCTGAATGAAATAATCAAATGCTTAAAAAAACCTCTCCCATCCTGAGTGAAACACAGGGGCTTTTCCAGGGAACTCCTACAGAGAACAAGGAAACAAGTGCAAAAAGATTTGTGACCTTTATATTCAGGAAAATGAATCAACTGACAACTTGAACTTGCAGACAACACTTAAACAAAAATACGCCAAATCTGCCTTACTGTGTGCCACTGGAATTACTCTACACTTACACTGTACTAGTATACTACTATTTATACTACTGTATCCTAGCAAAATTTGACACAATAATTTTCATATTAGTCAATGTTGTTTGCCCTGTTGTTAGAGAAGCTAGAGTTTTAGCTGAGGAAGTGATTGCAAACTTGCACGCAGGGGCAACGTGTAGTGGGTGCATGCGGGTCCCACTGCTGTGTTCCCGCTGCCGCCAGCGCAGCTGTGCCCCCCCAGCCACTGGGGGCATGCCTTGTTCATGTTCTTATTATTGAGAGCAGAATTTAGCCTGTGTTTATCTATATTATTAAAATATTCTCCTTTAGAAATATAGGAATTGTTATATTTGATCAGCCCTAAGGTTTGTCCTATCAACTAGCCTTTGCTAATACTGATCAGGGCAATACCATCCAGAGGAAGGAGAAAGAACCCTCAGGTAGACAGCTGTGGGACATTGGGTGTGTCTACATGTGCCCTGAACTGCACAGTTGTTGCTGTGCAGTCTCAGTGGTGCATGGGTCATTTCTGACCCTACTGTGCAGTAGCAACGAGTTACTCTGCAATAGCTCATTGCTACTGAGCAGTGGCGGCAGTGTCATGGTTTGTGCCCACTCATGCCTTGTTGCTGTAGCAACAAACTATGTTGCCGTAGCTCATCACTACGGTGACGTAGCGTCTCATGCAGAAGCACCCACTATGTCTTATCTTAATTTCTGACAATTGGGTCGGAAACATGAAACACATGAAACATCGAAACACTTTTCAAAATTTCTGTTAAGAAAGCAGCTATAAACACTGGATATTCCTGCTTTCACAGGATAGCTGGATATTTTGGTTAATCCAATCTTGCTTTTTAATCTTTGTGAGTCCTTTGCTACAACAGCTGCTTGTTGCAGTGAGTTCCACAGTCTAATTCTGAGTATATATAAAAGTATTTACCACCTGTGATCTTTCCACCTTCAGATCATATTGATTATTGCCATTCCATTTTGACTTGCTGTTCCTGTTTCTACAGCCATCCAGTTATGAACTGAACCATGCTTTGCTCCATAACTTATACATTTTTCTGTCTTTTGAAGAACCTCATAAAAATGTCAGACATCATTAAGGAAAGTGAAGCACTGAAATGCCACATTAGGACAAATATAACTTTTATGTTTAATTGGCATAAAGCCTTTCTTGTCTTTGCTATAAATACATACAAGCTGCAATGAAAGGTAATACAGATAAAATAACCAACATTAATTAGGGCTACTGTTTCATGATTTTTAATGGAAGTCAATAAAGGAAATCTATGAGCTGGTATGGTTTACCTTTAGTAGCTCCAAAATTAAGCAGGAAGTATTTCAAATTTTACTATGACATGAAATACTGTGACAGAAAAATTAATTATGCATTAAGCATTTTTTAATTTATTGTTTTTGTTGATGTGCTTATTACTTAAGTACCATATTGTCTTACATTTGCATAGCATATTACAGTTCAAATAAAGATGGCTCTAAATTAAGATTAACACCAATACAGGGACAGAAAGACAGTGGAATAGTAAAATCATAAGAAGGACAAGTGATAAATTTCATATTTGGAAGGTCTTATTGCTACTATATGTTACATGAGCTAGGGACAGACATTGCACGTAAATCAGCATAAGTGATCAGAAACAGGTTTAAACCTGTAGCAGAACAGAAGCTCAGTGCACATAAGCAGGCTGAACCCAGTTCAAAATGGCTGAACCCAGTTTATGATAAACCTAAATGGATGTAGTATCAGACTTAACTGATTTAGGTTAAACTGGTATATTGAATTTCTGTTCCAGATCCCCTCCTGACTCAAGTGACTTTGCAGTCTTGCAGCATCCCAGGATGCTTTGCAGCCCTTCCCCTTGTACCCCCTCCTCACAGTAGCCTGCTGGAACACAGGTCATGCTCTGCTGCTCCAGCCCAGTGCCTAGCTGGCTCCACCTCTGGGCTGTCACAGAGCCACCCACACAGCTCCTCTGCCCAGCCATGGCTCCAGACTCTGGGCAGCATGCAGCCTGAGGGGAGTGGGGTGCGAAGAGAGCCATAGAGTGCCAACATATATGCTTCTCTTACAGTGCAACTAGCTCTGACTCAGCAAACACACAGCCAGAACCTGGCAGGGATGGGAGGTGCCATCACCACCACCACTAATAGTAGTAGTAGTAGTAGTAACTGTGCTGATTCCTGTGTTACTCTTGATTTTAAGTGTAAGTGAAATAAGCAGTCAGCTGAACATTTCAATAGCAGGAAGACCCACCCATGTGTATCTGAGACAAGCACCTCTGGAAAACAGTTGGCTATTCCAGGTGTTAAATATGTACGAAGACAGGATGAAAATGAAAGCTCCAAATGGCAAAGGGAGAGTAGCAAGTGGCCTACTGAAGACATATTTGCTATATACAAGCATTTGAATCTCATGAGTCAGGACCCAAAGACTGACTTAAAATAATGAAATGATGTACACACACACACAAAAATCCTTTTATTAATGTTCTAACTCTTGAATCTTTGGGTTCACATTTTCAAGTTTTCTGTGCAGCCATGATGGCTAGAAAACTGAGAGGTTGTTGTATTTACAGGATTTCCAGGAGAAAAATAACACACGTTGTAAGACTTTCAGTAAAAATTTTGAGTCCACAACATTGCATTTATCTTGAAGACATAAGTTAGAGAGATACCAAGCCATACATTGCCCCTATTTCATAGGCAGAGAAATGAATGCACTACTGGAGACAAAGTATTAGATTAAAAAACTGAAAGAAGGAGTGGGAGCAGTAACTAAGTGGACCTTTGTTTGCAATTGCAGTTTTGGAAGACAGGATAAACATTTCTCTTCATTTTGGGGCTTGCATCTTACTGCCTATAAAAATGGAAGTATGTTGTCTCAAGTTCAGGCAAGGGATATTGCCTATGAAGTTTCTCCTCTGTCTTTGTGACTATTTTGTAGCTTAATCTGGCATGGCAGCATTCTTACTATTCTAGTGCTTATCTAGACACTGACTTGTAACACTTTTAGTAAATTTCTAATGTCATCAAACAAGATAGGATTGGTCTGATGCTTCCGTATACTTAGTGTCATCACTTATATGTGCATGCAAAGGAAGTATAACATGGGCATCCCAAACTCAGAACACTTTTTTCAGATTAGCTTTAGAGAGGTGACTCTCCAGTATCGACTGTTTACACTGGATATTCAATACCATCCTTCAGGACAAGGTAAGTGTCCAGGTCTTAGAATTATTTGTAATAACTGGCTAATTTGTGACTGATCCTAATGTAGTCAACATGGAAATAAACTCTCGTCGCCACTCCTTTCTCTAGCCTGTATGCCCATATTGTTCATTATGTTTGTACAAAAAGATGAAAGAACAGCAAATGTGTTCTGCACAATATTATCACCTCAAACAGTTGATGGGAGGAATAGGCTGGTTTTGCTCCTGACACCTCCAGCAGTACAGCTAGGTCAATGGGTCAGAAAAAGTAAATTCCATCCTTTTTTGGGCCTCCAGTAAGTTACTTCTCCTAGCAGCAAGTGGAAAGTAGGACATGAACTATGATTCTCACAGGTAGTCCCTTCTCTGAGTTGCTCCTGGGTCAGTATAATTATAAAGGATCCAATATATGGAGCTTAGAGCTAGGACTGGGTTTTGTTAAACCTAATTAAACTGAATAATACTCATCACTTTATGTAGATAAAGAAACTATTTCCATCCAGGATGGTGAAAGGACTATAATACTGCAAATGAACACTATTTCAAGTAACTTAAGTAATTACATTTTAAAAATGTAAATCTATTTAGAAAATACCTTCAGAAATGCAGATTTGATTTGATTTGATTTGATTTTTTAGTTTATGCAGAGGGCAGATAGCTCTGTAAACTCTGCGTTATTCCCTGGCATGGAGTATTTAGTGACTCAGCTCCAGTATCACTATAGTTAAAAGAAGCAAACAATTCTCTGCTGTAAATCTGAGCCTCACTGCATGATTATCCAGCTGTTAGATGAAGTTTACATTAATAAAATGTTTGTCTTCTACCCAAGGGCTTTCTGACTGGCCTGTATAAAGAACTCCGGAAAAATGAAGAGTAGATTTGTTCCTAGCAGGCAGGAAGGAAGTTGTCAAGCGGAAAAAGGATATGGACCTGTTTGCATGCGAGGGTCAGTATTTGCTTGCTGGATATTTCCTCTGTGTCCACACGACAAGAAAACCCTTACTTTCCTGCACTGGACAAAAAGCAGGAAAGGGTGTGAGAGTTATTGAATGACATTATCATCTTATAGCTTCATCAGTGAGGAAGGCTGCTTATCGCAACTGATAGCAGTGAAATGAATTTTTGGAGCAGATGTAAGGTGCTGAAATTTTTCAGATGTTCTTCTTTAAAGATCTTTGCGTCTATTTAGCTATTGAACTGTACTACTCTTACTTTAACGTCATGGATTTCTGCAAGTATTTTTGTTCATCTAAATGCAACATCAGTGTATAAACTGCTAAAGCATCAAACCTTGCTGATTTTGCTTTGAGCAGAAAGAGGAAGAAATTTGAGAAAGTTTAAGTCAACTTAAAATAGTGTCTGTTTTTCCTTTTTCCTTTTCTTCTTGTAATTTTTATATGTGCAGCTGATAGACTTATTTGTGCATGTTAAGTACGCTGTTCACAATTCTATATCACCACTATGATGTACCAATTTTTTTGCTGGTAAATTAAATAAAGCCTAACCAGGCCTGATCCTATGAACATTTCCTTCTAATGCGTGTGCTTAGAGCCTTGAATGAAAGGGGTACTTTGGGCTAAAGGGACTACACTCAGTAAAGTTAGTCTCATTAGCAAGATCAGGCCATCTAATTAAAGTCTTCAATATTTTACTTCAACATGCAATGACTTTTATTTATCAAGGTTGACAACCTCTTTTTGCTTAACCTCTGCAACATTTTGGCTTGATTATTTGTGTATTTACTGAAAACAATTTGTAGATCATATATAAAGTGATTAAATGTTGAATCTGCGCTTTGCACCGTGTTGGTTCATCATGTGAATTCTCAAAGCAGAGTATCAAAACAATATTGTGTTATTAGTGTAATTAAACAACAGTGTACTGATTTTTGTAGAGCTCTGCAGATGAGGAACTGGTTATTGAAAAGTCCTAAATGCTCTGGAAAAATCGCCAACCGCCTGCAAAGAAGAGTGAAATACAATGGTTGGAGTAAATTATTTGTCATAAATTAATATAGCGCTACAATATTCAGAGTATGAATACTCTATGTACATTTATATCTTATACTCTTTCACTGTTATGTGAGTGGCAGGATTATCTATGGACCTGGAAATTGGGAAGTTCATTTAAATGATTATGCCTAATACCCTGAATCAGCTAATATCTAGCTTGTGGCAGGTAAGTTAAAAATTGGTATAGCTCTTAGTAGAGCACAACTCTAACTTTTTCTTGTGCTGTTGGAGAGTTATTTATATTTACTTCATGCAAAATGATGGATTCTGAGTGAGGTTGACTGGGCACATAAGCACAATGTACTCCATAGTTGTTTTTTTAACATATTTTGCATTAATCTACATAATAGGCAAACACACATACTTCAGAAAGTTGCAGGCGGAGTTGTTCATTTAAAACAGATGGCACAAGGCAGGAACATGATGAATTGGTATGAGGGCCCTGAACTAGCAGGCACATAAATAAAGTATCCTCCAAGCTACTTTGGGGATCTAGTTCAAAAAGAAGAAAAGATGAGAAGAAAGGATGATGGGGCACAATATGTGCACGTCTCTCATCCTGTGTAGTGTAATCCCTAACACGTGCCATTTAACTGAAGAATGCTCCTCTCAAATCATAATTTTGAGCATCTTCACTCTGATAAACAGTGCTTTGGTGCTGCTTTTTCACCTTCACCACAGTGCAAAATAACAATGTTTCCTATAAGCATTATGTTTACCTATCTCATGTTCCTATGAGGTTTACAAAGCATAGGGTTACCATATTTCCAATTCCAAAAAAGAGGACACCTGTTGTGGAAGTGGTGGGGGGTATAAGATTGTAGGGGAGTAATGATATGTCGGTGCCCTGCCCCTGCTCATTCCATTGCCCCTCACTCCTGAGCTACATATCCCCCTCCTGGTCCTCCTGCTGCCCCTCACTCCCTACCCCTGGCCCTACCAGTGCCTCTCACCAATGACCTGCAGTCCCGTGCCCTTCCCAGTCCTGCCATTGCCCTGGCCCATGGCTCTCTGTCTCCCCAGCCCTGTCAGTGCCCCTTACTCTGGACCTGCAGTTCTTCCCCTGTGAGCATGGGCACTGGTTCCAGTGCCGCCAGCCCAGCAATGCACCTCCCTGCTGTCCCCTGAAAGGGCCTCCCCACCTCCTATCCCCTCTGGAGGAGCAGAAATATGCCCCCCATCTCCCCTGCCCTGCTGCAGCCCCGGCACTTGGCACTTCCCCCAGTGCTGGCAGGCAACTGCCCACCTCACACGCCCATCCCGTCCACACAAACTGGGAAGTGCCAGAAAAAAGCTGACCAAAATCCCGGACATTTGATCATATTTAAAAAAAAAAACCCCGAACGGAGATGGAAGGATCTAAAAAAAGGACATGTCCAGGATAACCCAGATGTATGGTAACCCTAACAAAGTAGGTAGTTACACATAGGGCCTGTAGCCTTAAAATCTCTTTGGCAGTCTTGAATATTGACAATATTTAATGTGCAATGAGATGTTTCACAGAATGCATAATATTTAAGAAAAACACCCAGGTTGTCCTTTATTTTATGATTACTAACACAGCATTGTAATGTCTCCTGAGACCAGCAGGATGTCAAGCACATTGGTTCATAAGCATTTATCCATAGCATAACTTCAATCACAAAGGAATTTCCTAACCCTCCACACCATGCATATCTAGTGCATATTAAGGAGAAACAAGAAGGAAGGAAAAGGAACTAATGCTTCAGTCCATCTACAGATATGCAAAGCAAGTACAAGGTAGGTATAGAACACTACCAGAGCAAAATGCTAGAGCCTTGTACCCATTTTGTTCTGTGTACAGGCAGACAAGAAGCAGACCTGCCATCTTAATTGGAGAAAACAGGGAAAGCAGAGTGAATCTGAAAGATTTCTCCTCTCAAATTCTCAGAGGATTGAGCATAGCTATCCTTTCTCTCCACTACCCCATGCCAAATAAGCAAATACAAGATCTGGTATATACCTAGGGGCAGTATACATGTAACATAAAATTAACTCACTTTTATGCTGTAACTGTAAAACCAATAGAATTCTTAAGTTTCAGGAGAGGTGCAATACTAATTTCAGTGTTAAACTGATAACATAAGGTGGCTTTTTCTAAGGACATGATAGGGGGAAAATAAATAAAATGGCTATGAAAGAGGTTCCAATCGGACTGTTTTGAAAAGTCAGAACAGATCAAAATCAATGTAACCTCTGCCACTAGGCCAGATCCTTTGGAAGTAGATATCAATTTTTTTATGTTCTCACTTATCAGAAGTATAATACAGACTTGCAGATTACATTGCAGTTACAGTGATTATAAGGAATTTTCCCCGTGATTAATGTCAATTACTAAATCACTAGTACAAAGAAAGAATGAAAGAACAGAATAAAAGAATGAAAGAAAGAAACTCAGGAACTAGGTTATATAAACCTCTCTGACACAGACATTTTGGGGAGGTTATGGGGAGGTTAGATTGATCAAAGGTAAGTCAGGATGCAAACGCTAGCAGGGAGGCTTGAGGGGGATCAGGGAGCAAGTGAGGTCTTCCAGAGGGGCTCAGAGAGATTAGATGGGAAAGTGGAATTTGTGGAGGGACTTGAGGGGATTGGGGGCAAGTGGGGTCTACAGGGGAATCAGGGGGAAAGCAGAGTCAATGGGGAGATCAGAAGGATCAAGAGGGACAAGCAGGGTCCACAGGGAGGAACAGGGAGATTGGGGGTTACCTGGAACCTGCAAGGAGGCTTGAAGGGATCAGGGTGGATAGTGGGATCTGCACAAATCCTCAGGGGGACAAGCAGGGTCTGAATGGGGGGATCAGGGAACTAGCAGTGTCCATGGAGGGGACTAGGGCAGCAGGTGGGGTCCATGGGAGGGTTGGGGAGATGACAGGGCTCTCTCCCAGGACCAAAGGCTAATTTTAGCCACCTGACCCACCACTACCCCCAGACAAAAAAACCCTCTTTCTCCCTGGCAAAGCTACCACTCCCTCGGTACTACCTGCCCTTCTCCCCGCCCCAACTTACTTCCTTGGCTCCTGGCACCAGCAAATGCAAGTAAAACTGGCACTGGGAGTGGCCTGTGGGGTGGGGGTTTTGTGATCTGGCTGGTCTGCAGGAGAAGGTTGTCCATGTGGGGAAGGGCTTAAGGGCCAGGGGCCTAAAAATAGCCTGGTGCTATGGTGGGTGGGTGGGAAAAATGCAGTCCTGGGGCTGGGGCCAGTGGCTGGGCTTTCCCAGCTCCAGGGCTGCACTGGGAACTGTAAAGAATTTCAGTTAGATCAGTCTCACTAGACCCGATCTAAGTTAGACTACCTCCAAGATAAGTTAACTTAGATTGGGTCAGCCATTGTTAAACCAACCTTAACTTCCTGAACTTCTGTACAGTTTGCATTTAGATCCCTAGTTAAGTCAATCTAAATGTAATGTCTGCACCCGGATGAACTAAGTCAGATAGGGTGGTCATTTATAATGCAATCTAACCTCCCCCAATGTCCCTGAATGTGTGTGCCTGGCCTGAAAGCAGAAAGGACTCTGAATAGCTTTTACTTTACTGCTGGAGAGAGTAGTGCTGGCAAAGCATTTGTAAGACAGCACTGGCGTAACTAGGGTGAGATGACTAGGGCAACAACTAGCACCAACAAAAAGAAAAAGTCATCAACAAAAGATGGCTGCCACCAGCAACTGCACAATTGTGCTGTGACATGGCAGCAACTGGAAGTCCTCACTATCCCATGCCATGGGCGCTTGGCTGCATTGCTACAACCCTGGAAGAGAGAGCAAACAGCATTACAGAGAAGTTGTATTAAGGTCAAAAATATGTAAAAATAATTGGTTGGCCTCTTGAAACAAAAAAGGCACAGTGCAATAGAAATTATATGTTATATCCTATATTTGTCTCAAAAAGGAGCTGAATTTTAATGGACACGTTTTCCACAAATCCAGGAACTTCAATATTATATCCGGTGCTCTGGAAATTTCATGTGGGTCAAGTTTTGAGTGAAATATCTTAGTGGGCATTTTGGCAGTACCAAAAAACACTGATAATTATGATAACATAAATTGGTAAGGAATTTTTCACAATGAGAAATCCAAAGCAGGAGTAATATCCTCAATGAAAGGACACAGAATTTCGGTCAAGTCAGCAGCATGCTCACTGGTCAGTGAATGAAAATGCTTTGTGTGCCTTTAATAGACCTAATGACCCTCACAGAAAACGAAGCTCTTATGTTTTTTTTTAATCTGTCAATCTCAAGGCACTTTACAAAGTAAGGTACGAATCATTATTCTTGTTTTATAGGGGAACTGAGGTATGGCTACAAGATTTGATTTGCCCAAACTGAGATAGACTAGCAGGAGAGTCAGGAATATATTATTTATTTTCCACACTTCTAGTCCAGTGCCCTGTCCTGTAGTCCATTCTACTTTCTATATATTATACCATATATGGTGCAGCTGCTATGTTATCTCAGATGGTTTTTATTTTTTTTTAACTTGCATGCCATCTGTCCTGTGAGTGAAAAACAAGAAGCTATTTAAACATTCTCTCCACTGCTATCTTTCCTTCCTTCCCTCCCCCAAGTGGACCTGGGAACAGAATGCTTTTTAAATATAATGGCTTCTATGTATATGTATAGATATATTTAATTCAGGAATATGTCCCCAAAATTTTTGAGACCACATTTTGTTTAAAATAAAACAACATTTTTTTTCTTTTTATGTAAAATGCTGTCAGCATTCAAAATCAACTACAGTCTTTCTGATTTCCCTGGGCAGGAAAGTGTATTGAAGTGATTAGATACTAACCTTATACTTATCTGCCTCAAAGATGGTGATTTATCACAAAAGACTCAAATTACTGCATTATCCAGTATATCCTTTAAATGTCTCTCTATCTGTCTCTTGCCAAGAGGAGAAAATGTAGTGAGCACAGTGTATATAGCACCCTCTCTTATCAGTAAACATATTTACTCTTTAGGTTCATAGGATGTGGTTATAGAAATGCAAAAAGCTATTAGATCACCCTCCTGACATTGCAGGATATACTGTAGTCCCCAGATAGTGGATGTATCAGATCTTGAACTGGAACTGAACTTGATTTTAGCTAAATGCCTTAGGCCTAATTCTGATCTTACTTATTCTGCTTTATATTTGCGTGACTGTGAATGGAATCAGATCAGATTTACTGCTGTCCTATGAATTCTCTGTGCTGGCACAGTTGTAGGGGCCAAAGAGAGGAGGCAATCAGTAATGTCTACTCTCTTGCACCCCCACTCACATAATGAGTAACAGGATTGCAGCTGATTTGACTCAGTCTATCCATGGGTCAATGTGGTTGTGCCTAATCATAATCTGTATCTAAACATGAGTCATATGTGAGTGATCTGAAAACACATCTTTTCCAACAGATGGAGAGCCCCTCAAAGAAAAGGAGAAAGTTCATGGGTGCATGCATGATGAGCCATTATTTTCTACTGACTCATAGTCCTGTTTAGATAGATAACTAAAGTCATTTCATTTACACTATTAGTGGCTAATTTTCAGTGGGCTGACCACCTGCAACTCATATAGACTTTAATTTGCTATGAGAGTGCTTAGAGCTTCTGAAAATCAGGCCTCAGTGCACATTAGCATTGTATGAACTGAAATCTGGCTTCCGAGTCAGCCTTCATTTTTAACATCTGTCTTCTAATAGCCAGTTAAATCATGAATCATGTCCCTCTGTACATACAAAATCCTTAATGAGTCCTCATCTCTTCCCAATAGTATAATATAATTCACTTTATTATCTCTTGCCGTCTCAGTAGCAGAGGGAGAATAGAGTGACTTTTTGACATCTAACTTCTTAGTTTGGCTCATAAAAGGAAATAATTACTCCGTTTGGTCCATACTTTACAAGTTTCTTTGAAATCATGAGGTGAGTCATCTTGTATATCCCTTTCAATCAGAGCAGCAAAATAAAAATTCTACAAAATAATGTTCCTAATAACGAGATTCATCTGAAAGTACTACTATAGACAGTACTATTTCACAAGTTCAGTTTAGCTGACTGTGGGTGTGTCTACACATGCATTAAGGCACTTTTTCTAACACGCTTTAGATTTAGTACCTCCAGTGTGAGTTACTCAAGAAATGTGCATTAGGCTACCTTAATGTGCAATAATGAATGTACAGAGTTTTTAAGTGACTCTTAATGCACAGTAGCCTATTTTTGCTGTGTATTAGTGTAATCGCATGATTTTAAGTCATGCTTTAATTCACAGTAAAATAGGCTACTGCGCAATAAAGCGCACATGTAGACACACCTTGTATAGGCTATGAGATCTTGGAGAAATACCTGCTGCTGGTTGCATTTATTTTTATTACCTGAATTTCTTCCAAATACATTTCATCCTAATTCTCTAAATCACTGCTTATATTGTTTCTTGCATGCAGCCAATGCCAGTTTATTATATCAATGCAAACAAAAACATTACCTTATGTCAGATCATTACAGCGACCCCCACTGCTTTCAGATCAGCACCTGTCTCAATCAGAGGGCTCCAAGAAAGCTTGTCTTAAACTGACTGTAATTCCATCCTGCCTTTGGAAATTGTCTTAATCGTTGTGAGCAACAGTCCTCAAAGATGATTAAATGAAGAATATGATCTGTAATAATATAAGCATTTGCAATGGGATATTTTCCATAGCAGGTACTCAAGCAATTCCATCTTCTATTTTTCACAGGATTATGTCAGCATCTTTAACCAAAGCAAAAAGCTTCTGTCTGGCCTGGGTGTTGTTCTCCACAAGGACATTTTGGCAGCAAAAAGAGTTTTGGCTCTACAAAAATCACTCATCTGCAAGGGTGGATTAAAGGGAACTAGAGGCTAGACAAACAAACCATTCCTTTAAGGACTGATTTTTCTTCCCAGGCCCTATATAGGGACTCTTCTCTTCTTCCCAATTCTGAGTTTTTAATTTTCTCCCAAGCGAGGTGGTTGTAGACAGTGGTGTCCAATGAAAGAGTGCTGTCTCCTTGCTCTGTCCCTATGCCTTGTGGGTCTGGCTCCTAAGATTCTGTACTTTGAGCTCCCACACTCTTCATTAAGACCATTTTGAATAAATATGGTTGATCATCTTGCTTCAGAGTCTAGGTCTTTCTCAGGTTTTACAGGTAGATGTTGCAACCAAGACGTATGAATCATCGTGGTTGTTGGCCATCCTGACTATGCTCCCTGTCTAACTAGTATTTTGGGGGCAATTCTAGCTACTTGTTGTCTCTCTGAAGGTCTGGTTGTAAATGCTTTTTGCTGCTCTAATCCCCACCAGGAGACTTTGCACTGCTTCAGGCCCTCAGCCATCTGGGGTAAATCCTTAGTGGATATAGCTCCCGAGCTAATTAAAAGGTGCTCAGATGTTACTAATGCTGTTTGCTGTGCATCCAATTCGTGACAATCCGTTGAATTAAAATGATGGCAAAAAATAATAGAGATGTGACAGGGATAATTCCCTTGATGAAGATTTGACAGATAAGTGAAGAACTTCAAAAAACGAAATTGAAAATAATTAGGCTGTTGGATTAAACAAACAATCAATCAAATTGCTCTTTTATTTTATTCTTACTTATGCAAGACTTACTGTTGGAACAGATGCTGTATTGGGGTGTAGCAATACCATGGCTACTAGCATATTAAAAAGTGCTGCAACTAGCAGATCCTCACAACAGCCCGACTGCTCTAGCATGAGTAATTATTTTAAAGAACAAAAGTAAAATCTTCATGGAAATGACATTGTGTCTCTGCTGTTGCTAGCCTGTTATTACACCTGAGTATGTCTCTAGAAATACAAAGGTTCAGCACATAGTAACACAGAGAAATCATCAAACTTTCATATATACCTACATCACAATTGTCTCCATTTTACAGATAGGGAAACTGAGGCTAAAGGTTACAAAGGGAATTAGTGTTGGAATCAAGGTCAGAACTCAGCAAGCAGCCCTGGCTTTGTGAAATCAATGGCGACTTTGGTGTTCATTTTGTTTAGGACAGAGTTACATTCTAGGAAATGATGGCTTCTCATACTGTATTCAGATCAGCAAACTCTTTTTAGGAAGCAATGCGAAGTCACACAAGGTGCAGACCAGTTGAGTCATGCTGCTCTTCCTCTTCCCCCTGCTCTACTACTGCTGCATTGTGGGATCATGACGCCAGGGAGCAGAGCAGTCTGGAGCACAGCTCTCCAGTGCCACCCTCCCCCACGCCCCGCCTGTTGCCTTCTCTATCCTCAGGTCCAAGGTGGTGGAGCCGGTGTCTCCTCTAGTTCCATCTCCTCGTCCCCCTCCTCTGCTGGTCCTGTGCTGCTCAGGCTCATGGCCCAGCATCACCATGGTC
This sequence comes from Alligator sinensis, assembly GCF_000455745.1. NCBI lineage: Eukaryota > Metazoa > Chordata > Crocodylia > Alligatoridae > Alligator > Alligator sinensis. The sequence continues at coordinate 2,027,189 of NW_005842101.1, read as the reverse complement.
TGCTCCTTCCTGGAGCATGATGGGCTTGACCTGCCTGAGCTGCCCTTCCCTGAGCTGGAGCACATTCTGCAGCTGACGGAGGAGCCTGGAGACCAGGGTGAGTGGCCCAGGCACCTCCTCCCCACCCTTCACAGCCTGGCTCAGGGGGAGGAGTGCATGGCAGGGGCAGTAGCCTAGGGCTCTGTCCCTCCCTCCCCCTCACACAGGCTGTGGAAGTGGAGTGCTGAGAGGACTGGCCTGCCCCCACTGCCATGTGTCTGCTCCCCTTGCAGCAGAGTAAGTTGGGGGGGAGGGATACAGGGGGAGGGATGCTCCCTCTATTGGGCTGAACCAGGGTGTGGGGCCCATCCCACGGTCACTGTGGTGGAAACAGTCCCACTGCCTCATTGTGTGTGGCCATCTCTGGGGTGGGGGAGTGGAGGTGGGAGGCACTTATTGCGCTGGGGCTGGGTGGGCTCCATGCTCTGGCACTCCTGCAACATCTGGAGACTTTGATGCCCAGAGCACATGAACTTGATGCCCCACAGAAACTTCCTGCTGCTGCTGCCAGAGGAGCCACTCAGGCTGCCCCCGCAGGCAGCCCCAACACAACCTGGCCAAGCCAACAAAGAGCTGAGGCTGGAGGGTGGGGTGAGATGTGGAGCTCTGTGAGGGCTTTGGTGCAGATGACTTGAACATCTGCCAGGTAAAGGCCCTGAATGGGATGTCTGCACTGGCCCAAGGGGGGTGAAGATGCCAGCAGCACCCTCAAAATGCCTCTGAGCTACACTGCTCCAGCCCAGGTTCCTTGCCCAGCCCCAGGCCCCACACTGATCACAGGCCATGGGCCTCTCACCCAATGCATTTAGATTGGCCACAGATAATTGTCACCCCATCCAACTAGCCAGCCAGCTAGCCAAAGAGCCAGCAACTAGCTTCAAAGTTAGCACTTGAAAACGCATGACAACTCTATCACTGGTTTCTATCCATCTTTCATCTGAGCATGGGGGAGGGCCCTGATCTGCCATTGGTGGCATCACATTCTTGTTTTGCGAAAAAATCTTTGGTATCGCTGTATTTGTTATAATTTACCAGTTAGCTTCCCTGCCTCAGGCAAGGGGTTGGATTAAATGACCTCTTGAGTTCCCTTCCAGCCCTACTTCTCTATGATTTCTATGATCTGCACATCTTTGCATCTTTATTCTTCTGTCCATTCCATGTCCAATCACTGCAATGCTAAAAGAGGTCAGAGACCATGTAAAAGGGAATGACAACTGTGCAATAGCATCTGCAGCAACAATTACCTTCTCCTCTACTGCTGCAAAACATGCACTGAACTCTTGGGCAGGACACTAGACATTGAGGAATAGGCATTCATTACAGTGTATTCCCTTCTATAATGTTGAACTGTGTTGGTATCATTACTGCATCTTTTTTATACTGGCCAAGGCAACTTTGCTCTGGGACTAGCAATGAGAAAAGAGGCCACAGAGCCATGATCCCAAGGCACTGATATACTAATGGACTAACACCCATGAGATAATTGTATTCTTACTCTATTTCTTGCTTGTCTTTGCCATTTATCTATGTCCTGCCTACTGAAAAGAATAATATGCTGAAAAGGAACTTGTCTAAAAGCCATGTATCTTCCCTTCTGTGTATTTTATGTGAGAAGTTGAGACTTTGGCTCTGAGACAGTGTCCCACCCTGCTCTGAAACAAGTTTTCAGATTGACAGTGAGCATATGAGATAGCTCTGGTTTCAATGAATTCTTTCTCTTACTTATCTCACATCACTGATCATATTTTTCCATTTGAAAATTCTGTATTTTAAATCACTAAACTGCATACCCAAACCAACAGGTTTGCATAACTGTTGACCACTACTATATCAAAAGACAACTACTATATCAAAATCACACAGAAAGCATGGATAGTGAAGAATAAAAACACTGTTTAAAATGGGAAGGGTACCATGACCCAAAAAGCTAATAATCTGGCCACATACTTCAGGAAAATATTCAGCATTTAACAATGGGGAATTGCAGTGATCATTTGAGTTTCTTGGACTCAGCATTAGAATCAAAACATCACATTCTCAAATGCTTTTTAAACTCTGAGAAAATAGATAGGAAATATCCATCCTTGGAATACAAGTATTAATGGGTACTTTTGTTAAAAATAAAACATGTTTAAGGAAATGAAATATTTATTATTAATTATTTTTATGATTATTGAGGGATGAATCCAAGCCATACATTTATATCTGACCTTTACCAAAGATCTGTTCTGAATCTTCCTCTTTTCTCGGGTTTGAGCTCGGTTTCAAAGTTAAATTCAGCAAAGTTAAATATTTTATTATTATGTAACAAAAGGTCTATTGATACCCATATGATCTTCAGGATGAAGGAGCTGTCTATAAGGAGATAACGCCCTCTTATGCAGAAGGAAAATCTATGTATATAGTAGCATTACTCCAGCCCTTGTTCCCCAAGAAAGGTAATTTATGGGCACATCTACAAGGGGAGCTGACTGTGCAGTAGCTGAATAATATTGCACAGTAGTGTGTCATAGCATGAACAGTGCTAATATGCTACTGGGAAGTATTATTAGGCTATTGCACACCACAGTAGCATCACTTAAAAGATGTTCACCAGAGCTACTGAGCAGTAACTCCAGTTACTGTGTACTTCTTTAGTACTTGCTAATACAAGTACTAAATGCAGTAGAGTCTCGTGTAGCCAAGCATCTGAAGGGTTTGCATATGGAGAGTTTCTAGATCTGCCCTCTTTCTTATACCCATCTCTTAGAGGGGGAGCAATTGGGTCTCACATGAGTGAATCTTGCAGAGAAATTCCCCAGGTCTTCTATGATGCACATTCCTCTCAAAGATTTGCTTTCTAATTAGAGTGAAATATAAATATGTTCCCATCTTGGAGACTTGATAGCTTTGTTCTAACCTTTGTATTTTTGTGGAATTAAAATCTTCCCAAAAGAACTCAGAATGGCAGAAAGCCAACTGAATAAGCAAAAAGCAGGACCCAGTGGTTCAAATATTGCAGTGCAAATTGTCTCGCATATTGAGTGCCCACTGGTGGTCCTGATATAGTGACTTCACCTCTTGTTAATGGATAAGATTATAAGCTAAGGTCACATAGAATATGCAATAGTAACAGCCTGCAGGGGTTGCTGTGATGCAAGGATAAATGTACTGAAATGAAGCAGCAGATCAAAAAGTAAGGATAGATTGGTTTGGTTTTTTTTAAAGGGTTATGTTTATGTCCTACATTAGCAGACAGGCTTCCCAGCTACAGTATTTTTTTTTGTGGAAGACTTGGGATTGTTTCCAGAACAGCACAAGAACTAAAGCATGTACTTTTCAACATGTTGGGATCTCCTATCTGAAAGGATGTCCTGTTTACATTCTGTGCTATATCTAAGTAATTATGCTGCAAGAGGGCTTCACAAATGAAGTGAAACCCAAGAGGGGGAGATGGCTTGAAATGGATTTTCACACAAGTTTGAAAATGACACTTGTATGACCCTGTCATCATACCATTTGGGATTAGTCCTCCAAAGGTATATATTTAGGAAGAATATGCACTTAGGAGGGAGAGGCTGTGGTATCCACGGAATGTATTTTGTGTGGTTTCAAGATTTTTTTTCTTTTTAACAAAGAAAATAGGGAGAGGCGGCTGTTTGGCAGCCAGCCAGTCTCATTTCATGAAATGACCTGTGTAGGTAACTGAACACCGCAGAACTGAATATTATCATAATGCAGCATCTAGCAGTGACAAAATTAATAAAGTAAAAGGACTGGACTCTTCATTGCCAGTACTTTGTGCAGACCTTTACAGTGGTACGATGTGGGTGCAAAAAGCTTCTAAATCAAAACAGTAGAGTTTTACATGTAGTTTCTATTAATCTTTGCCTGGGGTTATGACTTCATGATAGGAAGGGCAAGAAAAAAAAACTAAGCAAAACCAATGCATTTTGACATCAGAAAGGATTTTTATTTCATGAGGTCTTTTTTATTTGATGGGAGGGAGGAGAGCTAGGCAGGGCTTAAAATGTCATTATGAAATATAGAGCCAAAGAGCTTCATTCAGAGGCAAATCCAAGTCAATCTGAGGAAGTGTAGTGGGAGTCTAAACAGATGTAACTTGTATAAGCTATCTCTTCCTACTCCTCACCACCAAAACATGTACTGTATCAGCCTACTCCATGGAATTTGATAGGGGCAAAACAGATATAAGCATAAAAAGGGTAGGGGGAAATTAAGCTAAATTTAACATTACTGATGTTGTTATATTTATATATTTATTTGCATTACGGTAGCACTTAGGTGCCATAGATATAGGCTGGGATTCCATTATGCTCGGCTGTAAATATACGGAACAAAAAGATTTTTGCAATCTCAATACAAGAAGAAAAAAAAAGATCATATGCTTAAAAACAGACAATGAGATGATGTTGGTCAGAATGCTAGGTAGAGAGCTCAGCCCATTATCAACCTAACTGTCTTCAAGTTTTTTGTAGGTATCATGGAAAAGAAGCAATTTGAAGACTAATAATGTTAGTTTTTGCAGGTCTTATGGGAAGTATTAGACCTTCTTCATGTGGCCTATCAATATGTAACATACTCGTTTACATATCTGCTCTTGTGAGGGCCAATGAGTATAACTAAAAATCTTCATATGGCCAGAACAGGTTGAGCCTTTAAAGTAATTTTCACAACAGTGTATCCTGAAAACTGCCTGATATAAATTATTATATTATTAACATCACTCTAACCCAATTCATTCCTCAGCAAACATCTCATGGTTCTTATCCTCTTCAGTGACACTACTCTCTAATATCTATGGTGTAACTGGCCGTGTTACTACTGTGCAGTAGTGTCACAGGATACAAACTGTGACGTGATGCTACTGCGCAGTAGTCATGAGTTACTGCGCAGTAAGCATCTCATGTAGATGCAGCCAGTTACACCATAGATAGTGTCACTGATGGGGATAGAAGCATAAGATATTTGCTGAGGAATGAACTGGGTTAATGTTTCCAGTATAATAATATAATAATTTATATTAGGCAGTTTGCAGGATACAGGGTACATCTACATGTGCCTCTTTAAGCAGGCTTAACCTAAAAGTGACACTTTTAAAGCACATTAAGGGTGCGTGTCTGCATGTGTGCACACTTAATGTGCCTTAAAAATGGCAATTTAAGGCTACACGAGCCTACATTTGATTCCTGCATCAGGTTGACTGAAAGCCAGGGGTTCTTTTTTTGCACTCAGTGGCTGTGTTTACTCAAGACACTGACTGTGCAGTTTGTACTGTGCAGTTATTTAGTACTTGCATAACCAAGTACTAAATAATGGCATAGTGACCAAGTACTAAATGACTGCCCAGAACAGTGTGGGTCTTTAGGCTAAGTACAGACAGTCAAAAAGTCCAGGGCTGAATTGATTCAGTCTTTGCAGGTTAGTTTAAGATGCAGAGATTAAACTGAGAAACAACTGATTAGACATTCACTTTTCATTCAGGAAATGCAGCCACATGCCTGCAGTAGCTCAGGTCAGAAGCCAGGGGGTGCTAGAGCATGGCTCTCTGGCAGGAAGCCAGCATGGACTGTGTGTTTGCTTCCTCTTCCTGCTGCCCCCAAGGTCTCTGGGATTTGTAGTCTAAAGTTACAGAAGCAGGACACTTCAGGGTTGTTCATCACTTCCTCTTCCTGCTTCCAGGTGCCTCTGGGATTTGTAGTCCAGAGTTGTAGCCACCAGTAAGTTTTTAGCAGAGCAGGGCAGCTCTGTACTCAGGGGAAGGGAAGTTTAACCCCTCTCCCTGGCCCCAGACCCCAACCAGGGTTAGCCAGGGAGGGAATCCCTCCAACCCTTCTCTGGTATAGCAGACAGCCCAGACCAGACCAGGGATGGAAAGCATGCTGGGATGCTGAGGGACTCTGGTTTAACTTGAACCAGGAAAGGGGCTGGACAGAAATTTCATAAATTGGTTTGACCCTAATCAGTTAAGTCTGATATTACATTCAACCAAGTTTATCTAAACCAGTTTCAGCCATTTTGAAACTGGTTTATGTGCACTGACCTTCTGTTCTGTTACATGTTTAAACCAGTTTCTAATGTCTTGAACCAGTTTATGTGTAATTTCTGTCCCTAGTCCTGATGTACATTAAGGTGCATTAAATTTAGTCGTGAATAGCTAAATTGCATTAGACTTGCTAATGTAGATGGACATGGAGACATGGTAATGTGCATTAATGCCTAATTAGTTATTTGCACCTAAATTTAATGCATATCCATGTGTAGATGCATGCCTAAATTGCCTTAATATACCTTAAATAAAGGTGCATTCAGTTTAGGAACATGTACATAGACTTGTAGACACGCCCACACTGTTGTGCATATTACTTTAAAGGCCCAACCTGTTCTGGGCAGTCATTTAGTACTTGGTTATGTAAGTACTAAATGACTGCACAGTAGCAACTGAGCAGTCAGTGTCTTGAGTAGACGTGACCACTGAGTATGAAAAAAGAACCCCTGGCTTTCAGTCAACTTGATGTTGCATAAGTAAGTATTGAGGAAGGCAGAAAAATAACCTCTCCCAGGATTTGATCCTGGTGACAAAGGAATAGGAGAGCTTAATAAAATTAGATCCACGTATCTGTAATTCACAACCAGGCTTAGCAATACAGCAACTACATCTCTTTCTCCTAATGTTAGAAAGCTAGAATCTTTCTATCTAGGTTTTTATACTGGGCCCATCATCACTGCTTTTGAGAACATAAGAACAGTACATTGTATATGTTATTAATTCTGCCAGTATTATCTACAGAATATGGGAACAGGGTGGTGTAATGAAGAGCACTCCAGAGCCCTGAAAGCCCTTGATTCTATATTTACATCTCTGAACAAGCTCACGTTGACTCATAGCTCCTTAATTAGAGACATAGTCGTTTTCTTTTCTGTAGGGCATTTTTTTTACCCTCACAATACAAGCATACATTTGGTAACTAATACCAGCAATTAGCCTCATCTGCTATGTAAATGAGTGTAATTGCAATTAAATACTTTAGTGGGCCCAAAGGGAAAACATGCAATCATTACAAAGTAAGTAGGAGTACATGGTTAAGGGACATTTAGGAGTGTCAGCAGAAGTGTCTTTTCCCTGTGGTGACTACAGTCCTTTCCACTGTTAGTTATTCCTTTAGGAGGTTCAAACCTGACTCAATGTTTTTCAGGTGTTTTTGTTTAATGAGAACTGTGAAATACAAAATACAAGTTATGACATTGCTGGTAAAGAAGAGAGGAATCACCAAGGACATTCATATCACTCTGCTATTTTTCTGTTTACCTCAAGCATTATGCCAGAAATAATACCAGGGCAGGTCATCAGTTGGTATATAATATCAGAGGTCAAGTGAAGTTAGTGGCTAGGGCAATTTACTCCAACTGAAGATTTACCCACCTGAGTCTTAGTGATGTAGTTATGGACAAAAGCTTCACTTTTAGGTCCTGTTAATACAATGAAGTGCCTCAATTTAACTGTTTATAGAGTTCAGGTATGCATTGTAAATTATTACTATTTTATCTTTAACATTTTCCATTGTTCAGAGTAATGGTGTAGTCTCTGTTCCCTGAAGCATTCTCATCTATCATTCTAAAAGGCTTGGTCAGGTCTGAGCCAGTTCGGTCAGTACAGAAAGTTATAAAAATGCAACTTTCTCTTCAAGGCAGACAAGGTTCCTTGGGTGAATCTGATATCTTTTATTAGACCAACCCAAATAGTTGGAAAATAATTATTAAGCAAGTTTTCGGGTTCAAAAACCCTTCGTCAGGCTAAGGAAGTTTCAGCAGTTGGTGTGCGCTCTTCCTGGATGGAATGAAAAGTAAAGAAGCCAGCAGCTGGGCTGGTATGCATACAAGACAGGTAGTCAGTGAAAATGTAGATTGAAGAGTCAATGGGTGAGAGACAGGCCAGGGGTGTGGGGGGAAGAGAGAGAAGGGGGATGAAAGTGGTGAGATATGAGATACCTGGGGAGTCAGATGTCAGGCAGGTTATAATGTGTCATAAATCCAATGTCTATATTTAATCCATGACTTTTAGTATCCAGGAGACTTTCTCTTCAACAGATTTTAATCCTGTTTTTTTAAACACGAGCACTGAACTCCTACATTTCTTTAAGAAGCCCTTAAGAGTGCTAAGGAGCATTATTGTTTTTCTTTTTGGGTGTATCTACACATGGGTGTACAGTGTCTTTGTTACTGCGCCATCATTTAGTACGTTCTTTTGGGAGTACTAAAAGTGATGCAATAACAGCCCATATTGCACTGTGCCGGTCACGCACAGTTAATTTTGTTTGCTATGTCGCCATAGCAATGAGCTATGAGGGAGAACATTGCTATGGAGACAGAGTGGTAGCATCACAGTTTTTGCCAACAGGTGCTACTGCACTGTAGCACATCACTATGGCACTGTGTAGATATCTACTTGTGTAGATATGCCCTACAAGTACCTTTACATACAGTTTTGCATAAGGTTTAATTTGTCCAATGTTACCCCTTAAGAAATGATGAATTACTTTGCCAAATCATTTATTAACATACAAAGGAATTGTACGTATAGTTTGGTCAACATAGATACTGCAGTCTCTGATCTTGCCCATTGCATGAAAGAGATGAATGATAAGAAGGAATCAAAGCTGATTTTGATCTTAAAAAATATATACAGATTATCTCATGCTTATCTGTGCCTTCATTTACAGAATATGAGCACAAATCTATAGGTTTTTTGTGGGTAGAAACATTTGGATGTTCATGGGATTTCACCTGTGTAGAACTGCATAAAAAAGATTTGTGGATAAGTAGCAATCCAAATTTAACTAAAAAAATTGTGTGTTAGTAGAAGAGTGGGTAGAAACAAAATGCTTTAGGTTGGTTTCGACTCAACAGAAGCAATACAACTAGAAGAGAAATATGAGGGCAAATACTTGCTTAAAGAAATGGGTGAGGACTCTAAACTCATCTTCTGTTGGAGGTGTATGTCTTGTCCAGTGTTTTTTATATGAATCACAGTCCTGGGGGCATTTTTAACCTTCCCTTGCCTGTGGAATCTCATCTATGGCACATACTATCATTTTTTTTTTCCTATGGTAGGCAAGGTAATTGTGACTGTTCCCCCTGAAGCAGCTTTTATAATGGATCTGTAACCTCAAGGCTACTTGGGGCTATCCTTGGAAAGGACAAGAATGAACTGCTCATCTCCGGGAAGAAAATATGTCCTCCTGGGTTTCACAGAATATACAGTATGATTTAATATGATATGAACTAAGCAGTAAAATGATCTAGACACCAGGTAGCTCCTAGTGTGCCACCATATGAGGTAAAGGCTTCTACAATTGATATTGGTCGGAGATTAAGTTTTCAGTGCCTACTAGGCACTTTCATAGTTTCATAGTTTCTAGGGTCGGAAGGGACCTGGGCAGATCATCTAGTCCGACCCCCTGCCATGGCAGGAAAGAGTACTGGGGGTCAAACGACCCCAGCAAGATGGTCATCTAACCTCCTCTTAAAAACCCCCAGGGTGGGAGCCTGCACCACCTCACTTGGAAGCTGGTTCCAGCCCCTAGCCGCCCTGACTATGAAGTAGCGCCTCCTGATGTCCAACTTAAACCTTCCCTCCGCCAGCTTGTGACCGTTATTCCTGGTCACTCCTGGCGGCGCTTGGGGGAACAGGGACTCCCCCATTGCCTGTTGATCCCCCCTGACTAGTTTATAGCAGGCCACAAGATCCCCCCTCAGCCTTCTCTTCTGGAGGCTGAACAGGTTCAGGTCCCGTAACCTTTCCTCATAGGACCTGCCCTGATGTCCCTTGATCATGTGAGTGGCCCTCCTCTGGACCCTCTTGATGCTGTCCACATCCCTCTTAAAGTGCAGCTCCCAGAACTGGACGCAGTACTCCAGCTGCGGCCTGACCAGTGCCGCATAGAGGGGGAGAATCGCCTCCTTGGTCTTGCTTGAAATGCATCTGTGGATGCACGACAAGGTACAGTTGACCTTCCTAGCCGCCTCCCCACACTGCCGAGCCATGTTCATCTTGGAGTCAATAATGACTCCAAGATCCTTTTCCACCTCCGTGCTGACAAGAGGGGAGT
>NW_005842101.1:1983904-2015915 GCF_000455745.1 Alligator sinensis | reverse complement strand
CTTGGAGGATCGTCTCCTTAAGGAGCGACCACTCCCCTTGAACACCTGGCTCTCCTCCCCTCTGAGACTTCAGCGTTTCTCCAACTATCCTCCTTAGCTCGTTGAAGTTTGCCCTCCTAAAATCTAGGGCCACAGCCTGACTGCTTGCCTTTGCCACCTTGCGCTGAATGGTGAATTCCAGCAGGCAGTGGTCACTGTTGCCCAGGGGGTCAAGCACCCGCAGCCCCCTCACCAGGTCGTCGCCCGTGGCCAACACCAAGTCCAACAAGGCATCCTCCCTGGTGGGGCTGTGCACCTCCTGGGTTAGATGAAGATCCTAGACTCTGTCTAAGAACCTACGGGAGCACTTAGACCTGGCTGACTGCTCCTCCCAGCAGATGTCTGGGAAGTTCAGGTCCCCCATGACTACCACATCCTTAGCCTTCGCTACCTCGGTGAGCTGACCCAAGAATTCCTGGTCAAGCTCCTCTCCTTTATTTTGCAAGCTTCAGGGAGGAGTAGAAGATCAAATTTTATAGCCGGGTTTACTATCATTTTTAAGTGGACATTTTTGTTCATTTGTGTATTGTTATGTTCTCTTATTTTTTATCAATTTCAGATGGATTATTTTTACTGATACAGGGTGCCTGTTTGACTTTTGCCAAATTGGAAGCCTCATCCCCAGCAACATTGGCTTGTGAAGGAAAGCAGCATCATTTTTTTGGAAATTGTTACACTTAATTAACATGCACTGAAATGGTTTTAATCCAGTTTTACAAAAAACAAAACCTGGCAACTTCTAATGGAAAGATCAAATTATAAATATGGGAATTTTTCTGCATTCATGGATTGAGTGGCCATAATTAATGAAATTGGCAAATGCCATGATCTGTGGAATATGGCTGGGAAAATGGAAATTACTGGGTCAGTCATACTATTACAATGACATATATTTGTATTATGCTGAACATATGTCTTTTTCACTATAAATATAAATTTAGTTCTGTAATTATCCAAAGGAAGCCTTGTAGTTTTCCTTTGAAATGTTCAGAACCAAAGTTTCTAAAACTGGGAGATACAGTTCTGAAGGTAAAAATAATTTTCAAGTGCTGTACATAGCTGTCAGAGGCCTCTTTGTGAGAAAAGAGATGAAGCATTCTTAGAGGAACAAACACCACTTGCCTATACATGGTAGATGGGTTCTGATTTATGCAGGGTGAATGACTATCTGAACAAGAGCAAAATAAAATGACTTCTTCTATATTAGTGAGCAGCAGAGCTTCTAGGACATAATTTGATCTTTTAACCTGGGGTGACCAACCTGCCATAAGTGGCACAGGCAGCTTCTGTGTGTGGTATGTGGCAGATCAGTGAGGGAACAGGGACCACAGTGCAGATCAGGTAGGGAGCAGAGAAGAAAACAGCAGATTGGGTAAGGAGCATTGAGCAGGGAGCAGAAAGCAAAGCGGCAGACTGCACAGGGAGGACAGGGAAGGGAGCAGAAAGAAGAATAGTGCCTTAGATAGGGGAAAGGGATTGGAGTGGTGCTCAAGGGGGATGAAGGGCTAATTTAAGGCATGCCTGTCTAATGCCAAAAAGGTTGGCCCTAGCTGTTCTAAACAATTGGTCTCCTTGCTCTGATCTGCACAAACTCAAACTCTATGATAAGCCTCCTCAGCTCACATGTCACAGAGGGAGTGGCATGATCTATTATAACCCCACAGTTATAATGAAGGATTAATCATTATTAGTATATTTAGAGATTTTTTTTGGCTCCTGTGTTCCTCAGCCAGGATTGGGTCTAAAGAGAGTGAATTTCATGCAGAACCTCCTGTTCTTCCCAAATTATGTTGTGTTGGGGCAATAAAAAAGAGAGGATTTCCTACAATTGCCATTTGTGGTGAATCACCACCTTGGGTTGGACTGTGCTTCAGTTTTCTCTGGCTGAGTTCTCTTTTTAGGTCTTCAACCTAAGGAATCTTTTCATACCTGACTGACATCAGGCAGTTTAAGAAGAATGTCCTCATTACTATATCAAGAGAGAATGAGATTCATTTGTCATGCTCAAGAAGGCAATCATTATTTTTATGCATTGTTGTTAGTCTGCAACATCTGGGCTCCATCCCTGACACTGGACGCTGCACTTAGTTGGCCACATAAAAGTTAGCATTAGCTTTATTGAGCTACCTGCAAGAGTCAAGCAGCTTTCTACTAGGAAATATTATATTCAAGCCTCCTGCATGCCACAGAAGTACTTTTGAGTTGCATGCATCTCTAAACAAGAATACTTGGATTAAAAATATACTTTAGTACTGACACCATTGCTATACAAGTTGCAACTAATCAGTGATTGTTTTTTGACATTGTCTCCCATGACATTCTCATTAACAGGCTAAGGAAACACAAACTAGATGAAAGTATTGTAAAGTGGATATGTAACTGGTTGGATGTAACTGGCTGGACTACTCAGAGAGTAGTCCTCAATGGTTCAATGTCTAGTTAGGAAGAGATATCAAATGGGGTTCCTCAGGTGTCTGTCTTGGGTCCAGTATTGTTCAATATTTTCATTAATGATTTGCTTGATGGGATTGAATGGAGCAGGGGACTAGACTAGATGACTTTGCAAGGTCCCTTCCAGCTCTACTTTTCTATGATCCTATGATTCTATTATTAAAGCTTTACTTATTTTTGTTTTAGATCATGGGGATCAGGCTCTCGTTATTCAGGGCATTCTATGAAGACATACAAAAAAGATAATAAATTCTCAAAAAGTCCTACAAGCTAATCAGTGGATTTAAACCACCACGTTCAGATTTGGCTCCAGACCTGGATTTCCGAGGATTCAGAATCGAGGGGTGATCAGACAAGGTTTTGGGTTCAGCATATTATTGAGGTAAGGATTGTATGCAAAATATTTGTATTAGTCATTTAGTGGTTATTTCAAATGCCCTCAAAATCCAGAAGTTTTGGCTACAGAATATTGTTCCAGCCCTTCTGTTTAATAGTGTGCTAGTTGTAGGCATGAAAAAAATTAAGATTGAATCTTTTTAGAGGTATTATTTTTAACAGTTTCTGTTGAAATTAAAATGAAATGTTAAGTGTTGAGGTGAGGGGCATTGTTTATATGAAATAAAATTCAAGCCCCTATCTAGATTTGAACTTTTCAAGAAGAGCCTGGACAGAGCTTTATCTGTGCTCACTGTGTCTCTGTTCTGCATGAACTCACATTCACCTTAGCTCTGTGGAGTGCAAATCTTTTTCTCCAGTTCAATACTCAGTCTGTTTGTAGCTTCCTTGTAAATGGAATTGTTTCAGCCTTTCCCTTGCCGAAAGAAAACATAAACATGAGGCACATTAAAATGGAAACAGGATCTTGGTCCTTGCTGTTTCTCAGTTTTATTTAGCAGTGACCTTTAACCCTCATTAAGATGCTCTGGAAAGTTTGGGACCCTTTTTTTGTATGGTTCACTGTGGGAATATTTGAGTTTTGTTATTGTCGTTATTTTCCTCTTCCAAGATATTTCACTGCTTTTGGGCAGTCGTGTGAAAAAAACAAGCCATCTTCAAAGATTCTAATGAACTTACAGCAGGATATAAGTCATGGAGCATACCCTGAGTGTTGCAGCTATGGCAGAAAGGGGCACATTTTCAAGCAATGACACTACCATACAGCTTGTCAAGATATGAATATGAGCTCCCGTAAACTGGCATGGGTCCAGGGCAGAGCAGACACCAAAATGGATGGCTGCATAAAAACATATGTTTGTACATCAAGAACATGTGACACATTTTCGAAGACAAAATTATTAATTGTGGCTAAGAAGGGATTTGTGCAGAAAAAGAATGTGCTGAAACACGTTCAACAGCTGTATGTGTAAATGAGTGCTTGTGCTCACATTGCTTGTCCTAGCTGTCCTATTGGCAAACACCTGTTTGTACATAGGCAAATGAACACATCCTGCAGACACAAGTAAGTAAGAATTATCAACATCAATAACTTCAAGCTCATTCAGAATGGGAGCATTCATTTCTTAAGTTTAGAAAAAGCAGTCATGCTTTCTTTCATTTAAATATGTGGAGCAAGTGATGCAGTGAAATAATCCATTTATATGCCCATTCCTGTTTCCTCCTGGAAAAGTTTGTCAAAAAACTCAGGCTGCATTTAGGGACAAACCTTTTTCTGTCTTATTTCTGTTTTTTTGGTATATGTAAGAATGATCAAAAGCAGAACTGTAAGTTCAGCCTCTTTAGCAAGAGCAGGGCAAAGCAAAATAAAAATCTAGCATGAAAATGAAAATATTACCATTTTCCTTGAAATTTCTGGACAAAGGAGGAGACCAGCTTGTTTGAGGAGGCTCTAAGAATTGGGGAAGATGGTCTTACATTAAATTATTGTCTTTGTCATCCACAAAGATTTTTTCTAAAAAGAGTTTTCCTAAAAGCTTACAGAAGGTAAACAGATACAGCCAATTGGGAAACACTAATGATTTCTCCATAGGAAATTTTCTCTACATACATTTTTTTCAACATTTTTTCACACAAACTTTTCTTTCTTTCAAAGAAAAACCCAAACCAAAAACCTTACCCTATTTTTGCTTTTCCTTCCTCTCTTTATTCATTTTCTTTTCCTGTGGCAAAAAAGGGAGAAATGAGAAAAAAAGAGGAACTAGATGACTAACATTTGACTAAATGAAACAATTTTGGATTTTGATGTTATATTAGAAGACCACAACCTTTAAACAGAAATAGATATTTACATGACAAAAATTTGATTGAAACACTCCACATGATAGAAATTTTACCACAATTTCTGGTGATCTCTGCCAAAGGTGTATCACTCTGAATATTAACAATATGCATCTTTTTTCCACTGTGAACATTGCTGCTGTCAACATCTTAATCTTTTCTTGTTAAATTTGACTGCCTATTTTTGAACTGCTGCATGTGTTACAATTAATATTTTTATTTTCAGCTCCAAATGATTTGATTATGATTCTCCAGTTTATTAAATTGTTTTAAGGTTTTGGGAAAATGTACCTATAACATAACTACACTGACCACAGTGATGTTACACTAGGGATAAATTTAACCCTACGTATACTCTGCTAAATTTGTAGAATCCAACAGCTTGTCAGGTACTTTCTAAGACTTCAATTCATTGGCCCTGTTAATGAAGGTGCAGCCTTCCAGATTTAGTATAGATCATTATAATCCATAAATTTTATGTCCATTAAAGGCAGAGTTTTCCACTTGTAATCATTACTAATATTTGATGGCAGAGATATAATTCTTTATCGGTAATTTTATAGACCATAGTTAATTCAGAAAGAAAGAATCTAAATTCCTTTGCAATGCTGCACTTTAAAAGTGACCTTGTCAAAATGACGTATTCTTGCTTCAATTAAATTCAAAGTCAGTTAGTCCCACAGGTAATGTTGAAATGTATAATGTTAGCAATTATAAGAATACTTTACAAAAGTAGTTAAAACACTAAAATACTTTTAAGCTTTGTTCGTTTTTAGACATTGAAAGAGTTTACCTGAAATGTTCCTTACTTTAGTCACCCTCTATCATCTCAAATCATTGAGATTATTTTGGAGTGTACTGTTACATAAAACATGAGGTAAGTAAGTAAGACTAATTAAATTTTAGTAGGAGCAAAAGTCACCAAAAGGTTTTTACTTTCATCCTACTCAGTCTACAACAGTGATACAATTCACCAGTAATAACCTTAGAATTGCTAATTATTTCAACATGAATAGCAGTATCAGTGCTGTCGGTTTAATTTAATGCCTTCCTGAGAATTCTTGAAGACTTCATGATTTCTTCTATTATTTTGTGGTTTTAGGAACAATATAAAAAGAAAAAGAAAAAACAGGGAAAAAGGTGAAGCGAGAAGACCCAGTTATAATCCAGGAAAGAGTCAATGGTTTCCACTAGACAGTTTCATTGAAATCAAAATGAGGTGTAAGTCCAATTTTATATTTACCGTTGGGAATGCAACTGTTAATGAACTAATATTATACTAATCATATACGTGTATCATTTTCAATTTTACAGTGTCCAAGGACTAAATGGCCACTTCACTTTCCAAAGCAAGCTCAAAGATGTAGATTAACCTGCATATCTTTGTTTTTTTCTAAATTATAAATCACCTTATACAGAGTATAAAACTATCTAATATGGACTAGATGAAAGTACTGTAAAGTGGATATATAACTGGTTGGACGTTGTACTCAGTGGATTTGTCTACATGAGATGCTGACTGTGAAGTAACCTTATAGGCTAGGGACAGATATTCAAAAAGCCTGAGCCTGAATTGATTCAGTCTTTGCAGGTTAGCCTAACCTGGCTAGGTAAAATCAATTTGTAACTGCACAGACATCCCAGACATGCAGGCACATGCCTGCTGACTCAGGATAGAAGCTGGGGGTGGGCGGGGAGGCGCTAGAGCAGCCCTCTCTTCCCTTGCATAGTACTGAGCTGGGGGTGGGGAGGGGTGGCCACGCCCTGGCACAATGCTCTGATTAGCCCAGTAGGAAATTGATAGCAGTGATTATCACTCCTAACTCAGTGTTTATCACCCCATTAAGAAAACAGGGACATTACCAGCTTTCTGTTGATTGTACCTGTTGATTCAGCATGGACTGTACCCAGCATGTGGTCTGCTAGCTAATGCACAGACACCTCTCTGCAAGGCAGAGGGGAGGAGGGAATTCCTGCTTAGCAGGGAGTGGTGATGGGGGGTGACAGGGAGCAAACAGCTCTTCTTAAACAGCTTTTCCAAGGAAGGACATTAAGCTACCTGTTGATTAGCTCCAAAAAGCCTGTCTGCTTTGGTCATCTTCCACAGCATGGACTGTAGCCAGCATGTGGTCTGTTAGCTAATGCTGAGGTGTCTGCATAAGGCAGAGGGAAGGAGGGAATAATCCCTGTTTAGCAGGGAGAAGCCAGGCAGATGTTCTGTGCCTGCAAGTCTCTGCTGGAGCTGCAGCCAGGGAGTAGAGGGGAAGGGCCAGCCCTGCTTTGGAATAGAGAGCCTTGCCCAGCCCAGCGAGTATGCTGGGATGCTGGGGGTATCTGGTTTATCTTAAACCAGAAAGGGGTCTGGGACAGACATTGCCTAAACTGGTTTGAGCCAAATCAGTTAAGTCTGATACTATATTCAACCAGGTTTATTTCAAACCAGTTTCAGCCATTTTCAAACTGGTTTATGTGCACTGAATATCTGTTCTGTTACAGGTTAAGCCAGTTTCTGATCACTTAAAATGGTTTATGTGTAATGCCTGTCCCTAGCCTTACTGACTGCTCAGTAGCATCACTTAAAAGGTGTTTGCCAGTGCTACTGCACAGTGACCCTTGTTACTGCACATTTATTTAGTACTTGCTTATACACATGCTAAATAAATGCTCAGTAACCGCTGCAGAGTAGCATCTCATGTAGATGTACCCAGTAAGTAATCATTAATGACTCAATGTCTAGTTGGGAGGCAGTATCAGGTGGGGTCCCTGGGATCTGTCCTGGGTCTGGTATTGTTTAATATCTTTATAATGATTTGGATGATGGGATTAATGCTTAGCAAATTTGTGCATGACCCCAAGTTGGGTGGAGTTGTAGATATTCTGGAAAGCAGAGCTGGTATCCAGAATGACCCGGATGGGTTTGAAAAATGATGCATAATCAACCATATGAGATTCAAGAAGTCCTCCACTTGGGACAAAATAATTGCATGCACAAATACAGACTGGAAAATGACTTGCTAGCAGTACTGCAGAGAGGGATCAGGGGTTTACAGTAGGTCATAAACTGAATATGAGTCAACAGTGTGATCCTGTTGCAAAAAAATGACATCCTGGGGTGTACTAACAGAAGCATCATTTGCACATCAAGACAAGTGATTCTTTTGCTCTATTCAGCACTGGTGAGGCCTCTCATGGAGAACTGCATCCAGTTTTGAGGCTGATACATGAAGGAGGATATGTACCATTTGGAAAGAGTCCAGGGGAGAGCAATAAAAATGATTAGGGGCTTTGAAGGTAAGATTTATGAGGAAAGGCTGAAAGAACTAGGGTTATTTGAAGAAAATATTGGGAGAGATGGGATGGAGAATTTGATAACATTCTTCAAATACCTGAAGGGCAATTACAGAGAGGATGGAGATGGACTTTTCTCTGTGGCTGTAGGGGACAAGACTAGAAACAATGGCTTCAAGCTGCAGCTGGGGAAATTTAGACTGGAGATTTGAAGGAACTTTCTGAAGATGAGGGTGATTAAACATTGGAATGGGTTACCTAGAGAAACAGTGGAATCTCTATGCTTGGAAGTTTTCAATAGTAGCTAAGACACATACTAAGGATGATCTTGCCTGGAACAGAGGGCTGTATTAGATGACCTTGTGAGGTCCCTTCCAGTTTTACGTTCCTATGATCCTATAATCCAATTAAAAAGTTAGCTAACATGCAGACTTCTAATGCTTGGAGATAAAGCATTACTGAATCCAGCAGACCAATTAGAAAATCATTTCCCTTAAATTTTAAAAGTAAGTTGCTTAGTGGATGAGAAATGCAGACAACAGAGCAGAACTTTATTCAGAGCACAATGTTGGCTATTCAACCCTAAGGACTTTGACTAATAGGAGCTTTCCGGTAGGAATGGTGCCCTATACTAGTTTCATTTTATTAGATATGGATTTACTGGGATTTAACTTCTTCTTTTTCCACCAGAATAAGTCATGGGATCATCCCCCAATTATTGAGGATTCTAGAAACTGACAGATTACTGTAGAGTACTAATCTCTTCGCAGCCCAGTACAACACTTGGCCTGATCACTTCTTCCCTAACTTTCCCACCAACTACACCCCACTACCCCACAGTTTGAGGTCCCTTAACTGTCCAGCACACTCAGAGAAAGGAGGAGTTTGCCATTATGGCATCTTCTGGTGCTAAGGCTAGGTGCTAAAGATAATGCTTAACTGGATATATTTGTAGGGTGGGGGGACTATTTTGTTTTTCTGTTTTTTGTGGGGTGAGTGGGCATTGGATTGGCATGTTGGTGAGTAAACAGAAACACAACTCATCCTCCATTGCTTGTATCAAGTATTTCAAACAGGTTCTTTCTGTGTGAGCATATGCATGTAAAATAATATGTCCAGGTGTCTGTGTGATAATCTCCCTTCCTTCAACTAGATTAGAATTTGACATGGAAATCTGGGCATTGGAAAGCAAAAATATATTATTTATAATCCATCAGTCTTCTGGTATGTCTTTTTAAAGTCTGTATAAAGTTCAAAGTCATAACTTCTCTTCTTTTAATTAAATAAGAATCCTTTGTTGGGGACAAGGATGGCCAGTGAGGTCACTTTTCCTTGTGTGAAATGGAGGAACCTGGTCTATTTTATGGGGTATTTTTTTGTATCAAAAACATGAAAGTGGAGATGAAAGTAAGCATTTTGCTCATGTTCAGAGTAGATGATATGGACATGAGTCTTACATGCTGTTCGGAGCCAAGTAAACTTACTTGGCAGGTTTGATTATTATTCAATCAAAAGGAGCCTGGGTGCAGCCTTGTCTCTAGTTATAAAGCAAACATTTGTGATGATTTCTAGGTTACTGCACTGTCTAAGTAAAGAGCGAAAACTGGTAGCACATTTTCAGGATTGTAACAAGTACACACCTACGCTGTGATTATGAGTGGACAAGCGATTTGTGAGTTGATGCAGCTTCTGGCAAAGTGAATGAATGCCAGGATTGCCACAGCCTCAAAGGAAACATTTTTAATTTAAGTGTGCATGCTGAGATGCAGCTGTGCCAATGCATGCATATTTATTGGACCTGGCCGGGAGGCAAATGCGTAACTAATTAAATAGTAGTGTCAACCACAGTGTCTAAGATTTTCTTCTAAAGGCCTGAGCTGTCATAGACTTAGTTGTGAAGATTTTAGTGCTTTCAGAAGCAATGTAATAATAGCCAGATTTACACAATGTTAAACATATGCACTTTACTAATACTGTAGCTTATTTTCACAGAGATCAGTGCAAGTGGTGATAGCTCAACGGAATCACACCAAAACTAGTACTTTGATACGTAAGTGCTTATATAGCTTAGGTACTTACCATGTGTTGCCATGAACTGTATTACTATACTAGATATGACTTTAACTGTAGATTTAATAAACTGTATTATTTTTACATTTATTTTTTAAGCAAATGTAATGTTCTTGGAAAGTGTCAAAGTGTAGGATCAGAAAACTGAAGTCCCCATTAATTTACAGAACTGCAATTGCATAAGCGGTAATTTCCCCAACTTAGACAACTATTGTACCTCATTCATAATTTAAATCAAGTCTATTGGCCTTTTCAGCTATTCACCTCTGTGCAGAGGGCACTAATGAAGATTGTGACACTTTTTTCTGAAATGGACTTCTGCTTAATAAGACTCAGTGGAGAGACTTCAGATAGGTGGATGATCAACTATCAGATGCTATTTACCGAAGAACTAGATATAAACTAGTGATAGAGACTCTGGACCTGATGATCATTCACACTATGGCTAATATATATTGTAAGCCCTTTTTACATTGCAAAGCTGGCATAAAGGAACCCTAGTGAGAAAGGGATCCAGGCTTTAATTATTAATTTCATTTGGCATCACTTAGTTCCTTAGGTGCAGTAGGTTCATAGATGTTTTCATTCTTTTCCAGGCTATATTGCCAACCTCAAGCATCAGAAATTATCGGACAAACCTTCCACCCCATGACTTAAACATGAGATATTCAAAGCAAGAACATTAGGGTTCATATTATTTGCCTTTCATGTAATGAACCTTCAGGGTATACATTTTTGAAGCCCTTATTTACAGTCTTGAGGGACGGAAACCAACTTTTTTAAATAAGTGAAAGCTGAGAAACTTACATAATTATATTACTCAAGAGACTAGAGCATTAAGACACACACAAAATATCCCAGGACTTGCAGTAAAATCACAGGGATATGAACTTGAATAGATTATCTTGCCCCTTCTTTTTGCTAATAAGCAAGGTAAATAAATTGTCCCTTTAATGCAAACTGTGAGGACTCTAACATTGTAGGAAGGATCCAATGTGCTAAGTGCCAGACTCTTTGCAATGAAGTGCAATGGAATTAAACTGAAGAAAAAGTAGGACAATAATGAAATAAACAAGTCACTTCCTCTTCCCTATTCTAACCCTAAACTCCAAGATACAGTCTGCACAAAACTGAATGCAATTTGTCCTTTATGCTTCCTTGTGCTTCTGAGAATTTTAAATCCTTAACTCTTACACTGTCATATGTCTATCTTGAAAATGGTTACTTTACACAGTAAGTTATTCTAAATACAAATGTTGATTAATCTAGGAAAATCAAACTGTGAGTACCAGTATCATTCCTTCCTGGCTGGTCCCAGACTCCCAGCTTGTTTATTTAGTGTCACCCATAGTCTGTCATGACTGACCTAAAACTATCAGAAACAGCCACAATTGCAGCCAAGCATAAACAAAAATCTGAACTGAAGTTGCAGGGGGACTGCCATTCTAGAGATAAGATCTATTGCTATAATAGCCCTTGATTATGAAGACCAAAGGAAAAAAAACACCAAAATATACAGACACATTTCTGTTTATTTATACATGAAGGGAGGGAAGCAAATCATTTACAAAGAGGAAGGCATATAGGGAATAAGGTTTCATTACATGTCAGTGTTTCTCAACAGTTTATAAAACAAGATTTTGTGATACCACAGGTTTGCTTGTGGTCTTCTTTGTTTGCTTACTGACATTTTGCAAAGTGCTAAAAATCACATACTGTAGATGGAGTTAGTGGAGGGAGAAAGAGAATCTGCCAGATGGTTATCTGTTGGTAGAATGTTTTTTTTCACCCTTCTTTCCACCTACAGCATAGAAGCCACATTTTTATGCTGTAGACAGGCCTGCAGTACACGATACCTCCCATGAAAAAATATAGTATGATATTATGTTTCACAAATATGGAAGATGCATGAGTCCTTGAGATCTGAATAAGAATGGTCAGTTTCATGCATGGAAGAAACAGCTCTGTTTGAGAGACAACTGTATTCTCTGGCATTATACAAGAGCAGCGGGGTTCAGATAGGAAGGAGAAAAAAGTTTTAAAGACATGCTGATTGTTAACACCCAGCTTTAAGATGATTTTTGTTGTCACTGTCATTGTTGGGGGCAGGGGGATGACGTAAAATTATCTTGTTTCTGAAAATAACACCTTCTCGCAAAATAACAAATAACACCAAGCAAATGGCAAATAACACCAAGCCAGTGAGGATTATTACTGATCAAGGGGATCTGTAAGTGTGTCAGACCTGGGAAAAACAGGACAGCTTTGCTTTCCAAAGGTTTGTGTGAACATGTTCTTTGCTTTATTTGGTCTCCTCCAATGACTCGTAAGAGTTTTGAATTCCAATAATCCCAAAGACCTATTGAAACTGTCATGACCCAAAGGCATGATTTTGTGTGTGCTTCGGCCCCAGAATTATCCCCGCCAAGTTGCAGCTTTATTGCACGGGAGAGTTTCCTGTTGCAGAGGAAAACCCCGGTGAAGGGACGAGTTTCCCGCCTTTCTGCAGCTTCTTTTGCAGAGTGCATTGCTCATGTTGCAAGAGGAATGCACGGTGCAAAAGATTCCCCGCCACTGGTATGTAAATTCATTCCCCGCTATTGGCTAGTTCTAAATTATTCCCATGTGGCGGCTAGCAATTGGCCTGTTAGCCGTATAAGAGGTTTGAGCGGTTTCCGCCCAAGCCGAAGAGGACTCCACATCCATCTTGTGGGGACTCTGGATACACGGCAGGGTAATAGAGACCCTGTGTGAGATTCAGAGGAGCTTGGCGACCTGATCCATCACCCACCTCTTCCCGTCTTCGATCGCAGCTTTTATAAGACGTACCTACGATTCTGATTTTGGTGGCGCGTTCACCCAGAGCATCCGGAGCTCTGTTCCGTGGAGCCTAGCAAACTCCACGTGATCGTCCGTGTTGTCTGTGTCTGTAACTGCAACTCAAGCAAGTTTTCCAGCCTAGACCACTGCCATCTCGGTGTAAGTAAACAATCTTTTAAACTACCGCTAAGCGTTTGTGCCTAATTCCAGCTCGTGCCCTCCCTCTCCGATCCGGCGTGCCCGGGCTGCTGGCCACAGCCCGCGTGCAGCACGGAAAAGGGCTCGGGTCGCTCCCGGCCCGCACAGAAACCACTTGATTTTATTTGTTCTTGTGACAAACCAAAAGAAAATTGTTACTTGCATATGAGTTTGAACAGAAGCATAAAACAAACTTGATTCACTTGAAGCTGGGACGAGGTTTGCTTGAAAGGTTTATGAATATTTCAGTAAACCTTACCTGAGTTCACAAAGAAACTCAAAACCACATGAGTTTTTCATAGTTTGGCCCTTTATTGAAAATAGATGTCTTCCACCTAAGGCAATTAATTGGGAGTAAAGTGATCAAAGTTCTATTCTCAGCCGTGCCAAAGAAACAGTGTGTACCTTTCCTTAAGTCACTGAAACTTTCTGACTCTCTGCTCCTCATCTAAACAAAATGGAGTAATAGTTCTTGGACACATCTGCATTTTCATTAATGCGCTGTAATTATGGCGCATTAAGTTCGTACCTGTAATGACTGGTACTGAACTTAATGTGCCATAATCAGTACTACTGCACATTAGCGCAGATGAACACTTTGTCGCTTTTTTAGTGACATTAATGTACATTAGATTAAATCTACTGTGTATTAGCACATTAGCACAGGTTTTGCCTGCCATGCTAATGTGCAGTAGATTTAGTCTAATGTGCTCAAAGCGTATTGTGTAGATGTGCCCCTTGCTTCTCTTTCTGCATGCTATGAGGCTTAACTTATTACTATGTGAGAAATGCAGTTTTTAAGAGCAGCACATCCAAGCAGTCAATGGAAGAAGTTGCCCATGGAAATTATGGAATATTCATCTCTGGAAATTTTCAGGCAAAGACCAGATAGGTATTTATCTGGTATAGTTTAGTAAAAGGCCATTCTGAACCGAGATCGCTGTTGCGATTTAACTATGATGTTATGAATAATGAGTGCCAAAGTCAGGGGATTTTAAAGTTAAATATGCATGGTTCCTGTGTTTTGAAAATACCTTCACTCTCAGTCAATCAGAAAATATAAGCCCTCTGCTTACAAAAAGACACACAAGGTAAAATTGTCCAAGGTTCCAGAGACTTACAATCTTGATTCCCACTCAAAGCCAATGTAAGTCACTTTGAATTTGAGACAGTCTCCTTAATTAGTTGAGGCTCTGAAAATCCAAAGACTGAGTGTAAAATCAAAAATGACTAAGTGACATAGGACCTTAAGACCCATTCTCTAAAGTAACTTGCACTGAATTTAAATTAGATTTAGATGCCTGGATCTCTTTAGCACTCTTGAAAATGCTTCTCTCCATGCTTCTTCTCTCTCTAGTTTCCAGGAACTTGTTTCTAGAGTATTTGTCTTTTCCTAGCCACTATTCCTGCTTAGAAATTCCACAGCTCCACTCTTACTTTCACTGTCCCCACCAACACTTTGGGTCTCACTCTACATGTTGCTTAGTGAGATGATATAACAAATTCACCAACTCTTAAATAGCTTGAAAAGAAATCCCAAAGTAGCAGAGGGTGGGTCATGAGAGACGTACCACAAATTAATGGGGATATAAGTGCTGCTTTTCAATGTCTGCTGTATTCAGTATTCAAAGATCCTCAATAGTGAACAAACATGAAAATACGTGTAAATAATAGACAGCCTCCTCACAAACTCTTCTACATGCATCTTATGTGGCTAAACGAAAGTTAAACACCATCTCTTCTCTGACATCTCCATTCAGAGCCTAGTTGGTTCCTGCAGCACTACTGGGGAGTACAGGGAGTGCAGGGGGTGGTGATAGTAAAAGTCTTACCTTCCTCTGCTCTCACTGCACCATGGCAGCAGCTCCTGTGGCTGTAGTAGCACGTACTTATATCAAATGCTGCAGCTAAGAAGTGGATTCAACAGGGGGCACCAGAATGCCCCCACCCCTCTGGGAGTTTTTGCTATGGCAGGCACAGCCCCACAACACCTAACCATAGAAGCTGGGCTCCCTGGGGCCCATAATGTACAGAGGAGAAGGAAGAGGGGTTGAGTTGGTGTCCCTCCCCAGTATTTTTGCCATGGAAGGCACACACAGCACTCAGTAGAGTATCTAGGGTGGGGAAGAGTAAACAGGGCACCAGGGACATCCTCTGGGGAGTCCATGCCATGGGGCTGGCATAGCTAATATGTGGCGAGCCCACCTCTCAGCTCCTGCAGCCCTGGTACAGCCCCATACACTATAGAGCATGAGCTGCCCCAGTTTCTATGGCTGGGTGGCATGGGGCTGCACTTGCTATAGGAAAGGCTCCTGAGGTAGAGGGCAATTCTGGTACCTCCTCAAAGTAGGTGTCCAGGGCAGGTGTCCCACTCACTCACTCTACCTATACAACTGTTGCCATTTGACAAGAAAGCCTGATTGGTTAAAACAGAGAAACCTTAGTTTTGTGGCTGCTCTCTGAGATACAGAGATTTCAATGAGTTTGAGTGAATTCAAGAAGAAACACCTTTAAAGTATTTGTTCCAGTCTGAAATCCATGACCAGCTTCTTTAAAGTAATAAAGGTAAGGTTCCATTTGCTTTATGTGCTATATCTGTTTAGCTGGAAAATTGTCTGGCTGTAGTTTAGTGGATGTCTTAGGCACAAGGCGTCACCAAAAATGTGGATTGTAAGGAAAGAAGATGTAAGGAAGCCGCCTTTGATGGAATGTTTTAATTCCAATCATTCACAATTTCCTGGCCAATCAGAGCTTCCTGGAAATGCCCACTAGGATGACATCAGCATATTCTAATGTTGCTATTACATTTATCAAGAAGTAAATATTTCAAAGGGCATCGTTTTTCAAAGTGCTTTGATATCCTCAGTTGGAAAGCATTATGAAAGCACAATGTGACATCTTTTACATTTCTCATCCTGTAGGAAGGTTTGAAGAAAGCCTTATGGAATTTGTCAGCTATATTTCATACACATGAAATAGTATATTCTCTCCAGCAGATATTATAATTTAGGGTTGCTGATTAGTCTTCTATAGATGCCACTTATTAAGAAAATTTGTTGCATGAAGTTCTCAGCATGGTGCCACATCAGGCCGGACCTAGGGTAAAATCTGACTCGTTGCTGAACTGATGAAAAAAGAAGCCAAGTACATACAGAACATTTTACACCCTCAATCATTGTGCAAGCAGCATGGCAAGATTTTTCAAGAAATCCTTAAGGAAAACCAGTTCTACAATAAGCACAATATGCCATGTATGGGTGTGCCTAGGTGTCTAGGGTGCATGCAATATTTAGCTGAGGAAATAAGTTGTACCTTTCTAGAGCATCATTAAAATACTGGTGACAGCAGTTTCCCTAGGTTTATCCCATAAGATTATGTCTTCGGTAGCAGACTTTCTGGAGCAAAGGATACATTTTCCTGCACTGCTGGCTAAGGGCAGGATGTGGTCTAAGACTTTAGTGTTTCATGGCATTTAAAAGCTCAAAAGGAATTTTGCTGACAAGGTACTTCATATTAATCCATCCCTTTTGGGACCACTTGGAAGAGCAGATATACATTTCAAGAAATCACTGACATTCTTCCAGGAAATCTGGGACTTACTCACTTTATGATTAGAAAAAAAATGTGGAGGACAAATATAGAGGGTTAAAAAAATGAAACACCCTGTTAGAACATTCCCACAAAAGAAAGTATGATCTTTTATATTCTAGCTTCAGTCTAGGGAAAAGGCTTCTCTATCCAGACATCTGTGTAGCCAAAAAAGTCCCAGAATTAAAGTAAAAATGACAAACTGTGTCAAGAGTGAATATATGTACAAGCACACTCTCCACAGTGGATGGGGTACAGAGCCATTTGCATCTGTGTGACATCTGAATGTCATTCCCATCTCAAAGCTCTTAGTAGCCAATATGAAATAAGTTAGGGTTTCTCACAGTGGAGATGCACTTTCAGGATAAAACTTGCTAGTACATCCATCACCAATCTTCAGGTTTAACAGAGAGGTGTGTTGGGATTATATTAAGACTGAACTATTGCTTTTTCTTACATTCATGTTGAGTCTGGATTTTGGACAGCTCTACATTGTTGCAACACATGTGGAATTTGTTATGTTGATAGAGGAATTACCGTATTTCCATTTTAAACTCTCAAGTTTGCCCCTAGATTGTTTCTTCTGGAGTAGGAATCCCACTCTCACTTACTGACTAGTCTGGTTCCTTGTTTTATTCAGTAGAGCTACTATGCCATTTTTCTTAGATGATCAGAAAATTATTCCTTTAAAGATATTAGTTGTGCTTCATATGAACTCTTCATTCAAACTGTGCCAGCAGAACTGCATAAACCTCTTGTTTATGGCAGGGAGCAGCTATGTTTCTCCATCTTTTCAGGCTGCTGCTGCCAAAGTAGCTCTGTAAAATGTCATCTCTCAGAAGACTCATTTTTATGCAATAAGTCCTTATATTTTCTATCAGCTATTATAAACTGCATTTCTGTTTGTGGAGCAAGCATAAGACTAATGGCTGTCCCATACCATCCTCATGTGGTGAGGGAATTCCCAGTATGAGTAAGTGCTGCTATTTTTATTTAATTAACCCAATGCCTATGAATTCCTTATTGTGCAGTGCTCAGGCCAGGGTAAATGAAATTGAATCTCTTCTCTCTGCATTATATTGAAAGGACCAAGGATCCGTGGCGAGAGTCCAGAGAGGAACCCTTCCCAGTTTGCTGCTGCCCCAAACCAATTAGTTCAGCCAAGGATTTTACACCCTGTGATTAGCATTTCCTGTGATTGCTTTTGCAGCATGGTCCCTATGTTTGGCATGTTAATGGACTTATTATATATTTTAGGGAGCCTTGTGACACTGGGGAACTTTTCTGAGCCCTGAAAGGGCTGAATGTACTTTGGAATGTGACTGTAAATGCTGATGACAAACTGGCCATGTCTCTAAGCTGCACACTGCCAGACAATCCCTCTGTGCATGGGGCAATCCTCCACTGGATGGATGAAGTGGTATAATGACAGCTTTGTGATATATAGATTTAAATCATATACAGGCTTTTATAGTTCATCATGTGTCAAGCCTCATATATAAACATTAAAATAACTAAGCCATCATTTAGGTATAGAGAAATATAGATATATACAAGTGTTTGTTACCTATCAAGTGAAAACAATGAACAGATAAATTCTACAGTTCAGTTTGAAAACTGACAATGGCTGGTCCCTTGAGATCGGTAGAGATTTCTGTTCAGTTCAAGATAGTTTAGTTCATAGTAATATTATAGCTATTGTCTTTTACTGGTATTGATGTGGTCTCCCTTGGGGAATTTAAAATAAAGAGAGTTAGCAGGATGTATATCTGTGGTCTTTGCTTTTACCAAGAAGATGAGTGTTCTGTGACTGTCTAAAGGCTTCAGTTTTTGACCTCTCCTCCAGCTGTTTTGGCTTCTAGGAAATGTTTCTATTGCTAGTAGTGTTTCTATTGCTCAGCCTTGGTGGATGAACCATTCATTGGTTCTCTTTTAAAAGGTTGATGTAGACCTGTTAGCATATAATTATCGCTTTGCAAGAAGAGCGAAGGCAATCCAATTGGAAAACAATTTTCTCATGTGTCCTTTTCATGGTCCATGAGAAACCAGAATCTCTTTTGCTATTTTATATTTGGAACCAGCCAGACACCTGCTTCTAGGATCTCCTGTTTTCCATACAGAGCTTTGCAATCTTTGTAGAGTTTCTAAAGGGTCCTTTTATTCACTAGGAGGTAACCTCCTTGACTGACTGAACCTCTCAGTTAATTCTGGTAATGCAATATTTCTCAAAGTTTGATATTTAAGGTTCTTTATATGAAATCTCCATTATATATATTCTCTAATGATTTTTTTTAAATCATTAAAATAAGCAAGTTCCAAACTGTGGTCTGCGGAGAGCTTGCTGACTGATAAAGAGATGGTTGGTCAAATGGTGTTAGTACTCCTCCCTGTTTCCCACCAGTCAAATGGAAATAAAAGCTAACAATCTATCAGATACTTATTATCATGCTATTATGCAAGTAATTACTATAATTGTCACAGGTGTATAAGGTAATTGCAAGTAGGAAAGGAGGTGATCTCAGTTAAGATGCATGCTGTGAAAAGTTCCAAATGTTTAATTATTTAAGTAATTTATTTTTGATCACAGTAACTTTGTTTTAACACCAGAAAAATGAAACCAGTCAACTGTATAAACAGTATCAATACCTGTTTGTATTGATAAATACAAAGTAAATATCTTTATTTAATATTATGTATATGCTGGGTCCAGTTCTAAATTCTGGACCCACAATCTAAGAGTGGGTTCTAAATTCATCAAAATAAACTGTCCATTCCTAATTTCCTTAGCATGTCTGTAGTTGCAAACACAATAAACATATGGTTAGGTTTCTCACCTGTGGTTTGTGGCTCCTCTGCTCAAACTGCAATGAAAGAATCGTTGCCTTTTTTTTAACTTGTATTTTCTATTATAACTGCCTGTTTTCAGGGGTTTATAACTTGCCTGTTAAAAAAAAATTGCTTCAGGCTGAAATTGTAGACAAGGTCCCAGCCTGGGAGCAAATATTTTGTACCAAATTTTCAAACACATAGATCGTAGTGTCATGTTCGAATAGTGTCATAAATCATAATAAAACCTAGTTAGAGTGAAACTCCTTTTCATACTGAAATGTTATAACAAAAATTTAGCACAGTTTAACTATAATGGGGAAATTGCATCAAATCAGGGAGCTGGCTCCGTCTGGCTAAAGAACATGGCTTTCATCATTTAAAACCCAGTCATATTTCCATTAACAACAATACAAAAAAAAATCTCATGAATTTCATTCATTATAGAAAAAGGGTCATAAACAGTCCTATTTTTATTTTACTATAGAATTTCTCTAACCAGTTTTACTTTAAGATAATAAAAGCATCATTTGGGAAATAATTATTAGAACTACTATTAAAAGAACTATTAGAAAGGTTTCTTTTTTGAGAATAAAGTAAGGTTTCCCCATGAAAAAAAATCAAAGAACATGTTTTCACTACATCTTATGCATGAGCTAATATAGGGCTGTCCAACTTCTAAGCTGCCAGGGGCCACACACTCCAAGGGCCTCACACATGGATCACACAAAGCAAGGCATGAGTTACTGGGTTGCGCATCATGCAGGTGCTTCCTTCACTCCCTACTGAACCATATGCCCATGCAGGCATCTCTACATGCTGCTGCACCAGGCAACCCCACCCTATGTCAGGGATGCAGATCAGGCAGGCCTGTCTGGGCCAAGTACTGTCAGGGACTCTGAGCGGACAAACCAGTCTGAGTCAGGTACCTCAGTGGCCACACCTGCAATAAGCCTAAGAGCTAATGAACTCTGCCTGAGTTTAGGAGCAGCAAGCATCCTGCTTGGCTGCTGGGAGCCCTACCTATCCATTAAGCATCAGCTGGGACCATGGGTTTGCAGGACAGGCAACAGTTCAGCTGTGGCAAGCACTTTTGGTTCCTGTACTCTGGTTCTCCTGATTCCTGACCCTAGTTTTCCTCTTATTTCTGGACTTCGACTTTGGATTTCCTTGAGGTTCTGTTTTTTGGTTCCTGATCCCAGTTTGGCTCTGATTCAGATTTTGCCCTGTGGATTGCCCCTCAGATTGGTAGTCACCATCCAACCCCCAGATTCTGACATTGGGTTATGTTGTGGACTCCGCTTCTGGTTTTGGTATATGACTTCAGCTCTTTGACCCAGTCCCCGTCCCCCACATTTACCACTGCACCATGTAGACACAATCCCCCTCCCCCAGCACATCTGGGACAATGGAGGGGACTGGAAACAGGGAAGGAGTCTGGAGAGGAGCACAGTGACTATAACCTGACCCCTCACACACAGGCTGTCAGTTGGACAGCCTTGAGCTATTACACAATTACCATGGTTCTTGGTCATTCCTCATATATATCTCTGATGCAAAAAACACCACTTTTCCAAAGAAGAATACATTTCAAACTTGTCTGTGTAATGAAAAAACCCCAGATTTTATCTGTGTCCATCCCTAAAACATCTCACCTATTAGATTTACCTGTTAAATCTAAATACTCTCACTCTGGAACTTTGGCTTGACTTCAGGGGTCAAGCAGCACATCCAGGTCGAAGCGCTGGCCTCGTTCGGCTTCCTGAAGTGGTTCGGAGCCGCCTTGGCACTGCCTCAGAGATCCAGCCATAGGGTATCATGGGGAAACAATAAAATATCTATAACTTCGTTGTTTTTTGTCTGATTTAGATGAAATTTTCAGAGGTGGTAGACTCTATAGAGAGGATGAAGCCTGCCAATGTTCTAGAAGATTGGTGCAGGGGTTTGGGGGGAACAGCACCCCAAATTCTTAAAAGCAAAACTCATGTCACATCTAGGCGTTACAATGTAATAGGGTGAAAACTGCAGGGATGGTAGCTTGTACTGAGACCACAAAGCCTACCAAGTTTCAAGAAGATTGGTGCAGGGGTTTTGGGGCAACTGTACCCCAAATTCTTGAAAGCAAAATTCCTGTCACCTCTATGTGTTACAACACAGGAGGGTCAAAACTGCAGGGCTGGTCGCTCTTATTGAGGCCACAAAGCCTGCCAAGTTTCAAGAAGATCGGAACGGGGGTTTGAGGGGACCGCCCCCCCAAGCTGCGGACAAGCAAAACTGGTGCCTTGGGTGCTTGTGGGACTGATTGTCTCTGTCTTGGGGTGGGAGGGGAGACACTACTGCAGGCCTGGCTGCTAAGCTGCTGTGTTCCCAGTTACCAATCAATCAATCATGATTCACTCAGGGCCCAGGGACCCAAGGACCGGCTCAATACACAGGACCTAGCTACTACATAACGACTTAACGAGCATCAATTAGCACCTACAAAACCAGGCTAAGGAGAGGAAAGAATGAAGCAATACAGACAAATCAACTGCCCCAGGACAGAGACAGTCTTGGGATGAGTTTTGCCCGTCAGCAGCTAGGGGTGCAGGGCCCCAGAACCCCTCTGAACCAATCTCCTCAGCAGCTGGCAGGAGTCGCGTGGCCTCAGCAGGGGCCACCATCCCTGCAGCTGTCACCCTGCTGTGCCTTAGCGCACGCAGTGCCACCCATGGCACGAGTTTTGCTTGTCTGCAGCTTGAGGTGCAGTTCCCCCCAAACCCCTGCACCGATCTCCTTGAAACCTGGCAGGCTTTGTGGCCTCAGTAAGAGCTACTGGTCCTGCAGTTTTGACCCTCCTGTGGTGTAAGACACAGCTGTGACATGAGTTTGGCATTCAAGAATTTGGGGTACAGTTCCTCCCAAACCCCTTTGCTAATCTTCTTGAAACTTGGCATATTTCATGCTCTTAGCAGAGGCTACCATCCCTGCAAGTTTCATCCAAATCAGACGAAAAACAACAAAGTTATACATATTTCATTGATTCCCCATTATACCCT
This sequence comes from Alligator sinensis, assembly GCF_000455745.1. NCBI lineage: Eukaryota > Metazoa > Chordata > Crocodylia > Alligatoridae > Alligator > Alligator sinensis. The sequence goes on along the minus strand of NW_005842101.1, from coordinate 1,993,362 downwards.
ATGGCCAGATCTTCGAGGCGGGTCCGAAGCCTCAGAGCCGCTTTGGCCAGATCGAGGCGGAAACCCGGTCCAGAGCTCCAGATCGGATTGCGGCCATCCAAAGCAGATGGATCCAAAGCCGGATCAGATCGCTGCCAACTGGCACAGGCCTAGTAGACAGTGATGCTTTACTGCATGTCAGATTAGTCTAATGTGCAGAAAAGTGCCTTGTGTAGATGCACCCAGTAGCTTTTTGAATTAGAGACTTAAAACACTGTAATTCCAGGAAAACAATATCTATTTGTACCAAGTTAGCTGTGTTGCAAAGGAAAAATTTCATTCACTTTTTAACCAACCGATAGGGATTTTTGCCCCTCTAACATACTTTGTTTACATCATTGATAATAATATCTAATCAAAAGACTTTTAAAAATAAAATGATATAGCACTCACTAATTTCCCTTGTCTACAGTGCATACATGTGTGTTTTATTAGGAAAGCAGGTCTGTCTCCTCAAAAATCTAAAACATCTCTTACCAATTATGTTAGTTCAAAATAATCTCCTGTCCAAAATTAATCTTCAAAATAATATTTTCCAAAAACTCCTTCTAAAATTACCTGGTTTTCATCCCTCATGTTTCATTTTATTAGGCATGGTTGCAACATTGTAGGTTTTTAGGAGACAAAGAAGGGAGCTTTTTGTAAAGTCACTATATGATGTCACTATATAATCAGATTGACAAAATTTAGTAAAATATGCCATATTCTGATATCAGGGTAATAGTCACTCAGGGCATTCATACGTGCTCCGGAAGTGGGGTTTGAGGGGAGGCACTTTAATTGAAGTGGCTCTGTGCGCCGCTCTAATTAAAGTGCCCAGAGAGTCTCATGTATCAGCATCCCTGTGCTTCAAAATGGCAGCAGAGGTGCTTTATCTAAAGCTCATTCAACATTCAATGAGCAGCAGTTTTAGATAAAGCACCCCTACCGCCATTTTGAAGTGAGGGGGCGCTGAAATACTGTCACAACCCAAAAGGTGTGATTTTTGTTTGTGTGTGCTTCGGCACTGCTAAATTGTCCCCGCTAAATTGCAGCTTCCTTGCACGATGGAGTTTTCTGCTGCAGAGGAGAACCCCGGTGCAAGGGAGAATTTCCCGCCAATTTGAAGCTTTCTTTGCACGGTGCATTTCTTTGCTGCAGAGAAGAAATGCTTGTTGCAAAGAGTTCCCGCCATTTGTATGCTAATTCGAATCCCATTATTGGCCAGTTCTAAATTATTCACACGTGGCGGCTAGTGATTGGCTTGCTAGCCGTATAAGAGGCTTGAGTGGTTTCCGCCCAAGTTGGAGGACTCCACGAACAAGGGAGGAGGAGACTTCACGCTGTGTGAAGATCTCTAAGCGCTGCGGATCCTTACAGACCCAGCGCATTTCAAGCAGGCAACAGAGATCTGATCAATCTCTAGCCTCTCCCCGTCGCCCAGCGCAATCCAGACGTATCCCTTCCCGCGCGCTACGAACCGGACCCACGGAGCCTAGCAAACTTCGTGTAGCAGAAGGACCCACGGAGCCTAGCAAACTTCGTGTGAGTCCTTGCTGGACGACTCCAGAGCTCTTCTACCCGGGTTCGAATCCTGCAGGTTTATTTTCCCGTTGCCGAAACCTTTTGTGACGTACCCTCGTATTTTCACCTTCCCGTCGCCGGAACCCTATGCGACGTACCCTCGTGCCCTGCAGGTTCGAGTTTTCTTTTCTTTTCTTTCTGTAACCGCAACTTAAGCAAGCTTTCCAGCCTACACCACTGCCATCTCGGTGTAAGTAAACAATCTTTTAAACTACCGCTACGCGTCCGTGCCTAATTCCAGCTCGACGGCCTTCCCTCTCCGCCCCGGCGTGCCCGGGCTGCTGGCCACAGCCCGCATGCAGCGCGAAAAGGGCTCGGGTCGCTCCCGGCCTGCACAAATACAAGACACTGGAGGTTGCTGAAGCGAGGTAATTACTCAGTTAATTGAGTCTGCTCTGACGTGCTGTAATTACAGCGCATCAGAGCAGGCCCTTGTGTATGGGTACCCTCAGTCATGTGTTCAGTCACAATTGAGTACATATTGCTTGATTCATTTTGCTCCAGAAATAATAATTTGAAAACAGTAAATACTGTGTGTATCCCACTAATTTCTACATGCATAGTATAGGAAATAATTTAATGTGGCATCTTTTACATTGTAGTCTACCTGGTATAAAGAGCTAGTACTGAATATTAAAGCCCTTCTACTTACCACACTAAACCACTAAAACCAAATTTGCCCATTCACATATTTCCTTGATGGCCGGATTTTCAAACCTTGATTATTCAGGTCAATATATTGGAGGATGAAATCCCTGTTCTCAGTTTCTGATTTGAGCTTGCTTTGTAAACTGTTGCATGCTTGAACCTGAAAATGGGAAAGCCTACGGCTGTTTTATTCTACACACTTCTCAAGAAAGCTGTTGTGCCAATAAACTGTTATAATAGCTTTCACAAATGTTGGAATAAAAGAAACCAACCCTTTTTCCTGTTGTCCCCCCACAATTCTCTGCACAAACACACCTACAAAAAGTAAAATGAAACAAAAATAAAACAAACAAAAATAAATAAAATAAAAACCATTTAAAACACATCATTCAATGTCATTTGAAACTATTTTTTTTCTGGTATGAAAAATGTGTCCAAATTTCATGCTGCAGGCTGCTATTGTGATTAATGAGTTTTTTCCCCCACAAATGTTGTCTTTTCTATGATTCTGTGTCATCATGAGGTAAAATGTCAATATGTGTAATGACACAGCACAGCGAAAACACATATTTTAATATTCAAAGGACTCATGTAATTGTAAATTAGGCTGTGCCACCCGATATCATAACATACTTCATGCGAAAAGATGCTAAATTTACTTGACCTACTTTCATCTTCATGTTTAGGAAACAGGGTATAAGAAGTAAACAAAGTGGTTGTGCCTCATGCAGGAGATGATTATTGTTTGAATTTATGATTCATGCCTTGAGCAAAATTTTGTTTGTGGCCTCATTTGCAACCATAATTTACAACTTTACTAGGGATATACTGTGTATTTGGGAGGCTATATATTAGACATGCTTTGTACTGGAACAGTTTTCTAGCTTTGGGTATAGTATTTGCTATGTTTCTGTTAGCTATAAAATTTCTTGGCATAACATTTATTGTAGTAAATATGGAAATCTGTAAAAAAGTTTCATTCCCCTTAGGGATGTCCTATTGTATTTACGTCAATACACTTATTACAGCTAAATCTAACCAGCATTTAAAGTTGCTAATCCTACAAACATCCAGTCATGAATGCAAAAAAATTAACCTTTTCAGGATTTTGGAACTGGAGTGTCTCATTTAGCAAATCTGAATCTCTAGCCTACTTTAGCACCCAGAAGGGGCTAGAAATATTTTGGAATCTAGAAAAGCTACCTCCTCTGGTTAACATAACATTATAATGTAGGTTGAATTATTTTAGATTTATTAGACTAGAATCCAAAATATCTGAAGGAAGTCCCTTTAAGGGAAGACCCTTTCGCAGAGCCCTTTAAAACAAGATCGGGCAGATTACTATCCTATTCAGTATATACAGACCACAATCCTGTACTGTCAGGGAAATGGTCATTACCTAATGGTTCTTTCCATCTTTAATATTTATGAATCTATGATTTTCCTTGGATTGTTGATTTATTTTGACATCCCTGTGAGTACCCAGATAAAATCGTAACTAATAGAATCACAAATGATATGCCGGAACTTTGTTTTCTTTGTAACATATTTTGCTTTCCAAAGTCAGATTGTTTACAGATAAGATTTATTTTTAAATCAGAGAAGCACAGTACTAACTCTTAAATGACATGAGGATAATAATTCATTATTGTACTCTCTGCTTCAAGGGGGAAAAGTTTCTAACTTCACGCTGGAGCAAACGATTTTAAATTGGATGTGGAAACCCCAGAGAATTCTAAGGGAAAATTAAGTTCCAGCCCCACAGATCCTGCCAAATTAGGAACATGGACCTAAGATTGTCTAATGATCTTTAGGCCCACTGCTTGAGTTCAGCAGCACAATTCCTGAAAATACTGTGTCTGCAATTGACTCATTTTCTTGCCTAAGTCATGATGGGACATTTAACAATATTTGGAGCATATTTTTCATTTTAAAAAGTCCCAGTTCCACTAATTTGTACCCTGACGATTCTTCTAACTCCATAGACTCCATCTTCACAGCAAACCTCTGGAGAGGCTATCATGGACTTGAAGAAGCAGAGAGTATGCAGTAGTTATAAGGGAAAGTAGCATTTGAGTTCAAACATCTAAAGTTAAAGGAAAAATGGCAAAGCATTTTGAAAAAATAACAGGATGAGCTTGCCTTCTTATAATATGTGAAAATACAAAATTCAAGAGTATCACAAAAGGAGAAAATTACTAAATGTTAGGAAGCTTTATGTTAACTCTCTATTGTTCAGCAACTGAACAAAGAAATGCTAAGTCTAATTCTACACTGTATATATTTTAGCTCAGAAAATGGGAATAATATAATATTATTTAATATTAACAGTATGCATAGAGTTGAATAATTTGTATGGAAACCCAGGCCATAACTAAGCAAGATGTTTAGCACATGTGTGACTTCAAGCACAGCCTTTATTCACTTCAGTGACCCAGCTTATAGACTTAAGTGTATGCATTTGTATAATAATGATAACAGGTAGTTATAGTTTCTTGCTGATTACTGGCTCAATAGAACTGGCTTTAAAACAAGTAGGAAAATCTTACAGCTTTTCTGTAATAATAAATTATTATGTTGAATGTTACATCATCAGTTTCAAACTGTCAGATAGATCCTGTTGTCCTCACATTGGCAAAATTTTTATTGACGTCAATATGCAATTTTCTTTTGACAGCTACATCCAAGCTATCCCACTGACAGCACAGGAGTGTAAGAAAGAGCAGAACTTGGCTCAATTAGGATTTTGTCTGAATCACTGGAGCCTGAATCATGCCATAATAAGTTTATTTAATCAGTATTGGGAGGTGAAGCAAGTTAAGCTGGAAAAGCTGTGATAATGTAGGACAGGATATTTCAGGAGATGTACAAGAAATTGAGCGGAAGCTACTCAGTGAATGAAAGCAACATTCAAGAGCTCAGTTTAGAGAAAAAGGGATCTAAAGGAAAGGGGGAGAAAGTAGAATATGGTAATATCATTTCTACTGTGTGTAAAAGGACACACAAAATTATCCTCAAGCAACATGGACAAAGTCAGCATAAAATGAAGCTCAGAGTTCTCCAATAGTAGATGCACTGCAATAGTTATCTCTGGAAGCAATATCAGCCATGAGTAGCATAGTGAGGCTCGCAAATGAGTTCTAAATCCTGACAGACAAAAAGTATCACATGATACCATATATCTCATTGTCCACTCTTATCCTTGAGTAGTTGTGGGATTTCAAGTTCTCAAAGTTGCATAAACATTAGGGCTGCGAGAAGGTTTGGCTGCTGATTCCATTCAGAGGAGACTCGGCCCGATTCGGTGGCCGAATCTCAGAATCTGAATCAAATCAGGAGACCAATAAAAAGGTCCAAATCAATTTCATTCAGAAAAGATTTGGAGAGCTTCAGACATTTGAGCAGTCCCCACTTGCCACTGCAGGGAGCTGGAGCTAGACCTGGACTCCGTGCCAGTAAGTAGAGGGTGGGAAGGACCATGGGAGGACCCCTACCAGGCCCTATCCCCTCTGGCCCCAGCATCCCAGCTCTTTAAAAAAAGCACAAAAAAAAAGTCCTGCACTCACTGGCTTCTGACAGGTGTTGGAGATGGGATCCCTGCTGCTTCCCACTGCTCCATATTGTGTAGGGGGCTCTGCCACAAGCCCCCCTTTTTTTTTTTTTTTAAAGAGCCAGGATACTGGAGCTGGGAGAGTGGGCGGGGGATGGAGGCTCATGACAGAGCTGCCATGCAGTGCAGGGCAGTGGGAGGCAGTGAGGATCACCTCCTCCCTGCCTGTCAGCAGCTGATGAGTGCCGGGCTTTTTTTTAAAGAGCTGGAAGGCTGGGACTGGGTGGGGCAGCCATTGATGTGGCTGGGAGAGCAGGTGGGGGATGGGGCCTGTTTGATTTGGAAATTTGGCCGATTCAGTGGCAGCCGAATCTTGAAATCAGATTCAGCCGAATTGATTCCAGACAGTTATTCGAATCACCAAATCAAATCACTGTCCCCCGAATCAGCTGAATCAGAAGCGAATACTAGCTGCTTCACAAAGGCTTAATAAACATGTGGCTGTAGGTAAGCCCAATTTGGCAGTGTGTGTACCAGCAACATATAAGAGGAACAAGCGAGTGAGACTGAACATGGTAAAAGAGGTCTTTGTCTCCATAGCCCTGTCATATACTGTAGCCAAGAAAATTTTGATCCATGCTGCTGCTTCTGTTCACTCCGTTTTCTTCTGAGGATTCTCTATTGTTCAGATGGGCTATTGCCATCAGCCAAAGGTGTAAGGTGTAATAACAATAGTAGGTATAACATGTAGACATTGGGTACCTGGAATGAAATATAGAGCCTTGTCTTAGAAAGCCCTTATATAGGGCATAAAAAGAGCTTTGCTTCAGCACGTGAATCTAGAAAACTACAAGCTGTCTAGGGCACTGCCTATAGACAGAGTTGGGCTCCTCAGTCGTTTTCTGTCTGGCCTAATGAGTCTTGCATTTTTTGCTGCAGCGTGGCATAACTTCAACAGGGCAGGTGAGAATGTCCTTTGCCACACCCAGATAAGCATGTAGTCTGATGTTTAGGGCACCTTTTTTAGATATGTGGGTTTGATCCTCATAAGCTAAGGAGGGCTTTGAAACTATGCCTTCCACATTTTGGGTAGGTCCTGTTCCCTCAAAGATATTACATAAAAGGTGGGTGGCACCATTACCACTTCCTCCTACAGCTGTATTTTAAAAGATAGTGGCCACAACTGCATCTTCGAAGGACCTGGAGCCTGTGTTTTTATTACACCTACTACAACAGGCCCCTAAGATGATTTAGACAGAGTTAGGACCTAATTCCTAGATTCCCAAAGGACTTAATAGGGAATAAGTTGCCAATGTGCAAAAGTAACTGTGGTATGGAAAATATAGACATATTTTGGCCAACCTATGATTAAAAGGTGTCAATCAGACTACAGGTTGACTTTTACAAGACAAGATAAGACCAAGGATAATATATAAGGCAAAATTCTGGACCGTGAGAAGGCAGGAAGAGAAGATACTAGAAAGAGCTGAGATGAGTAAGTTAAGCTGGATCACCAGCCCAAAGGATAAGGTGATAAATGAATATGTAAAGATATTCTTGTGCATGAGAAAAGGTCAGAGAAGCTAAACTGAGATTGTTTGGCCATATAATGAGGTGGGACTGAGGCCATATAATGTTTGGCCATATAATAAGGATTGGCTATATAATGAGGAACACTGTACAATGGGTCTGTAAAATGACACCATGAAGCAGTGCATTGAGAAGATGACTAGGCCTGAGAGAAAGGGTGAGCAATTAATTGGGCTGGAGGGCCACTTAAGGAGCTTTGGTGAGATCTTGAGGGCTGGCGGGGGAAGCAATTGATGCCACATGGTGTGCTGGCCACTGTTAGGAGCCTGAGGAGGGAGGGCTGTGTCCTGCACTGCTCCGCTCTGTTGGGACTGGGCTGTGTCGGGCCATGCAGTGTTCAAACTCCTTTGGCCTCCACTCATCCACCCTGCCCAACTTCCGGTTGGCATTACACAGTCCTGGCATCACAGCTGCCAGCAGCTGGGGTTGTTGGGGCGGGGCACGATGTAGCGTGCTAAGTAGTTGTCCTGCCTGCCTGCCCACTGCAATGAACTGCTGCACTATACCAGGAAAGTTGGGGGTGGCTGCCCTGGGCCGATTCCCCCCACAGCCAGCACAAATCACCTCCTAGCAGCACTGCGGTTGCAGTGGCTCATCAAAGTGGGCGAGTGGGATGGCAACCCAGTGCACTGCATCATGCCCTTTTCTCTGCGGGCCCAGCTGCTGGCAGCCGCAGTTCCAAGACTGCTCAGCTATAGAGCCAACAGGAAGCCAGGGAGGGGGCGGTGGAGTCTGTGCACTGTACAGCCTGCCTTCACTCCATGTGCAACAGAGCAAAACAGTGCGGGGTGTAGCCCTCCCTCCTCAGGTTCTTGGTCACAACCAGCAGGCTAGATAGGATCAACTGGCAGGCTGAATATGGCCCACAGGCTGTATTTTGCCCACCCCTGAGATGAAGGTGATCGCAACAAGTGGAGAGTGTGTCTGACCTCACCTTGAGGTAGGACCCACAGACATAAAGAAAAAGAAGCTGCCACACAGTTTTGTCCAGGAGCAAAGGTGTATCACTAAGAATTTAGGAATATTAACATCAGGCACTGGGGTGCATTGTGAGTTTCAGGTTAGGCAGAAACTGAATAGGGATTTTTTGGATAGCAGTTTTCAGTTTTGAACTTGGGTGCTTTGCTTCCACTTGAGTCTTGGCAGGTATGTAATTCCTTTACTGAATGTAGCTCTTAGTGAGCATTTAACATTACAAAGCTACAATCCTTTCTGTTTGGGGGGGCGGTTTAGGAGAAAAAATGAATCTAATTAACCATTTTGAATCACACTGCAGTTTAAAAAATTTCTGCCCTGTGACTACTGCCACTTTGCATGCCCACATGAAGTATCTGGGGGCATGATTTTCCACAATTTTTTGGTGGGGAAGAGGGAGAGGAGGTTGTCAGATATCAAGCCCATGGATGGCTTCTTCTATCCAGTTGTGTCATTTAACCTCTCAGTAAGACTGTGAAGTAACAATACTTACTGCTGGAAGCAGCAGTAAAAAAGCAATGTTTATATACCGTGATGGTAATGCCAAGACCAATTGCAGTTATATATAGGGACAGGTATTTCCAAATATGTTTAAAAAAATCATTTCTAGGCTACACACAGTAATTTGAGAAGCAAATGCTAATATTAGGAAACTGTCATGTAGATATCTAAGGCATTAGATCTAATCACCAATGTTTCCCTGTTAGCATAAGAAAATTGTGAAAGTATTTTAAAAATGACAGGTTTAAATGCCTGAGATCACAGTATAAATTTTTGATTTCAGTAAGTATTTTGAATATTGCTGCCTTTACATAATTATCCTAATGTGAAAAAGGCACATCATGCTCCAATGCTCCTTCTATATACTAAGCAGAGAGAGAAGGGAAAAAAAAACCCTTTCCATTAAAAAAACTGCTTAGCTTTAATTGAGCAAAAGGATTCATATGTGGCCTGGACTTGCAGCTCATAATTTCTATAGACAGGTTGGGTTGCTGTGTGATGATCCTAATTAAATTATATAAGAGCATTGAACTAGCTAAACTAAAGTAGCTGCTCCATCAGTTCACCTGGTGAATTAACTGTTTGCAACTGT
>NW_005842101.1:1982246-1983873 GCF_000455745.1 Alligator sinensis | reverse complement strand
ATTCCTGCTTCTCTTTCACTATTTTACTGTTAAGAGTGTAGTACTGTATGACTAGAAATACTTGATGTTGTAATTTTTGGTCTATAGGTGGCAGCGTTGTATGGGGTTGCAGCCTAAAATGATTGTCTGGTGATATTTCTGATTTCTTCAAACCTCCCCCACTCATCCATACTACATCATCAGGACTGAGTTAACATCATTACATACTCATGTCAGGTAAAATAAAATGCAGTGAAATGTCCTGGACAAAAATTAGGCTTCGTTCACTTTAGCTTGTATTTCATTGTATTTTAGATAATATGATACATTTGTAATTTTGACCTTTGAATCTGGCGATTTGAGTTTCACTATGGATTAGATATTAACCCAGTGGAAACAAGGGCTCATCATGAAGAAAAGAAAGGCATGATATAAAATTACATGTTGTTGTAGTACATACTCTGCTTGCACTTGTGATGTTCTTGTGTTATAAATGAGAATGGTGAATAAAACCACACTGCAAAATGATCATCTTTCTTTAGCGACGCACATGCCATTGAATTCAGTGTTTGCCAAGCCCATTATTTTGCTGTGGACAAAGACTGCCTATGGCCATTCGAATCATTAGATCACTCTTATTGTCATCGGATAGCTAACAAACTTTCCACAAAGAAGCAAAAGTTGCAGTCTATTTCTTCATGATGTTTTCCACTTTAAAACATTTAAAGCATAGCTATGTCACTGGCTCACTTTTAAAACTACTGTTTTAAGAAAACAGCTGCTGTTATTGTGAATTTCAAGCAGCTCCTTATAGTGCTAATGATTTAGGATTACAAACCCAATCCTTCTACATTTGCTTAGGTGAGTAGTTCTTATGTCAGTGGGATTATTTGTGTGAGTATGGACTAATAGCAGAAAGGGTGCAGCACTGCTCTCTCTCTAGCCATGTATATTTTTCAACAGTTTATATTTTTATTCTTTATTATAGTGTGAGTGCTCTGTCCCCTTTTGTGATGTCATAAATAAAGGCATCATGAGGTCATATATTTCCTACCCCTTTGGGAAGCAAATTCTGAAGAAAAGATTGACAAAATTGGTTAAGTATAATTGAAAATATAAACCAAAAATGTTTCCTTAATAAATATAATTAGCTGTATATATTGCATTTTCAAGAGCAAGTACTGAAGTTGGGACCAGCTCTTTAAATAAAATAGGACCTTTGTGGTCTCTGGAGAGAACATGCATAAAGCAAAGTAAATGATTTTCTGTCAACACTAAGTAGACAGGTGCTTACATTGAACAGCATTCTAATATGTCTCTGAATATTTATGTCTTCTTTTTCAAATGCATTGCCCATGAATGTCACAGCTGTCAAATGTCTGTATACAAGAAGATAAAAAATGAAATTAATAAAAGGCAGATCAACATTTTGTTTGTTTAGACCACCTTTTCCTACTGTTTTTTACAGAGGTTGTGATGTCTGGGCAGACTGGCATCTTCTAAGGGGCTGAGTAAAATGTAAAGCAATTAGTTGTATTTAAGGTAGAACAGGAACACTTCCCATTATTTAACCAAGAACTAATCAATGAAAGTAATGATTGAAAGTGCTTCGGGGTGCCCCTTTATCCTCCATCCATTTGTTCAGCAG
>NW_005842101.1:1959778-1982215 GCF_000455745.1 Alligator sinensis | reverse complement strand
CAGCAGGAGGGTACCTTCCAAAAGAAGCTCTAGCAGTTCACTGCTGCCCTGAGCTGAAACTATCCCTGGTTTGTTATGGGAGAAGCTCTTTTCACTAGTTTTGCAAGCTAGTGTCTGCAAAGTCAGAGACAAATTGTGCTGTTGCATTGGTACAGGTGACCCACCCCTCTTACCTAAAGCCAAATGGGGGGAAAAATCATCAAAGAACATATTATATCTAAAAGAGTTACAAACATAAAGTGCAGTTATTTTAATTATAAGACTTTTCACAGCTACAAAGACCTTTTGCTTTAACAGAATGTACCAGAGTTTAAGTGAATGTAGTCATTAGGGCCCCGTCACTCTTTTACTGTGCAGCACTGAGGAAATGAGAGAAACGGAAATTCCATCAGAAAACCCCGAAAAGCAAAGGGAAGGGAATGGAGCCAAATCACCATTCTTTCTCATTCTTCATCCTTCCTCTCACACATTTTCACTGCAGAATGAATCCAGGCTGTTATGCAGGCACTGTGCTTCCTGCTCCTTCATCCATACAAAAAAACCCCTCCACCTGAGTTTAACGGTGCTTTCAACCCAAGCTAGCTGGTACAATTGAGAATATGTGCCACAACTTGGGTTTTACTTCTTTACTTGGCCCACATCTTTACTTGGGCTGCAGTCTTGAGTAGGGATGCAGGCTAACATCACTAGTGGGCTGAACAGTCCCAAACACTTTCCTGTAACTCCCACTGTGTGCTCAGTAGGACTGACTAATTTTCTACCCATTCACTCGAAAAGAATTATAGAGTGACTCTGCTTACTGCAACTTGAAAAACTGTGCCCCAAGAGTGACACATAACAGAGTGCAGCATCTGTGAGGACACTGTAACTTGGTTACAGATTTTCAGTGTGGCTGCTCATGCTCATGCTAAGCTACAAAGATTTGTTCTCTTCAATTATCTGCAGAAGCCTCCAAAGTCAGCATCATATGGTAGGATCTCTACAGATCAGGAGGTATGGGGAGGGCATGTTTGCTTAGAGGAATATGGAATCAGGGAGAAGCTACAGGGTCAGCTAGGTATTTGTGGTGAATTCTCCATAGTATATTAATGCCACTCAAGACCACTTTTCTCAGAGGCTTCTAGTCTTGGAGAATTTGTCACGGAACTGGGAAAACAGTGAAAATATTGCTTACCAAAAAGGGAGATTAGGGACTGAAGTGGAGGAGACAACTGGCTGGGAATTGTCTGACAAATAAATGTTCATTGGGAAATTTGCTGAAACTAAAATGTTTTATGCAAGTGTCCATTTTAACAAACTACAAACAAAACACAGGCCTGGTATTCTAAAGCTCAACACGCAGGCTCTAAAGAAACCAGATTTTCAGAGTCCACACCTCAGGACCTCCCTGCCATGCAGACCACCTTGGACGAATGGAGCCCCAAAGCTTTCAGACTCCTGGACAAGGCTTCCTGACTCGGTGTGGAGAACAGATGTCCTGAGAGTCAGAGAAGCTGGGGAATCAGCTACCTTGGGAATCTAGAAGACCTGGGATCCCCAGAGCTGCCCTGGCTCCATGGACCCCGGAATTCCTGGCAGTTTCTAAGAAAAATTGAAGAGATTCTTGTCACTTGCACTGTATTATTCAGTGGTATGCAGCTGTGAAAATTGCTAATATCATGTATATTTTACTCTGCAGTTGGCAGGTTTATCAGAGAGCATATTTCATTTTGGAAACACCATGTTTTGGTATTTTTGATATGAAACAATGAGGATTTTAGTTTGAACTTTTTTCAGTTTTTGTTTTTCATTCCAATTTGGGGTTGATATTTTTCTGAAAACCCCAAAAGTTATGAAACAGAAATTCAGTCACAATTTAGCGCTAATGGAAATACTAACTATCCATGCATTTGGATACCTCAGTTTTGAATTCCCACTGCAGACACATACTCTCTTCCCTTGAAGAAGGCAATGAATTTGGAAGATCCAGATATAGTGAACGGCACAGTTTTCCAAATTAAATTAATTCCTTTTTTCTTTCAACAAGACAGGGTGGAAGGACCCAATGAGTTTCCATTACAAAAAGCCCAATAAGAAAAAGCAAGTACTGGTGATGCCTGGATAGATAAATGTTAGTTTGAGCATTGAAAGTTTCAAAAGTTCATCTTGATTCAAGCAGCCACACACCTTTATGCTTATTTAGAAATAAGCATGCACTGTGGTATGAAAATAGGGCTGAGCATTTAAAACTTCTTGGTACAATTCAGCTCTGTAACGCATAAACTATGTTGGTTCTAATTCTGGTAAATGAAAGTAGATGCTGTATTCAGGGGTGTTGTTTGTAGTCTTGTTGGTCTAAGGACGTAGGCAGACAAGGTTCTTCGGGCAAATTTGATATCTTTTATTAGACCAACTACAATAGTTAGAAAAACTCTTCTCAGCAAACTTTCGGGTGCAAACACCCTTCTTCAGGCAGAGGAAGCATCTGCAGTTATTTTGTGCTCTTCCTGGATGTGATAGAATAGGAGCCAGTATGCAAGAATGCCAGTCAATGAAAATGCAAATTTTGGCAGACAATGGGTGAGAAACAGGTGCAGGGGTGAGGGGGGGAGAGGGAAGGGGAAGGGGAATGTAGACCTGGTGATAAGATGTTACCATTTACCAGCAACATCTTTATACCAGGTCTACGTTCCCCTTCCAAGGCACCCACTTGTTTCTCACTCATTGTCTGCCACAATTTGCATTTTTACAGACTGGCATTCTTGCATACTGGCCTCTGGCTTCTATTCTATTACATATAGGAAGAGCACAAAGCAACTGCAAGCACTTCCTCTGCCTAAAAAAGGATGTTTGTACCTGAAAGCTTGCAAAGAAGAATTTTTCCAACTATTTTAGTTGGCCTAATAAAAGATATTGGATTTACCCAAAGAAACTTGTCTGCAGTAGACACTGTAGAAATTCCATAATTGGGTGGGATTTTTGCAAGTAAACTCTTTAACTTATCATCTGATCCTGATTTCTGTGGCTTGTAAAATGAAAGTGAGATAATGTTGGCTATACAAGGAGAATGCAAGAAACCATTTTTGAAGTTGATAGGCTACAAATAATTTCACTATTTAAAGTATGAAATAACCTCTTTTGTGTTTAATACAACCTATTGACAAGTTTTTTTCTAACTGCAAGAAATATCCTTCCATCCCCTCATCTTGTCTATGAAATGGTGCTGTGGTTTCTGTTAGGGCTGTGTGAAGCTTCAGATGCTGATTCAATTCGGAAGAGATTTGGCCCAATTCGGTGGTCGAATCTACAAATCCAAATCAAATCAGGAGACCAATAAAAAAGGTCTCCTGATTTGAAAAATTGAAAAATCAAAAAATCAATTCAAAGCTCTCTGAATAGATTCAGAAAAGATTCAGAGAGCTTCAGAGATTTGGGCAGTCTCCACTTGCCGCTGCAGGGAGTTGAACCCAGACTCTGTGCCAGTAAGTAGGGGGTGGAGGGGCTGGAGGAGGGGACCGGGGGGGCAACCGGCCCCCTCACCCGCCTGCTGTCCCCCAGTCCCTCTGAGTGCTCCCTGACCTCCACCTGCTCTCCCAGCCCCCCTGCCATGGCTGCCCTGCCCGGCCTCAGCATCAGCTCTTATTAAAAAAAAAAGCCCTGCACTCACCTGCTGCTGCAGTGGCCATCAGGGCTTCCCCCCATGCAGAGTCCCCCATGCAGCAGGGGGCAGTGGGGGACAAAAGGAATCACCTCCCCCCACCTGGCAGGAGCCAGTGAGTGTGGGGCTTTCTTATTTTAAAAACATTTTTTTTGTAAAGAGCTGGGAACTGGGGCCTGGTGGGGAAGCCATGGGGGGAGGGCTGGAAGAGTAGGCAGGGGATGGGGGCTTGTGGCAGAGCCCCCCGTGCAGTGCAGGGAAGTGGGGGGCAGTAGGGATCACCTCCCCCCGGCCTGGCAGCAGCCAGTGAGCGGGGGCTTTTTTTTTTCTTTTTTTAAAGAGCTGGGATGCTGGGGCTGGGTGGAGCAGTAATTGACAGAGCTGGAGAGTGGGCAGGGCATGAGGCCTGTTTGATTCAGAGATTCAGCCAATTTGGTGGCAGCTGAATCTCTGAATCGGATTCAGCTGAATTGATTTGGGACAGTGATTCGAATTACCGAATTGGCCGAATCCGAAGCAAATACTATCCACTTTGCACAGGCTTAGTTTCTGTTATTAATAGAAGTATATATTTATTTTTTTCTGGACACACAATATATTTTGGACCAGTAAAATTATACACAGCATAACAATAGGATACCATATTAGAGAGCAAGGTCTTAGACATCCTTTGAATTTCTCTGCTAATGAAACAAACAGTTTCAGAAGTATAGAGTTACTCCTTTTTGTTAAATCTATCCAGTAGGTTTAGTAGTAGTTGCACCAATATGTTACAATAAATATAGGGTTACTTGTATACATAACTGAGGGAAGATCTGGTCCATAGTGTGACAGAGATGGATTTCTGCCAATCTAGGAGCAAAGAGTGAGGAAAACAATTGAAAATCTACATAAGAAGCTTTAACCATGAAAACATTTCTGTGAATTCAATGGGATTTCACATAGTGTATGAGTCAAAGACTGCAGAATCCAACCCATGTTTCCTTGCTATCTTGTAATGTCATTGGTTGGGTGGATTTAAAGTCAGACCATTATCATTTAAACATAGTGTGTTAGGGTTTCAATGTAATAAACAAATGGTACAGTTTCAATGCTATCAACTTGATTTTTTTACCCATACCATACAGAAAATACATTTCAGTTTTGCAACTGAAGAACAGCTACAGATTTCCATATTAATACATGCACTTGCAGCATGCCAGATGAATCTGTTATGTTTGTTTCTTTGGGAATTTCTATGGAACTGGGTTGAATATCTGTAGAGACAGTCCTGGACTACTAAACTCAGCCTTACAGACATAACTAAATGGGAAGTGTCATAGCACTGACAGATCAGAACAGAAATTTAAAATGAAATAAAAAACATGGTTTCAATAACACTACCAATTGCTTTCAAAGAAAACATTCTGAGCCTGATCCTAAGTTATATACTAATGTAAAAACTTCAGTATCTGGCCTTCTCTCTAACTTGTGCTAATATACCTACCTATTATAGAGATCACAAAACAATATATAAATATATGTTAGTAACATGTTGTGCTGTAATGATGGGGTAAGTTAAAGAGGGCTAACTTCACAGTTGTGAATTTCCTTTTATTCATCAAGGAATGCACTTTTGAACATATTTTTTTTTCTGCTTTTCAAGATGTCTTTTTCCAAATAGCTTTTAGAATGGAAAAATCATTTTGTCATGAGAGATTTTTCATACATTTTGGATGAATCTGACAGGATGAAACTAGTAGACTGCACAGTGTAATAGGACAATCTGTCTGGCTAAGAGTGTTATTGCTAGTCATAGAATCATAGGAAATTAGGGTTGGAAGAGACCTCAGGAGGTCATCTAGTCCAACCCCTGCTCCAAGCAGGACCATCCCCAACTAGATCATCCAAGCCAAAGCTTTGTCTAGCTGGGTTATGAAAACCTCCAAGAATGAAGCTTCTACCATCTTTCTGGGTAACCTGTTCCAGTGTTTTACTACCCTCCTAGTGAGAAGATTCTTCTTAATATCTAACCTAAATTTTCCTTGCTGTAACTTGAGATGGTTGCTCCTTGTTCTGTCATCTGATACCACTGAGAACAATCTAGCTCCATTTTCTTTCGGACCCCACTTCAGGTACTTGAAGGCTGCTATTAAGTCCCCTTGCAGTCCTTTTCTCTAGACTAAATAACCCAATTCCCTCAGTCTTTCCTCATAAGTCATGTTCCTCAGCCCCCTTACCATTTTTGTTGCCTTCCACTGGACTCTCTCCAATTTGTCCACATCTTTTCTGTAGTGTGTGTCGGCGGGGAGGGAGGGGCCTCAAAACTGAACACAATACTCCAGTTGTGGCTAAAATCAAGGTACACTACATTCACCAGTCTCTCCGCATCTACAGAGCCAGTCACCTGGTAGTCAGGTTGGTCAGGCATGACTTGCCCCTGGTGAATCAATCCATGCTGACAGTTCCTAATCACCTTTTTCTCCTCCAGGTGCTTACAAATGGATTCCTTGAGGATCTGCTCCATAATTTTTCCAGGGACTGAGGTGAGGCTGACTCGTCTGTAGTTCCCTGGATCCTCCTTCTTCCCTTTCTTAAATATGGGCACTATGTTTGCCCTTTTCCAATCATCTGGGACCTCTCCTGATCTCCATGAGTTTTCAAAGATGATGACCAATGGCTCTGTAATCACATCAGCCAACTCCCTGAGCACCTGTGTGTGCAGTCTTACCCATGGACTTGTACACATCCAGCTTTTCTAAGTAGTCCATAACCTGTTCTCTCACCACTTAGGGCTGCTCACCTCCTCCCCAAACTGTGCTGCCTGGCTTAGTAGTCTGGAAGCTGACCTTGCCTGTGAAGACTGAGGCGAAAAAGGCATTGAGTACTTCAGCCTTTCCTGTATCCTCTGTCACAAGGTTGCCTCCCCCATTCAGTAAGGGACCCACACTTTCCCTGATCCTCTTTCTACTGACATACTAGTAGAAACCCTTCTTGTTACCCTTCACATCCCTTGCTAGCAGCAACTCCAGTTGTGCTTTGACCTTCCTGACTTCATCCCTGCATGTCCAAGCAATGCTCTTATGTTTTTCCTAGTTATTTGTCCAAGTTTCCACTTCTTATAAGCTTTCTTTTTGTGATTTAGTTTACTGAAGAGTTCCCTGCTAAGCCAAGCTGGTTTTCTGCCATACCTGCTAGCCTTCCTGCGTATCAGGATGGTTTTCTCCTGCACTCTCAGTAAGGCTTCTTTGAAGTACAGCCAACTCTCCTGGACTCCTCTCCCCGTCAGATTGGCTTCATGAGATCCCTGAGTGAGGAAAAGTCTGTTTATCTGGGTCTGTCCAGGGTCCTTACCCTGCTGCTCTCCATCCTTCCTTTCCTCAGGATCCTGAACTCAATCATCTCATGATTGCTGCTGCCCAAGTTGCCATCGACTACTACGTTCCCCACCAATTTGTTCTTGTTTGTGAGCAGCAGGTTTAGAAGAGCATGGCCTCTAGTTGGCCGCTCCAGCACTTGCACCAGGAAGTTGTCCCCAGTACTATCCAAAAGCTTCCTGGATTGCCTGTGCACTGCTGTATTGCTTTCCCAGCAGATGTCAGGGTGGTTGAAGTCCCCTATGACAACCAGAACCTGTGATCAGGAAACTTCTACTAGCTGTTTGAAGAAAGCTTCATCCATCCTCCTGGTCTGGTGGTATATAGCAGACCCCTACTACAAAATCACCCTAGTTGCTTTCCCCTCTGACCCTAACCCAGGGACTTTCAACAGGCCTGTTTCCAGCTTCATAGTGGAGCTCTGAGCAATCATATGGCTCTTTTACATAAAGCGCAACTCCTCCTCCTCTTCTCCCCTGCCTGTACTTCTTGAACAGTTTGTGCCCAATCAAGGCAGTGTTTCCATCATGCAAATTATCCCATCAAGTACCTGTTATTCCAATCACATCATAGTTCTGTGACTCTGCGAGAACTTCCAATTCTTCCTGCTTGTTTCCCTGGCTCCGTATATTTGTGTATAGGCACCTGAGTAACTAGTTGATTGCCCTGGTTTGTCAAAGGATGAGAGCACTTCCCCTGCTGCCCCCTCCTGCTGCTCTCTCTCCAGGTCTCCCACTTCCCCACTTAACTCAGGGCTTTGGTCTCTGTCCCCTGGTGAATCTAGACCAGTCCTGAGTTTCTTTTGGTTGGAGCCTGACCATTATACTCTTAAGAGACACTCAACATTTTCACTCTTGACCTAAAGTTGCATTTAAATCCAGGTGTCCAAAAGTAACCTGAAAAATATAATACTTACAATGAACATCTTCTAGATAACAAATCATAATACATGCCAAATAGTCTGCACTGCTGTAGTAATCAGAATGTTGCATAATGGGGGGGAATCAAGACAACAGGTTTTCACACAGTAACTTTAGAGCTGGACTTCATATGAGGGGCTTGCTATTTTACACTGGCTGAGACTACAGTTTCTTATTCCAGAAAACCCCAAATTAAAGGCAGACATTACTTTGTTTATCACTGAATTGCAATCATATTTACGTGAGAATTAGAGCTGTAAAAAGAGCTGATTTGTTGATTCAGCGTCACTTAAAAATAAAACCAATAACAGAATGTACCACTTGACTAGAAAGAAAATGCTTCACTTCAATTTTGATGCTTTTTTCACTTTTTAAAAATAAAATGAAAGAAGATCTTGAAATTTCAATTTCAAATGGAAAAATAAAAATGTTTCATTTTGACATTTTCAAAACAAAACCTTTCATCTTTTTCAGGATTTGTTTTTTTCGTCATGAACTGTTCAGCAAAAATAGAGCAAATTTATGAAATGCTGCTTCAGTGTTTCTGAACCTTTTTTTTTTCAAAAAAGTTTAATGAAAAGAATGTTACCCAACTCTCCTGTTAAGGAAAGGGCAGGATGTGAAGAGAATGATGAAAGCAATTGAAACTGCAGGGGGGGTGGGAGTTAGAGTAGGCAAAATGTAGTTACCCATATTAGAATTTGTCCAGGAAGCTAGCACTAGAAAACCTTAAAATGTTACTTAGCAGGATACCTCTAAAATGTTATAAAAGTTGTTCTCCTTATGCAGCAGCAGATTTTCAAAGTTTAGTATCCACTCTGACCCCTTATTCCCTATTGGACTAAGTAACTTCCTTCTGTTTACAAAGGTGTTCTTTAAGCTGCTCTAGTCCCAAAAGAGAACAATGACTCTTTCTGGAAGTTTTCAGCCTCCTTTCTCACTAGGTTGCCTTTCCTGTTCAGAAAGCAGCTCCCTAGTGAGTTCAAAATTCTCCCATGTTACATATTCCAGGTTCAGCAAATTTATATTGTCTATGTAAGGACACATATATTTCAACATTATATTCTACACTTACATATAGTCTAGATCAATTACAAAAAAAAATTATATTGTATGAGTATGATGTCATATAAATATGCTGCATACATTACATACATGGCTGTTTCCTAATACTTTATATCTGATGGATTTTTTGCCATTGGGAGTCTTTGCCAAAGTCTAAAAGTACAGAAACCACTGTGAACTCTGGGCTGAATTTACCTCATGGCATTTATACGACATATTTAAAGTACCTTGCATTATATATGTATTACTAGCTCATGGAATAGGTATACAGAAATACTTTAAACACATTGGACAGAAGTTTGCCATGCTTTTCATGGCCTAGTACTCTAAGGTCTTGACATCCTATTGTAGTACAGTGAGTCCCTTCTAGGACTGTACACTGATTTCTATAAAAAAAAAATGCACAGAATGTCCATTGTGAGTCTTGTAGGAGTGTTGTGAAGAACAGGCATATAAATAGTGTTTAAAAATACAAGAATGTATGCAAATTATAGAGACTGCTCTGCCTGATGGATTCCAGGTAGCTAACAATAAATGAGCAATGAAAAATCAACTTCATTATTGTTACAATGGCAGATGGTATTTGAGATGTTGTGAAAAAGACAAGGTGTTTGATTTGCCTTTCCCCTCACCCAGTACCTCCTTTGATTTTATTTTCCATCCCTAGCATCTTTCGAATCTCTACATTCTTTGCTTAAGCCTGACACAAAAGCAGCCGAGCTACTTCATTTCCAAATGGCAGCAATTTACTAGGTAGTTGAGTCATTTATTTAACTAAATAAATTGTTAAAAGTTAACTATATTCGTAAGGCCAGAAGGTGTTTCTAAAATCACTGCTGCCCTTTTTATATCATAAACCTGGATTAGGTTTACAACCCTATTTCCCCTCAGCAGTTTGTAAATCAAACAAAGGATGTTGAACAATGCATAAAAATCCCTGTGAAACCACCCTCAGAGTTTTTGTTAATGACAGAAAGCATTTCAAGGCTGCTAGTGTATCCAAAGCAGGGTTGGATGGGTTACTTTAAATTGCATTTGTTCTCAGCCATGGGAAGCCACAATTTTTGAGTATAGGACATAGAGATTTAAAGTTGAGGGTTTGTCCTTGTTAAAATCAAAAACCAAACTTTGCCAATATACATTGCATAACCGATGGGTGAAATGTTAAGGTTCCTCTGATAATTACTGCCTGCGTTGCTGTCAAATGCTGTAGGTGACTCTGACAGAATGCACTTGCTGTTTGGACAGACACATGAGGAGTATCCAAACTTTCCATCGATTTCTGTGGAATGTTAAAGGAACAGCAACAGTGGTATGGCGATCAGTGGCAAAATAGTTACAGTTTTTCCCTGCTGTCCAAGGGCCAGTTTTTTCTTTGTTGTGTCCACTAATGAGTTTTAAGTCACCACTAAAGAAACTTGGTGTCAAAAATTCAGATTATTTGTACTGAGCTGGGAAAACTTAAAAAATGAATATTTTTTTAGACTTTAAGCTTTTGAGAATGCAGGCTATATATTACAATATGTTTGTACAGTACTGGGCACAATGGGGCTACAAACTTGGGCATTATTTCTAATTATTAAGAACATGCAAACATGCTGGCTTGAGGTAACTTTTTATTACTCCTATTAGACGTACACTCAATTTGGTGATGAAATGGGAATTTGCCTTTTTTTATCAGGTCAGTGGTAGCAATGGGAGGAAGGGAGTCAGAAGACAGTCAGAAAGCCTGAGGTTGAATCGATTCCATCTTCACAGGTTAGTATAAGCTGAATGTCTGTTGTGTTATAGATTTGAACCTGTTTCTGATTACTTATACCAGTTTATGTGTAATTTCTGTACCCAGTCCAGAAGTTCAGTGCATAAAATGGCTGAAATTGGTTTAAGATAACTTGGATGGATGGAGTATTAGGCTTAACTGATAAATCAATTTATTAAAATTCGGTCCCAGATCCCCTCCAGATTCAAATTAACTCTCAGTCCCTCAGCATCCCAGGATGCTTTGCACCTCCCCCACAAGCCCCCTTTCACAAGGTGGATGGGCTAACTTTGGCTCAAGCTGTCTGCTTCAGTCAAGCAGGGATGGATGCTCTAGCACTCTCCACTCCTGACCTGGGCCACTGCAAGCTTGTGGCTACATTTCCAAAATCAATCGTGACTGCCTGTTCACTTGCTTAACGATTCGCTCTATACAGCTCAGACTAACTTGCAAAGTATTATAATCAACCATTCTTTCTGACATACAACAGAAGAGAGGACTTTTTTCTGTATCATAAAATTACTGATATGTTATGAAGGCCAGCAGTATCAGTTAAGACAGTGTAAATAACTGAATAAAAAGTGCAGCATTTGGGATTGCCACACAATAAGGAGAAAGAAAGTGTGAATTCATTTTTACAACAAATTCTCAAGCCAATCAAGGGTGACAAAGATTCGGATCCGCAAAAGTGCTGGAGTTCCCTGACAAGCCAGGAGAGTCCGTCTTTTCCTTCAATTATTTTATCTCTTAGGCTTTCAAAAAAGAAAGAGAGTTTGCTGCCTATTGGCAAAAAAATTAGACAAATGAATGTCGAACGGTTGTAATAATGCAACTCTCTCTTAAACATATCTTTGTGGTGGTTGGAACAGACATGCATTACAATCTTACTGTTGCTTTTTTTTTTAATTCCATACTCATGCTATTTTTTTGATAATATAATCTCTGCTTGTTGTTATGCAGGTGTGCTTCTATGTGATCATAATTTAATTGCTTTATATATTTCTATGTATTTTGCAAAGTAGTCTAGGTAAAATGAAAAAAAACCCAAATACGCACATGCATACATGTGCACACATAGATGCAAATACACACGAAACTTTTTTGGAAAAAATGCCAGATAAAAGTGGCCTCATGCATATCTGGTCTAGCAGAAAGAATGAAGTGCTGACAATGAGGAAGTGGAGTCTATTCACATGAAATTGTTTTCTTCTCTTCCAAATCAAATCAGTTTTCATAAGTTTCAGTAAGCAAACAAGGTTGCTCAATATTTTCTACAATAAGCTGCCTGTGAGGTTTTCCATTGCTGAATAAAAGAGAAAAAAATATAAACCTATTTTCCTGACCTCAGTTTCCCCTCAGATAAACTTACATGCACTCATGAGCTTGTATTAACTTCCCTCTTCCCCTGCTTAAGTAAGCCATTTTTGTTTCATAACCTCAGTAGTGCTTTTGTCACCTTGGTCTGTGTTCCTCAGCCTAAATCTTTTTGGCCTTTGTGTAATGTCATCAAGCTCAGGTGTTTAAAAATGAATCAGACTCCTAAAATCCAAAGATAAGCTAAAAATAATAAAAGTGAAAAAATGATTTTTATTTTTATTTTCCCATTGAGTTTTGTTTCACACTTCTCTGTGTAGTCATAAGGGCCTTGGAAAGTTGATTTTTTTTTCCAGAAAAAATGAATTTACTAAGTAATAACCTGGAGTAATAAGAAAAATAGTAAATACCACATTTACTTGAATCCAAGATGAGGCTTTTTCCTCCAGCATGGGGGAAAATGCCCTTTGTATTATATTCACATGCAAGGAAACCTCATGAAATACGTCTATCATTAAACTGCTACCAAAAGCAGCATGTGCTCAGTAATGGAAACCAATTCTGAAGTTGATTAAATACAGCCAACACTGAGCATGACAATAAAAACATGGCCCATGTGGGGTAAACATACTGATGGGAACCTTTTTATTTATTTATTTATTGGACCTTAAAAAAATGGTGACTATTCCCTCCACAGGGAACTGGTACCAGGTTTGGAGGTACTACAATACTAGACTGGCTGGTACTGAGAGGGCTAGAGCCAGCCCTGACAACCTTCCCTGGGTACCAAAAATGCTACATTTGATCTTAGCCAACAAGGACAGGTTAGCACAATCCATCTAATTAAGATTAATGCTAGTGCTCATTGTGTGCAGTCTCCTTCAGCACTGATGCTTTATCAAGTCATGGTGAGCCACTGCACTGAATATATTTAGATTTCCTCTCCATTCCTACAGCTGAACTGTACCTTGCTTTCTATCTTTCTACCCACTCCCAGTTATTCCTGTTTCTTCATCAGTCTTAAATGTCTGGCAAAAATCACCAAACAGGGCCCCAAAGAGTTTACCCAGAAGCTCTGTTTTGTCTCCTCTCTCAGCCTGTTGCATATGATGAGTATGGCCTTCCCTCCATGAACTGGACCTGTTTGCCCTGCACCTATCTGCATATAAATTTGGGGGGGATCCTAGGACTCATGATAACAACATCCATTTCCAGTCATGAATGGGGGACTAATTAGCACATGGATCCTTTGTGGGGTATCTGGAGTACATGTGCATATTGAACAGTGCTGAGCTGTGGGGTCATCCTGGATTGAAAATTTTTGACTCTGTTGGGGCCCAGTCTAATGAACTATATGGTAAATCATGAGCTTTTTGGCTTTGGACTAATATCATGCATATTTTTTACTGTATATAAGCAGGCACAAAAGTACTGCTTAAAAGTGTTTTTATGGAATACCTGTGCTAAAAGTTATAGTAGTTTCAAAAAAGGTAAACTGAATCAATTTTGGATGAACTAAATCTATGGGTACCTGTCATAATTTGCCTAGGTGGTAAAATATATTTATTTCAAGAACAGTGCTTTCAAATTTCCCTGTTATTTCCATACGTGTAGGGGGGGGGGGTGTGTGTATGGGATGTGGGTATGGTAGGGGGGGGGGGGGGGGGAGGGGTGGGGGGGGGGGGGGGGTGGCAGCTACCTGACCCCCCAAATTTATTTTCTCTGCTGTAGCAGTGGAGGCAAACCTCCAGTTATGAGATTCTATACCTAGAACATTATGACAAATGTATAATTTTTCTATATTTAGAATCTAATTGATGTGGTGGGGGTCATCTTATATTCAGGGTCATCTTATATTCAAGTAAATATGGTACCATGAGACATCAATAAAATTAAAAGTTTGGCAACATGACTTAGATCAGAACTCCAAATAATGACTTTCTAGCTTTCCCAGATCCTTTTACTTTGCCCACTGTAAAGACTCTTTCAGCATTTCCTATGCCTTGCAGGTCACCGCTATGTCTCCTCCTTCATACAGAACTACATGAATCCTGGTAAAATTCCCTACTGTACCATCATTCTTGTTCCAGAGCCATCAATTTTGTCAGAGAGCCTTCCAGCTTCTCACAGGCTTCTCCCAAAGATGAACAAAGAGTTCAGCCTATAATAGGTTTACCCACCTAGTTATAGTGATATTTTTTTGGTCAATAAAGTCAGGTACAGTCAATCAACAGATACGTACGTAGAGGTATAAACATTCTGGTCTCCTCAATCACTCTAAACAATTTGGATAATTTATTATTGAATCTCAGAACAGACCAAACATTCAGCTGCTATTGTCTAGGAATTGGTATACAGTATGATAAAATTTCTATGCTTGTTTACTTATCCACCTGACATCTACTGATTAGAGTAGTCTAGGAGAATACAATGTGATTAGGTTAGTAGAATGCAACCTTTGTATTACTGACCATACTAGATATTCCCTATAATCAAGGTTTGAATTACACTTTGACTCTTGGGGGGTCTGCAAACAAAATAAAATAAGAAAAATTGGCTGCCCATCATGCCCTAATAAAATCAGAGACCCCCCAGCTTATGATTTTCAAATCTTACAGGGAGACTTTCATCTCTTAAAGGGGATCTAAGCCTCCCCCTACCCCCCTGAGGTTCCCCATAATTCAAACCCTGCCTATAATTGCATTGATTTTGAGACCTGATTGTGGCAGGGCACTGGTAGTGCCTGCCCCTTTAAGGACCGGGCCAGGGAGGGGCAGGTGCCTGATTAGGGTGGTCATTTTAAGGTCCAGATCCCCGACCTGAGGGCAGTTCATGATCAGCCAGCAGAGGAAAAGCACCTCTCTGCTGAGCTCTGCCAGGAATGCCTTGGAGGTAAGAGTGAGTCTATGGGGATGGCTTGGAGGCCTCAGTGGTCCTGGGCATGATCTAAAACCGCACCCTGCTGGGGCAGGAAGGCTTGGTGGGGCTGCTGGTGATGCAGCAGTCCCCATGTAAATGCCAGGAATGATCACCTCCCTAGTGTAAGGTGGGTCGGGGCACCTTAACCTCAGCCCCAACCTTCAGGTAGGTTATTTAATGCAAGGAAGGCCAGGTAAGCTTATTGAAGCACCTGAGCCTGCTGGGGTGGGTGATCCTGCAGGGCCAGGCATGCTTTGCAAAGCATCTGAGCTGGGAATGGGGGATCCATGAACCCTGTGAGCAGGCAAGCAGCTTAGACCTGACCCAAGGTACCCAACTGGTCCATGCTGGGAACAGGACCCAGAGAAGGGTCAAAAGGGCCTGGGGCCCACCATGAGGGATGCCCAGAGAGCAAGAGGCTCAGGATCCTGACTGGCCTGAGATGGGGCCAGGGCCTGAAGGGGAGCCGAAGGTCCCAGAGAGAGGACCACAGCTAATGGGTGAAAGGTACGGCTGAGTTTAGCTGTCTGGGATGCCATCTGTGAGGCTTGGCCCACAGTATAGGGGTGGAATGGAGCTTCAGATATTCCCCTAAACATTGGGGTTCAAAATGGGCAGCCTTCCTGTCTGATTATGAACTCAATACATTAAGGTGTGGCAGAAAAGTGAGGTGGGTGGCTGGCCCATAGACAGGAGACAGGCCGGTGCCTTCACCAGGCATGAATGATTGCCCCTGTCACACTGATCCAAAAATTCAAACAAATATATTTATTCTGTTAATGCTGATCTTTTCTGTGTGAATGCTCTGAAAAGGCCTACAGTAAAATTCAACATTCTCTGGTTTTTTGGTTATTATTACTTATAGATTTCAACAAATTTCAGAGACAAATGTCTTCTTGGAAAGGGATGGTATACACCTCATGCTGAAGGGGAAGGCTTTTTTCTCAGCCAGGATGGTGGACCTCCTGGACAGGGCTTTAAACTGAGATTGCTGGGGGATTTGGGGACAACAAGAGGAGCAAGCCTAGGGGCCAACAATCAAATAACCATTACAACAGGAGATGACAGGAAGGACACTATAGCATGAACTGATGGAATGGAGCTCACTCAACTTGACAGGAAACCAAGGACCTCCAGCAGAGGGCTCAAATGCCTGTACACACATGCCAGAAGCATGGAGAACAAACAGGAGGAACTGGCCCTCCTGCTTTCCAGCAGGGACTATGATATTATAGGGATAAAAGAGACCTGGTCCTATGATTGGACTGTAGCTATAGAGGGCTACACCCTCCACAGGAGGGATCACATAGGGAAAAAGGATGAAGGTGTAGTTCTATATGTAGAGGAGCAGTACACGTCCTTGGAAGCCAAAATTGGTACTAAGGAAGGATGACTTGAGACCCTTTGGCTCAAGATATGGTAATGGGGAGGGGGGAATGTAGTGAAAGGATATTACAGACCTCTGAATCAAGATGAGGCGCTAGATCTGGAACTCTCCAGAGAACTGTAGAGGCTGCGAGAGCATGGGATATGGTTGTCATGGGAGACTTTAACTACCCAGACATCTCCTGGGAAGAACATTTGGCCACATCTGATTGGTTGCATAGATTTCTGACTTGTATCAATGAGCTCTACCTGTCTCAGGAAGTATACGGGCCAACCACAGGAAATGTGCTCCTAGATTTAGTTTTGGCCAAGGGTGATGACCTGGTGAGTGATCTCATGATAGAGACTAACCTAGGCGACAGTGACCATGACACTATCACTTTCACTGTCTGTCGTAGGGCTGGGAAATCTGTCAGTAAGGTATAAATTCTTGACTTTAAACAAGCTGACTGCAATAAGCTAAGGACTTTAGTGAATAATGCCCTACAGGATGATGGACTGCAGAGAAGAGGGCAGATGAAGAGTGGTCATTCCTCACGGACATGATCATTGGTGCACAAAAGTTGTCCATACCTGTACACAGAAAAGGTGGCATAGGGCTCAGGAGGCCATCTTGGCTCAATAGGGAAGTCGCACATCTTCTGAAAAAGAAAAGAGAAGCTTACCAATGATGGAAGCTAGGAATAGGCCCCAAGGAGAACTACATAAGATTGGCCCATACTTGTAGGGGCAGATTAGAAAAGCAAACGTGGGGACCAAATTCAGGTTGGCAATCAAAATCAAGTACAATAAGAAGTCATTCTATAGATACATAGGTAATAGGAGGAAAACCAGTGGAAATGTGGGACCACTGCTCAGTGCATCTGGACTGGACACCAAGGAGAAAACTGAACTCCTGAATGAGTACTGCGTATCTGTATTCCACCAATCTACAAGTGATAGTCTGTCAAATGCAAATATGACATAGAATATTCACAGTAGGGATGACCACTTACCAATAGTCAATGTAGAGCTAGAGAGGCTGGATATCTGTAAGTCAGCAGG
Source organism: Alligator sinensis (assembly GCF_000455745.1). Taxonomy (NCBI): domain Eukaryota; kingdom Metazoa; phylum Chordata; order Crocodylia; family Alligatoridae; genus Alligator; species Alligator sinensis. The sequence goes on along the minus strand of NW_005842101.1, from coordinate 1,964,815 downwards.
ACTGGATGAAGTCCATCCGAGAGTGCTGAATGAATTAGCTGAAGTCATTTCAGGACCACTGGCAAAGCTCTTTGAGAATTTGTGGTACTCAGGAGACTTCCCAGAAGACTGGAAGAGAGCCAATGGTATGCCCATCTTCAAGAAAGGGAGGAGAGAGGACCCAGGAAACTACAGGCCAATCAGCCTGACCTCAATCCCAGGAAAAATCCTTGAAAAAATGCTCAAGGAGTCCATATGCGCTAAGCTATTAGAAGGCAAAATTCTGAACAACAGCCAGCATGGTTTTGTTGTGGGTAGGTCATGTCTGACTAACCTCATCTCCTACGACCAGTTTAATCACCACCTAGATAAGGGAGATGAGGTCGGTGTCATTTACTTGGACTTTAGGAAGGTCTTTGACTTTGTAGCCTATAAGGCTCCCATGATAAAACCAGGTGACTATGGGCTCAACAATTCAATGGTCAGATGGGTGAGAAACTGGCTATGGGATCAGACCCAGGGAGTACTAATAGTTGGATCTGTGTCAACCTGGAGGATGATAGTCAGTGGGTTCCCCCAGTGTTTTGTACTTGAACTAGTTCTTTTCAACATCTTCATCAATGATCTGGATGTGGGGATGAAAAGCACACTGACAAAGTTCACCAATGACACTAAGCTGTGGGGAAGTGTGGCCATGCATCAGGGTAGGCTGACGATCCAGGTGGACCTGGACAGATTAGTTAATGGGGGGACCAGAACCAGATGCTGTTCAACCTTGAGACATGTAAAGTGCTCCATCTGAGGAGGAAAAATCTGCAACAAACTTACAGGTTCAGTGGTGCTACGCTAGCTAGCAGCACATCCCAAAGGGACCTGGGGGTCAAAACTGACCATAAAATGAAGATGAGCTACCAATGTGATACTACAGTTAGCAGAGCAAACAATACGCTGGCATGCAGCAACCAATGCATCTGAAAGCAAAACTAAGGAAGTTATTATCCCGGTCTACTCAGCATTGGTGAGGCCGCAGCTTGGAGTACTATGTCCAGTTCTGGGCACCACACTTCAAGAAGGATGTGGAGAACCTTGAGAGAGTCCAGAGAAGAGCCATTCATATGATTAGAGGCCTGAAGAGCATGACATACGAGGAAAGGCTGACAGATGTGGGGACTGTTCAGCCTAAAAAAGAGAAGACTTCAAGGAGATTTGGTGGTAGCTTACAAATATATTGGGGTGAGCATCAGGGGCTAGAAGAACAACTATTCACCAAAGTGCCCCAGGGGAAAACCAGGAGCAACGGTCATGAAGTCCTAGAAGAAGGTTGCCGACTGGGTATAAAGAGAAACTTCATGGTTTGTGGCACTAGACTCTGGAATAGACTCCCAGCGGTGGTGTGCAGGCACCTACCCTGCAGATCTTCAAAAGGAGACTGGAAACACGTTTCTAGGGTTATTTTGCCCAGAGTAGGGGCCTGGACCCCATGATCTTATGAGGTCTCTTCCAGTCCTAAACTTCTGTGAATCTGTGAATCTGTAAATTATTCTTGATCACCAGGTCATTCAGAAACAAATCATTGAAATTTTTCTGAGTTAAAATTTGCATAATGGGCTATTGCTTTTGTTGTTTTATCAGACATATGTACAAGTGCCCACAAAATCACGTCAAAGAGAAGCATATTGTTCTTAAGGACATATTGTACAAGGACACCTGTGTGAAGAATATACTGAAACCAGTTTGTACTGACATTTTGGAAACCAGTTTGCTGTTTGTGGGAATGAGAAATATATTGAAGATCAGAAAGATTTTTAATGGAACTATTAGATTTCCATCAAAGGGATTGGGAGTCACTAAAAAGATACAAAATCTTCTGAAGTTAAATGAGGAACACCAGTACCTTCGTTGGTATTAAAAAAACAGATAAACCTAGTCATTAATAAATTCACACACAAAATAGGTCAGAAAGGGTACAGCTTCTTCAAAGATAGTATGATCTATGTAAGACCTCAAACCTAATTTCTCAGTCTGCATATGTACAATAAGTTCTTATCAAATTACCAATGAAGATAGTATCAATGTGGGCCCATCTTACCACAATACATTTTAATGAATACCATCACATAGCACTGCTGAAGCAGGACAAGTTTTGTGCATAGAAAATTATTTCTCTTTTTCACATAGGAAGTTGGATACAAGTGAGAGCAGAAGACACCTTGGCCAAAGAACAGGGGGAAACCTGTGCCACAGAATCATTAATATCCAGACAGAGCTATCCAATTTTACTTTTCTAATGACATCATTAAAGACTTTCACTAAATCATATCTATGGAACATACTCACTTTTAAAAGATAAAAGACGTGAGGCAACATGGGCAGGATTTAAACCCATGACTGTAAATAATCTAGATATTTCTAGTCAAGTGCTTACCACAGCTAAACCATTTTCTGGTTCCATGGCCTAGACTTTGGGAGTAAAAGTTGTTTTTAAGTTGCAAAACTACAAAAGACTTAAAAATCAAAGCAAAGTTCATTTTCACTAGATGGATGTCTTTTTTCAAAAATCTGTAATATAATTTTCTTGTTTCCCAAGTTCCAGCTAAGCTATTGCTATAATTCAGCTTGGTACTATTTCAGAATGCCTCCCTTTCTCCCTCCAAATCATTTTTTCTTTTTTAAAAGAACATGTTATATGTTTCCTCTGCTTCAGCTCCATAATATGTCAGCAAAACAATATTGTTTTTAATTGATTTATTGTAAGTGATTGTGTATTTATATTGATGGAGTTTTTTTTGGTATAAGAACTGTTACATATAGGAATTTCATGCTTTTTTCTCATTTTAAAATAGTCATTTTTCCCATTGTACCTTTTAACCTTTACAAAGTGTTTTAGACCCTGGGTTATCCATTTTATGCTTGGGACTTGAAAACTCAATTCTAAACTCTAGGATTCTATGATAAGATTATATTATATTACTTCAGAACAAGAAGTCAGATTCATCCTTGCTCACAATTAGGTAAACTGTAACTCAAATGCATCTATTATGTTCTATCTTGGCCTGCTGTGTTATCTTTACAGTATAATCTTGTGCCAAGAGAAGTCATTTAGATCTTTGCTCAGAACTCCAGAGGAACTCTATCATTGAAATATATCCAGACAAAAATACTGCTCAGTTTGGGACAGGATAGGATACATTATCTCTAGGACACAGTAGAAAGAGGTAGTCACTTCACCCACAGGTCAGCATTTCTTGCACTATAGCCCCTGAACCAGACTTGGAGGAAGTCTGATGTTAATTCTTAGGCCAGATTCTTTCTTATATTTTATCTGCTCCGTACCATTTTGGTTTTGTAGGTTCAGGCCACTTGAGAATTCCTCATCCCAGAGGGTTCTTGTGGAGCTAGCTTTTGCGCACCCCCTTATATGGTCAAATTTAAGGAGCTTTGCTCTCTTATGTCTTAGCTGGCAGACATAACCAAAGCCATGTTGGCTAGGTACATAAGTTACACATAAACTGGCTTAAATGATGAGAAATTGTTTTCAATTTGTAACAGACCAGAAGCTCAGTGCACATAAATCAGTTTCAAAAAGGCTGAAACTGGTTTAAGATAAACCTAGTTGAATGTATTATCGGACTTAACTGATTTGGGTCAAACCAGTTTATGAAACATCTGTGCCAGATCCTTTCCTAGTTCAAGTTAAATCAAGGTCCTCCAGAATCCCAGCATGGTTGCCAGCCCTGGGCTGGGCTGGGCTGGGCTGTCTGCTCCAGAGAGCAGAGCTGGCCCCTCTCCTCTGCTCCCTAGCTGGAGCAGTAAGGACTGGCTGACAAGGGGGTGGGTCAAGCCTGGCTGGGAATGCAGCCTAGTCTATGGGGGGAAGGAGGCACTGTACCACCCAGGCAAACCCCAGCTAGGATCTAGGGTCAGGGAAGGGGGTTAAACACCCCTTCCCCTGCTCAAATTTATTGCTGGCTGCAACTGTGGACTACAAATCCCAGAGGCATCTGGAAGCAGGAAGAGGAAGTGATCAGCAACCCTGCAGAGTCCTGTTACTGTAATTCTGGACTGCAAATCCCAGAGACCTCAGGGGCAACAGGAATAGGAAGTGAACACACAGTCAGAGAGCTGTGTTCTAGCACCACCCCCCAGCTTCTGGCCTGAGCCACTGCAGGCATGTGGCTGCATTTTGTGAATCAAAGGTAAATGTCTGTTCACTTTGGTTTCACTTTAATTTGTGCATCTTAGATTAACTTGCAAGGACTGAATCGATTCAGCCTTGGGCTTTTTGACTGTCTGTACATAGCCATTGAGGCAGTTCAGCTAAGAGAATCAGAGTTGTAAATGGCTTTGTGATGTCTGCTCCCTTTTTGCCTGGCAGCCTCAGTTCAGTAAAGAATCTAGGCCCTAAGGTTCCTCTTTTTACTCCTACAATAGAACCCTTTGCACATTATTACTGTTATTCTTTGTGCTGTGTGAAGCAGAGCCTGTGTAGGAGCCGTGTGAAGCAGAACGTATTTATCTCTCCTTCTGGGCTTGGCTCTGTTTATGGGCAGTAAAGAGAGAAATGGGAATGCAGAAAGACTGGAGGACAGGAACAGGGAATTGTGGGATTATCACTCATGGGCCAAATGGTTCATATAGGTGGGCATATCTACATGTGCATATTAATGCAACACAAACTTCAGCACATATCACACTAGAGTTTATTGCTCCTGGGCACTGTGTTTACATGTGCACCCAGGACTACAGTACTTTGAGCCAGATCGGAGCAGCCCCAGCTGACAGGGGGCCTGGGAGATCAGTCTGACAGCATGGGGATGCTCTAACCTGTCTCAATGTGCTGCACAGGGGCTGGCTGGGCACTAGGCTACTACAGTGTGGGGCTAGCTGGCTGGCAGCCCCCTCACTGAAGCAGCCTCATGCCCCAGCTAGTTCTGCCAGCATCTACACATGCATTGCTGTGCATGAACAAATTTTGCAGCAGGATAGTATTTGTATTTACCTGCTGCAGAGTTTGTTAGTTTTTTGTGACCTAATAAGGTTGTATGTGTATGCACCAAG
>NW_005842101.1:1951741-1959768 GCF_000455745.1 Alligator sinensis | reverse complement strand
CAAATTAGGCAACTCCACAGTAAACATCACATGTAGATGTGCCCAGTTGCAAATGTTTTGTAGATGATGGTTCTGCAGAGCAGGGTGGGCTGCCCTTAGAAACTACACATAGGGACCTGCAGTAGAGATGGCTGGGAGGTATGGGCTTGAAGGTGTCATTAAAAGTCAGGTCTAACTATCAGTGTGGACATATCCTTATGTGGCTAATACAAAGTGTATTCAAGCCACTAGAAAAATACCCACTGGATTTTAGTTTGTGTATTTGACTTCAGTGGATTTAGGATTGTGTATGACTTGCCACAGCTACATTGATACTTTGATAAAAAAACTTTAGCAGTTTTTATGAGTAGTACAAAAATAATGTATTACCTTTTTGGATGAGGCTATGATGATAGATTGCCAAACTCATGAAGGGTTGCTCAAGTTTCCTCACTCTCTCATCCAAATCATTTGGTAACCAGTGGCAGGACAATGTCAAGACAGCTGGTGATTGGCCTAGATGCAGCAGATGACCAGGACACCTTTTGTGCCTTGTCCTGCTCTACGCAATCCATGGCGCATTGCTGTACTGCCTTCATGGCCATTAGATCATATGAGGATCTCATCTGCCCAGTCACCCAGAGTCAGACTTTGCATGCAGGAGCAGGCATGCCCCTATCTTCCTAGAGGTCAAGCCAATGCTGCACAACTCTTTGTCACTTAAATCCAAATATCATGTAATTCACATCCAGCAACAAGTCCTGTGGTGACAGGCTAGTGACAAAGCAGCAGGTGTTTACACACTGGAAGCTGTAGCTACAAACCTGCACACAGACAGCTCAGGGCTTTGGGTCACATTCTACTGAGAAGCAGCAGTTGAACTCAGCAGCCCCCTGAGTGACTGAGCAGGACTATTCAGGACCACACTGCTCACTTCCTAGAGTGAGGAAGGGGCTAGAAAAAATGCCCCAAACTTTGCCTGCTTCACCTCACCATGGCCAGCATACCATGACTGGCACAGGTCCCACTATGGCGGTCAAAAAGGAAAAGGAAAGAAATCAATCCCCCTCAAGCTGGATGCGTAGAATGTATGTACCAATGGAAACACCAACAGACTTGAAAGGAGAACTGCCCTCATTGGGAGAGAACAGGGCAGATATAACATCCAGATCACTGCTCTCAGCGAGACTGGCCTACCCAATGAAGGGCAGCTCACAGAAAGAGAAGCTGGTTACACATTCTTCTGGAGTCACGGTGGCAGCGAAGCCAGATGGGAAGCAGGTGTTGACTTTGCTATACAAAATTGCTATACAAAATTGTCAAGAAGCTGACCTACCGGCCAAAGGGATAGAATGATGGTGGTCAAGCTCCCCCTGCTTGGCAAAAGTGTGACACTATTATCAGTGTGTACACCCCTACCATAACCAACTCCAACGAAGTCAAGAACCAGTTCTACGATGACTTCCACTCCATGATCACTGCTGTACTGGAGTTTGACTGCCTCATCCTCCTTGGCAACTTCAACTCCAGGATTTGCTCTGACAACCAAGCATGGTATGATGTCATTGGGAAGCACAGGATTGGAAGCTGCAATAGCAGTGGTCTCCTCCTGCTCAGGCTATGTGCTGAACACAAGCTTCTGGTTATTAACACTGTGTTCCATCTCCCCAACCAGAAGAAGACATTGTAGATGAACCCTTGCTCCAAGCACTGGCATCTTATTGACTATGTCAGTGTCTGAAGGAGGGACAGACGTGATGTCCTTGTAACCAAAGCAATGTGTGGCGCTGAATGCTGGACTGATCATCAACTCATCATCTCATTAAAGATCATGATTCAAACCAGATGATGTCCTAAAGGATGAAGTGGACTGAAGTGCCTCAACACTGCAGGGCTCATGAATGACCTGTGCGTCCGGCAGCTGGGTGGGCACATCGGTGGCGGGAGCGCGGCGGTAGGAGCATGGTGGCGGTAAGTGGGGGAGCTCCCACAGACAATGCCAGTGCTATCAGTGGTTGGGCAGGGGTGGTGAGTGCTGACCAAGTGTTGGTGACTACCCACAGCTGCTGCCAGCAGTGGCGGCCATGGCCAGTGGGGATTGTGGACTACCTACAGATGCCACCAGCGGTCTCAGCAGCAGGGTGGTGAGTGGCAACCACCCACAGGTGCTGCCAACAGTGTCAGCAGTGCCTTTTTGTAGGGGGTGCACCGCCATGCTCAGGGTGCACATGCATGTGGGTGCACATGCACCCCCTACACATTGCCCCTGGCAGGGCTGATAAATGACAGTACTAGGCTGTCTATAGAAAAGAAAAGATCAGTTTCACACTATATCATTCTGATTCCATTGAAGCCAAATGGAAGCGGCTCTGTGAAGCTATACACTCCGCAGCCCTTGAGACCCTGGGACCGAGCATCTGCAGACACCAAGACTGAAAATGATGAGGAGATAAAACGGCTTCTGGAAGAGAAACAATATCTCCACAGGGCCTACCTCTATGATAAGTCTGCATCAATACAACATGCCTGTAGCTCAATATGGAAGACCACTCAACACAAGCTGTGAGGGGTGCAGGACACATGGTTGAGGAACAAAGCAGACGAGATCCAGCACTATGCTGACTGAGATGATGTAAAGAAGTTCTTTAATGCCATAAAGGCTGTCTACGGACCACAGGTGCTCAGATCCCCCCCTCTGCTGTCTGCTGATGGGACCACACTGTTAACTGACAAGGCTCAGATCCTCCAGAGATGGACTGAACACTTCAGCACCATCCTCAGTTGGACCTCATCCATCAACATGGATGCCATATGCAGGCTGCTTCAAATTTCTGTCACCACCTTGTTTGAAGCTCCACCTACAATCACGGAAGTCCAAAAGGCCATACAACAAATGTCTAATGGCTAAACTCCTGTAGCCAACATGATTCCAGTGGAGGTCCACAAATCAGGTGGTCATGGCCTTATGGAGAAACTAACCAAGATCTACTGGAGTATGTGGTCACAGGAGGTAGTCCCCCAAGAATTCAAGGATGCCTCCATCATTCATCTGTACAAAAGGAAGGGAAATCTCCAACTCTGTGACAACCACAGGGACATCTCCCTCCTCTCAACTGCCAGAGACACTTTTGAGAGTCCTCCTCAACTGGCTGACCAACCATCTAAATGACCTACTGCCCGAGAGTCAATGTAGCTTCAGAAAAGGATGTGGAACCACTGACATGGTGTTGGCAGTCTGGCAGCTTCAAGAAAAGTAACAGGAACAGAATGTTGACTTCCTCCTCACACATCCATCTAACCAAAGCCTTCAACACAGGGAACCATGAAGGCCTCTGGGAAATCATGAAGAAGTATGGATGTCCCCAAAAAATCATCATTGTGGTTTGACAGTTCCACAATGGCATGATGGCATGCATCTTTGAGAATGGCGAATGCTTTTACCCCTTTCTGGTCACAAATGGCATCGAGCAGGGCTGTGTGCTTGCACCTACCCTCTTCAGCATGGTATTCTCTGCTATGCTGTTAGATGCCTTCCAAGATGATGACCTTGGTGTGAGGATCAGGTACCATTTCAACATAGACATCTTCAACCTGTGCAGACTCCGAGTGAGCTCCACAGTCCAGACAGTCACACTACATGACTTCCTCTTCACTGATGACTGTGCATTTTGTGCAGGTTTACAGGCTGACATGCAACAATACATGGACCCACACTCATCAGGCTGTGACAACTTTGGACTCTCTATTAACACGAAGAAGACTGACGTGATGTTTCAACCTGCACCTGGAACAACACCCCAGGAAACACACATCTCAGTTAAAGACCAACAACTGTTGATGGTCAACAAGTTTGCCTATCTAGGCAGCATGCTCTCCCGTGCTGTCCACATTGATGATGAAGTCAATGCGAGATTAGTGAAAGCTAGCACAGCCTTCGGCAGACTTTGTAAGTCAGTCTGGGACCGCAGAGGCATCAGAATGTCAACAAAACTGAAGGTTTACAAAGCCATCATTCTTCCGACCCTCCTTTATGCCTGCAAAACCTGGACCATATACCTGCATCATGCCAAGAAACTAAACCACTTCCACTTGTGTTGCCTGTGAAAGATACTAAAGATCAAGTGGCAGGACTAGATTCTAAACACCAAGGTGTTCAGAAGATCAACTCTCCCCAGTATTCACACCTTGCTGAAACTGGTACAACTAAGATGGGCTGGCCACCTCTCAAGAATGCCTGACACTCACCTGCCAAAGAAAGTCTTCTATAACAAGCTGTCAAATGGAGTATGCTTTCATGGCACACCAAAGAAGCCGTACAAGGGCACCCTAAAAGTATCCCTAAAGAGTTTCAGCATTGACTCAGAGTTGTGAGAGCAAATTGCTCACTACTGTCCACCCTGGAGGTCCCAAATCCAGAACAGAACATTGGCCTTTGAACAGCAATGCACAGCAGAAGCAATGAAGAAACGCACAGCCAGAAAAATGAAAACCTCCCATATCCAATCCTCATTGCTCTTCTGTCTCTGCTGCAGCAGATTGTTCAAAGCAACGTGTCTCGGATGGCCAGAGCTGACTTGAGGTGATTTAATAATTACTCGTTCGTTGGGCGGGCTGGTGAATAGAGAGGCGGACAAGGCTTAATTGGTTGTAAAACTTTACTTACGCCGCTTGTAGCTGCGACGCTGACGGTCCGGTCGTAAGAAACACTTTGTTCCAGCTGGCAAGGCTCAGGCTAGCTCATTCGTCCACAAATCAAGCCGGCGGGGCAAGGGTACGTCCGGGATTGCGCTCGGCAATGGGGAGAAGAATCGATAGGTGATCAATCTATCGATCAGCTCAGCCGCAAGTCAGATCTCTTTAAAGGCACTCTGCAGCGTGCTCAAAGTTCTCCGACTTGGGCGGAAGTCGCACGAAATTTTAAACGGCCAGCAAGCCAATTACCAGCCGCCACGTAGGAATAATTTAGAACTAGCCAATAGCGGGACACAAATTTGCATTCGAATGGCAGGAACTCTCTTGCACCGGGGTTTTCTGCTGCAACAGAAAACCTTTTACTTTGCAAGAGGCTCTCATGTGGCGGGAAAATTCCATCGTGCCGAGGCACCAAAATCACTGGGTTGTGACACAAAGATTGGACTTATAAGTCACCTACATACTCATGTGACCTAGTCTCCACCCCGCTTCGTTCCCTTTCCCTTTTTTCTCCATTCCCTTCTTTCTCCTTTTTTCTTTTCTCCTTCCCTTTTACTTTCCCACTTCTTTTCTCCTTCCCTCCTCTCCCCCCACTGGATGTGGTCATCTTTGCCCATGAAGGACGAAAGTATGCTCAAGTTTCACAAATCATGTTCTCATAATTAAAATACAATGTAACATGGCATGATATGAGTTTAAGCAAATAGCTTATTAAAAATAGTGGTTTTCTGTTAAAGAACAAAAAAGTGAGTGAGAGCAAAGGAAACACTTTGTAGGATGGGTTTATATAGTTAATGAAAATATTGTGTTCTCCTACTGCAAATCACAAACCTTTTCAGTGTTTTGCAGAAATAAAAGGCCATCTGGAGAGTTTTAATGATCTCATGATTTTGATGGAAGGAGTGATTTCAACTGGAAAACAGATGAGACTTTATAGGTAAAGAAAACTCTTTACTTCAGACTTAAAAATACAAAAAAACAGTTTTGTGATTTTTTTTATTTAATTTTGTGTAACAAAATAAAAACATGTTTTTAATAATATTTCAAATATTGCAATGTTAGTTTTTAGTGACAGAGAAAATCCATCTGGCTGCCTACTCAAGTAACCCTAGTGACTCTTTATAGATGGGTTTGCATTGCATTTGCAGGAACAAAATAGTGTTATGAGCTAATTGAGCCTTTATGGTTTCTCTCCATATATTATTCAGAAAAAGTACTAATTTAAAGAGAGAAGTCTTTCAAGTCTTTAGCATGCAAGAACAAAAGTAACATCAATTAATAACATACACACAATGAAATAAGAAGAGAAGAAACAAAAGGCTTGATGAAAAGCCCTTAGATGTCCTTACACTTAGAATGATAGTTATTTCCCTAAATGCATATAATATGTGTCTTATATTACTTTATAATAATATGTAGTATTATATGATATAAAACTATTGTAATGATATAATATCTATGTCTTGTATTGTATTAAGTTATGCAATGAATTGTTTTACAGAAAAAGTGAAGTTACCCTAACTAGCCTTGAAGAAGGTATTGAAATACAGCTTTTAAGTTTATGTTCAATAGCAAAGAAACAGGGAAATTATTGGATTTCACAATGTTCAAGAAATGATACTTCTAATAACATTATATTACTAATAAAATAACATTACATTATAATATATCACTAATAAAATCTGTATTTATTTTCCATCTATTTCATTATACCTTCTCAAAGTGACCTTGCTGTCCACTCTAATTCCATTACATTAGTGGCACAGATGCAGTGGCTAACATTAAGAAAGCACATCTTCAAACTTTTCTTCAGTATTAGTTACTACATCTTCTGCCCCTCCTCTTTCCTGTTCATTCCCACTGTATGATTCATATCTTCTTAAAGAAGTGAAGCTTTAGAAAGATATAGTCCTCCCATTGCACTACTGGCATCCACCTGGTAGGCTGGGTAACTGTCAGAAGGTGGATAGTGTCCCGACTGAGGTTTGCAGGAATACAATACTACCTAAGCCAAATTGACCAAGATTGGGCAAATTCCATAATTTGTGTGATGGTATCCTAATGACACTTATGCTATATTTCGGGGGGACTACCTCCACTGCTGGCCCGCTGAGCAATCCTTGCAAAGCCAGCAGATCACGGCGCTTCAGGGAGCCCACCCCTGCCCCAGCCCTGGTAAAATCTGTGTTCAAGGAAGGAGCCCCCCAGGGGGCACTTGCCTGCCTGTACACTAATGCCAGGAGCTTGGGGAATAAGCAGGAGGAGCTCATCCTCATGCTCAGTGCAAACAATTACGATGTCATAGGGATAACGGAGACCTGGTGGGACTCCACCCATGACTGGACCACGGGGATAGATGGGTATACCCTGTACAGGAGGGATCGTGTAGAGAAAAGGGGAGGGGGGGTAGCTCTCTATGTTAAGGAAAGCTACATGTCCCTGCAAGCCGATATTGGCGACCAGGGTGGACGGCTGGAGACCCTCTGGGTTAAAATCCGTGGGGAACACGGCACAGGGGACACAATGGTGGGAGTCTATTACAGACCTCCCACCCAAAGTCCTGAGCTTGACCAGGAGTTTGCCCAGGAACTGGCTGAGGCAGCTTGCTCCAGGACCATGGTTGTCATGGGTGACTTCAATTACCCAGACATCTCGTGGGAGGATCGCTCAGCAAAATCTGAGCGGTCGCAGAGCTTCCTCTCGTGCGTGGATGACCTCTACCTGACTCAAGAAGTCCATGGGCCAACAAGAGGCAAAGTGCTGCTCGACCTGGTACTGGCTACTGGGGATGACCTAGTCGGCGACCTAGTGATCGATGGGAAGCGGGGTGACAGCGACCACGAGCTGATCACCTTCACCATCCGCCGAAAAGCTGGCAAGTCGGTCAGCAACGCGCAAGTCCTTGACTTCAGGAAAGCCGACTTTGACAAGCTCAGGAGGCTTGTCAGTGAGGCCCTAAGGGACCGTGACCACAGGGAGAGGGGAGTTCAAGAGGAGTGGTTGCTCCTCAAGGGAGCGATCCTCAATGCACAAACTAAGTCTATTCCATCTCGGAGGAAAGGCAGCAAGAGGGCACAGCAGCCCCCCTGGCTCTCCAGGGACCTAGCAGATCTCCTGAGGCTAAAAAGAAAGGCCTACAAAGGATGGAGGATGGGAGTCACCTCCAAGGAGGATTATTCTGCACTGGTCCGGTCCTGTAGGGAGCAGACCAGGAAAGCCAAGGCTGCAACTGAACTCCAGCTAGCTTTGAGCATCAAGGACAATAAGAAGTCCTTTTTCAGATATGTGGGGAGCCGGAGGAAAAGCAGGGGCAACATTGGACCCCTGCTGACCCAGATGGGGCAACTGACAACTGA
>NW_005842101.1:1901016-1950746 GCF_000455745.1 Alligator sinensis | reverse complement strand
GCTTTCATCCATAGATGCTTCTCAAGCAAATCCCGGGACGTCATTCTCCCCCTGTACTCGGCCTTAGTGAGGCCGCAGCTGGAGTACTGTGTCCAGTTTTGGGCTCCACAATTCAAAAAGGATGTGGAGAAGCTTGAGAGAGTCCAGAGAAGAGCCACGTGCATGATCAGAGGTCAGGGAAGCAGACCCTACGATGACAGGCTGAGAGCCCTGGGGCTCTTTAGCCTGAAAAGGCGCAGGCTCAGGGGTGATCTGATGGCCACCTACAAGTTTATCAGGGGTGACCACCATCATCTGGGGGAACGTTTGTTCACCAGAGCGCCCCAAGGGATGACGAGGTTGAATGGTCACAAACTACTTCAAGATCGTTTCAGGCTGGACATAAGGAAGAATTTCTTTACTGTCCGAGCCCCCAAGGTCTGGAACAGCCTGCCACCGGAGGTGGTTCAAGCGCCTTCATTGAACACCTTCAAGATGAAACTGGATGCTTATCTTGCTGGGATCCTATGACTCCAGCTGACTTCCTGCCCTTTGGGCGGGGGGCTGGACTCGATGATCTTCCGAGGTCCTTTCCAGCCCTGATGTCTATGAAATGTCTATGAAAGTGACAGTGAACTTCTCAGAGAGACTCTGACTCTGTTCGGTTATGAGTTTATAGGGGTTACTTTATAAAAATTGATAACAGCTCCTAATGTATAAAAGCTACTGAGGGAGAATGTCTTGCATTCAAAAGCTTGTCTAACTCTATCCCAGCTACATAGTTGGTTCAATAAAAGGTATCACCATATAAATTCTTGCCTTTTCCAATGTATAAAAGTAAGACTTAGCATTAGTTTCAGCTCAGTCACTCCAGTCCAAGTTTTGCCACTTGAACCGTTCTTTACCAATCATTGATTTCTATAACAAAGTGAGGAACAAGAATGTTCAACAATATGTCCAAGTAAAGCTATACAGTAAACTAGCAGAATTCAAAGTCAGGAGTTTTTCACTCTGACTTCTGCTTAGTCTTTTAGGGCATGATGGCATTAAGAAAATGAGCAGATCAACATTAATAAATACATTTGCAGGTATCTGACTTTGGAAAAGACCTGCTAAATGAAAGATTTCTAAATTCCCTATTTCTTAAAGCTTGATATTTTGAATCTGTATTGCTCCTGATTAACAACAGTGAAAGTGAGATCATAATCTGTCTTTATATCTTCCAGGATTGGTTCTTTTTTTGTCTATATGAGATGTTCATTTCCCTTATACCATGAAATTTGATTCTAGTCTTGGGGAACATTCCAATCTGTTTCACAGGAAGGATAATGGTAAAATAATGTTAATAAATTTACTGTTCCTTTTCTGTATCCTATTTCTGAGGTCATAATTTTGCTAAAGTTCCCCTTTTTTAAAGTTGTCTGCATTCTTTGTTTCTATAGGCCTGACTTTTAGAAGAGCTGAGTGCTTTTCACTGCTGATTTCAGTAGGGGTAGCAAGTCCCAGAAAATCTGTCTTTATATGATCTAACTTTCAAGTACAGACAACAGTCTCACTAAAAATAGTAAAAATGCGAAGATGTCTCTAACAAGACATTTGCTTTCATTTCTAAATGTTGTCAAACAGTATGAAGCCAAAAGAAAAAAAAATAAACACCACTTTATTTAAAACGTTCTGGACTGAAAAGATAAGGCCCATTTCAAGGTGCAATACAGAGGAAAAAGCAGATTACAAAAGGGCAATCCAATTTCAAAGAAACTTGTATAGTTAGATAAAAGCATTACATTTGAAAATCAATCCCTGTCCTATATTATAAGTACTGACAATGGTATCTACAGATGGCATTGAAAACACTGGAGTATGAAAAACCATTCAAGTAAGGTAACTAGCTGACTAAACTCTATACTTTACACTCTATAAAAAGTGTTAAATGTCATACAGACAAGGTCTTTCACTAAATAAGTTAATGAAATCATTTTTTCTCCGGTTTGTTTAACCCAAATGGCCATAAAGTTTCAGCTGAGCAGTCCAGTACTGCTCAGAGAAGGAGAGATACTTTGAATTTCTGTCTATCTCAACAGGATCCAGTTATGGAGAATCAGCACACTGCCCCTTTAAGAATTGTTAGTGGGTCCTTTATGGTGACATCACTTCATCTCCAAGAAGTAGCTGGTAAGAGCAGCTAGCAAAGATAAAGGATAGTTTTGCATGTGAACAGTAGAAATAATGGTAGGAGGACGGCCTGTTAGTGAAGCGAAGTGATGCCTTTATTTTCAGACTTGGCAAAGAATAGGCATAGATATAGATGCAAAGGCTGAATTATCCTCTCAGCTCTAGAGAGGTTGTTCCTTTTCTGTTCCTTCTTTGATGAGTGGTTCTGAAGAAGTTGGATGTCTTAGTGCCTGCCCTGGAATTTGAAAGGAAGCAGACTATTTTCATGAACTTCAACATTTCATTTGGCTTAGACTTTTCCCTCCTCATAGGCCGAATACATAATATGATGTCAGGCTTGTACCTTGATTTCAGCTGCATTTTTGAAATTTCAGCAGAGTTGAGGGATCTTGAGTAGTTTCTTTGGTTTTGATGGAAATTAAAAGGGTTCAAAACACTGTTGGACTTTCTTTTATATTTGCAAAATGAAAACTTGCTCTGTAAACACTTCTTTAGCTGGTAATTTCCCTTAATTTGTGTATGGCAAATATAATACTTGTATGATGAGGAAGTAATGAATTTAGTAGTATGGCTACCATCTATACAGTTGACTCTCTATCATCATCTACCCAGTGGGGGAATTGTGTGTCTGGTAGTGTTTCCTTTTGGTAAAGTTTTCTTTGCTTTGGAATTTTTATTTACATTTTACATCTGTTATATTCTTATGGTAGAGAAGGCAAAGTATGAAAAGAGAAGCACACTTTGCACTTGGAATGGTATTCTGAAAGATTGTATACAATATTTTAGTCTAGACTGGGTGGATTAGAAGCAGACACAAAAGACATTGAAAACCCATTTTCTTTGTTTTATATTAAAATGCCATTGACCTCTGACCACTATAGTACAATGGAGTATCCTAAACATTAATTTTTAATGTGAGGTTCATTGTATTTATCATGAAGTACACAGATTTAAATGTAATGTATCCCATGGCAATAATTCATTAATATTCTTTAAACAATGCAGGTAACTCATCTAGCTTGTTATTTCAATATTTTAATAGTTAGGATGGTCCTGGGTATGACCATAAACTGCATCTGACTGGAAGGCCTGGTGGCAACATGGTGGGGCTACTCAAGGTGGGGTAGCTCCAATAAAATACCACAATGTTGTAACTTTCAGAGTAAGGTGAGTATAGGGCATCTCAAAACCCTAACCCCCACTGCCTAGTGGGTACTCCTTGGTTGAAGAAAAGTTAAGGGACATCACTCTGATAAAAATGAGCCCTTGCTGAGGTGTTAGATAGTCAGCAGCAGTTCTCATCTGTTGCTTTCTGGCAGAAGCTACAACCATTGAGGCACTGAACATCTGGACTTAGTCTGGCCTTTGCATTCTGGCTCAGTGATCTAAAGCGGGGATATTAGGTCTTAGGCAGCCTCCACTCCTCCATACTCTTGCTTAGGCATATGCATTGAAGGTCTTGGTGTGATGGTCACAGGACTCAGTACAAGCAGATTTGATCAGGCACCTGACTAGACCTTTTATGTGTACACCATAATCCAGAGGATTGACGGTTGCCTAATAAAAGTTAGGAAAATTGGAAAAATTTAAACCACTTGATGTGCTGTTATACTTAGTTGCATGAATCGTTTGATACAGATGGGTATGGGATATGAGGCAGTGCATGAATGGAAGTGATATGAAGGAATGTTCTTTTCACTTTTCTTTCTAATGCTTCCCTCACTCACTTTCCATTTCCAATCCCTTTTCGCATCTCCAAGGATTCAGGGTAGATGGCTCGCACACATCAAGATGAGTGCTTTGATATACCACTGCAGGTGGTATTCATTACTATCCTGGACACATGATTCAGGATTTACAGTCATTTAAGCTGTTTCACAAAAGGCTGGGATGAATTAAAAATCTTAGCACAATCGTTGTCTTGAGCACTGCAACAAAAGCAAGCCAAAGAACATGTGATAACCTAGGATTACAGTAAAAACCAAACAACAAGCAATGAGACTGAACATAGTCTGAAATATCAAACAGTAGCCATGGAGAAATGTATGTTTTCCCTTGGCATTTTACCACTAGTCACTACAGAAACATTTAAAAAAAAATTTCTAGTGTCCTATCATCCACCATTTCTATGCATTATTAGAGTGCTCGATACTCCAAAGTCTGCTTTGGTTAGTTGAAAACATAATCTGAATAACATCTCTGTATATACTTATAATTCCAAAAGCATCAGAAAATAATGCTTCTTTTTACACGTGGCAATTAATTCCATCAATTTCCAGTTATGCAGCAAAAGTGCCAGACAAGATCAGTCCACAGGTCCATCTAGCCCAGTCTCCTATGTCACACTGCAGCAGAGTGTGGATGCTATGTGCAACAGTATACTACCAAATGGCCTGTGCAGGCTGAATGGACTCCTTCCTCTCTTCCCTTACAGCTTCCAACACACAGAAGCCTAGAAAGTCCTACTTTGTAGGTTGCACCCTGTAATAAGATGCACACCTTGGGGGCTGGAGACTAGCTGCAAGGGGTTAGAAACAAATAGCCTGCCTTTCTAGTAGTCCTGGGGCAGCTGACAGGGATGATTGGCTGGCCCTGGATGAAGTTAAAAGCTCCCAGAGAGCTAATGCAGGGTAGGAGAGAAACTGAGAGGAAAGGCAACACTGAAGCACTGTGGTGAATCCCTTGTCCTAGATTGGATAGGTAGAGGTTGGGGAGGGGATTGTTGATGTTTTGTTTATTCTGTTTAGTCTAAGGTAGGAGAAAGGGATGGCTGCCTCCTGGGCCTGGATGAAGGGGTAACAACCAGATGCACATCCCCAGTTAGCATTGGTGACACGTAGGGGGTACACATGCACCCCCTGAGATTGTGCACCGCCTGGAAACTGAGCTGTGAAGTGCACATCCAGTTTCATCACTGGCTCAGCAATCGGCTGCTGGGGGACCCCCGCCCCCCACGGTTGGTGATTGGCTGCTGGGGGATTCCCTCCCTCCCCACTGGCAATTGGTGGAGGGGGACCCCTCCCCCATCAACTATCTGATGCCCCCCCCAGCCTTGGGAGGCACCAGTTGCCCATGCCAGTGAGGGAACTGCCTTCTTTAATAGCCACCACTGGACCTATCCTCCACAACTGTGTCTACTCCTCTTTAGAATCTGATGAAATTATCAGTCTCCACAACATATATTCATAGATGTAGGGTTGGAGGGGACCTGAGCAGATCATCAAGTCCAACCCCCTGCCATGGGCAGGAATGAATACTGGGCTCATATGACCCCCACTAAGTTAAGCTCATATGACCGCAGCTAGGTAGTAATCAACCCTCCTTTTAAAGACCCCTAAGGTAGGAGCCTGCACTACTTCCCTTGGAAGCTGGTTCCAGATTCTGGCCACCCTGGCTGTGAAGAAGTGCCTCCTGATGTCTAGCCTGAACCTACTCTGAATCAGCTTGTGGCCGTTATTCCTTGTTACTCCAGGCGGTGCTTGGGGGAACAGGGTCTCACCCATTCCCCTCTGGTCCCCCCGGTAAGTTTATAGACTGCCACTAGATGCCCTCTCAGCCTTCTCTTGTGAAGGCTGAACAGGTGCAGGTCCCTTATGCTGTCTTCGTAGGGCCTGCCCTGCTGCCCCGATCATGCGAGTGGCCCTTCTGTGGACCCTCTCGATGCTGCTCACATACCTCCTGAAGTGCAGTGCCCAAAACTGGACATAGTACTCCAGCTGTGGCCTGACCAGTGTTGCATAGAGGGGGAAGATCACCTCCTTGGACCTGCTTGTGATGCATCTGTGGATATATGACAAGGTAAGGTTAGCCTTGCTGACTGCATCCTCACATTGGTGGCTCATGTTCGTATTAGAATCAATAATGACTCCAAGATCTCTTTCTGCCACTGTGGTTTCAAG
Source organism: Alligator sinensis (assembly GCF_000455745.1). Lineage (NCBI taxonomy): Eukaryota > Metazoa > Chordata > Crocodylia > Alligatoridae > Alligator > Alligator sinensis. The sequence continues at coordinate 1,944,696 of NW_005842101.1, read as the reverse complement.
AAGGGAGCTCCCCAGCCTATAGGTATGCTGCTGGTTCTTTCTGCTCAAGTACTTGTCAGTATTGAATCCCATCCTATTCACATTCGCCCACCCCTGTAACCTGTCCAGGTCCAGTTGTATCCTGTCCCTCCCTTCTAGCATGCCCACCTCACCCCAGATCTTGGTGTTGTCAGCGAATTTGAACAGGGTGCTTTTCACCTCCTCATCCAAGTCTCTGAGAAAGAAATTGAACAGTACAGGCCTGAGGACCAAGCCCTGGGGGACTCCACTGCCATCTTTCAGCAGTGAGTTTCACAAGTTAATTAGACATGTGAAAAAGAACTTCCTTTTTATTTTAAACTTGCTTCCCCATATTTTTATTATAGGTCTTCTAGTTCTAGTATTGAGAGAGAGAGAGAAAATAAAGAATAAATTCGTATTTACTTTCACCACACCATTCATCATTTTATAAACCTTTATCACATCCCACCTTGTCATCTTTTCCCTAAGCTGAAATTTCCAAGTTTATTTAGTCCTCCTCATACTCCAGTTCATTCTGTTGCTCCTCTCTGTATCTTTTCTAGTTCTACTGTAGAGTTTTGTGTGTGGAGGGAAGAGAGCTGAGCTACTTCTGCAATGCCCCAGTGTGGAAGGCACAGTAATGCCAATTGGTATGAGGATTTTAGCAGCATGATACTGTTTGGTCCACAGCCCACATTACTCATAGGTGACAGAGCCATGAGTGAGTTTTGTAGACCATCACAAATGAATGCCAATAAGCCCATCATGGCACCCCATAGTACCCTGTGTTTTGTATGTGACCCCTGTCCACCGTCCATGGTACTCACACTAAATATGCAACTCTAATTCTGGCTACAGACATCAACCACTGAAAAAATAAAGGCAACAGTGTATTTCCTGGCATTTTAATTCTCATGTTGATGGTTTATATACTTGAGCAACATCAGCTGTTTTTTTATCAAAGTTTTTTATTTAGGAGAAATTATATGATATGTATTTCTATATTTTTTAACTTCAAAATACTTGTCTGTATGTTCATGGAGAAAAAAAATCTCACTCATAAAGCTCACAGACTTTTCATTATCTAGCTAGATTACCAACCAAATAATATATTTTTTCTCTGGACTTATATTGATTCACCCTGCTGTGAATACAAATTATGGGATATGACATTAAAATAATAAGACAAAGAAGAAAAAAAGGGCAAAAATTCTTTGTTTGCAAATCTGGAGCATTAATTGCATTCCTGTGAGGCAATCTGGACAGAGCTTCTGCTAAGCAAATTAGATATAAACTGAAGGTGAGGGCAAAAGGGTCACCGCAGCAAGGGAGCGTCGAGTGACAGGCGCTGGGACCTCCGATGCATGGCTTGTAGAGCAGATGTTCACAAGGATGCAGTGATTATTGAACTGGTAATAAAAAAGCATCAGCTTACAGGCAGCCACGATGGATGCTGGTAATTATAAAGCATCCCCTGGGAGGAAAATGACACAAGTCAGCCGCATCTCTGCAATCACAGGGGCATAATTAAAGCTCTAGTAACAGTTGTTAATAGGGTGCAAATAAAACAGGGGGAAAATTTGAACGCAGCCTTTTTTTTAAAGAGACGGCAAAGAACAATGTAATTACAGAGACTGCATATTTTATAATTTTACTATATACAGTAAAACAAAGAGTTTTAATATATATTATACATATGAATATACACACACATACATGTACCACACCAAGTAAGACAAAAGTGTTTTACTCCTTGACTATGTAGTTACGGTGAGGAGAACAGATTTTTTAACAGAATGTTTATGTTTTAATTTTCAAAGTGGGCAAAACATAAATATGTAAAGAAAATGGAATGCGTGTAAATATTTGGCCATCTCATCCTCACAGAAGAGATGCAATGTGCCAATATATATTTTGTTGGTTTAAATCCTCTAGAACCCGCTTGCTTGTCCCATTCTTAAACTGCTGAGAGTTTACTCGTATGAGTAGTCCCACTGACTCCAGTAGATATACTTCTGTAGATGTTAACCAACCTGAACAAAGGGCATTGTCATATGTTCACTTCCAACCCTTGCAAATCATTGGAATGTAGTGACCTATTAAAGTTAGTACATGTTAGGAGATAACCTTCACCTGAAAGGAAACAACTTTGCAATGCCACCAGGGCACTTAACATGTGGTTAACTGTTTGCAGGTGTATCCGCCTGCATTTTAACTGCATTTAATAAGTGTTAAATTGAACATGTGACACCACACACAGAATGCAAAGCCTAGTCCTTAGGCACCAGTCTATCAGCAGTACTCTTGTTCTGAAAGTAATCCCAAGGCTTTTATTTTAACTCCTTATGTCATAATGTCCTGATCCACAGTTTCCTGGGCAATTTTTATTAGGAGTTGATGAAATGAATCAGATATTTCCATGGGCGACTGCTGCCTCCTGAGTTTGGGGGGGGCACCCGCAGAAGTCGGCGGTGGTGGCAGGGATGGGGATGGTGAGCATCTGCAGAAGCCACCGCCGGCAGTGCCAGTGGGGACAGGGCTGGCGAGCACCCGCAGGTGCTGCCAGCAGCATCGGAGATGGGGCTGGTGAGCACCTGCAGAAGCCACCAGTGGTGTTGGCAGTGGGGATGGCCCTGTCAATGGTGGGGCACATGCACCATCCCTTGTGCCCTCCTACCAGTCACCTACGGGTATTTCTTTGACCTAATCCTGCCACCCCCTGCCTTTGTTTTACACTGTATATAGCTAATGTTCTCTTTTCCTGGACACAGTAGGAACAATGGGAAATAGTTTCCTTGTTCTGAAATCCAAGGCTGCCTTCCCAGTAAGTATTCTCTCCAGAAGTAGTTCTCTTTCTTGGCTTCTTCTGAGGACTAAGCTTAGACTGCTTCCCTAGCTTTCTGACAAACACAGACACATGCAATTGCTAGCCAGTCCATATCCTAGCTCCTGTGTTTGCAGTCATTGGACCACACAGCTTAACATCTACCCAGGTGTTGCCCGGTTGGTTCAATGGAATAATGGTCCCTAGTGTTTCCATTATCCCTAAATAAAAAAAGCATTTAATTGTTCCTTCATTTAGCCTGATGAAGAGTTTTAGTATACCTTTGGCCAGATGCTTGATGGCTGGCATTAATATAATTCAGTCTACCAGTATTAAGATGCCAGTAGGCAGTGTATGTTTCTAGTACAGGAAATACTCTAAGAATACTTATGCCTGGTGACATATCTGCCATGCTGCAATTTTCCTTCAATTTTACCCAGTTCTGCTTTTATGCAATTAAAAATGATATGCATCACTTAGCTGTTCTAAAGAAGAGTCAAAATTACTGAGAATGCAAAATAGACTTCCATTGAACAAACTTAAATTAAACATATTGCTAAATGAGTGACAAAAGGTATAATCAGAGTTAAAAAAGTCCCAGGATGCAAATTTAAATGTAATTATAGGATATAGGACTGAACATGTTATAAAGTTAAATCAAGTTTAAGAAATGTAGACCCTTCATTTCCATGTGTGTGTACAGCTGTCCACCTTCTATTATTACACATGTACCTAACCATCAGGTGCTAAAGATTCAATGTCTAGGAAGCAGAAACCTTGGGATAGTACTTTAAAAGATATAGGCTTAATCGTAATTACACTAAATGTAGTGTAAAGATTTCTTTCCCATTCAGTAGAGTTTCATCAGTATTAAAATGGTCTCAGTGAGATCAGAGTCAAATATAATACCTCTAGTATAGCAAAATGGCATCCTCATGAAGTTCAAGGCATGTGTATTACACGTACTTTTAGGTATAACAATAGACATTAGGAATGCTTTATCCCTGTAGTACTATTACTTGCAAATGACAGATTTACCCACTTGTGAAAATTACACAATCACTAAGAGTTCAATAATAGATTCAAGATATACAGGAAATTCAATCACTGGATAAAGTCTACCATAAAGTAGGACTACAGCTCACAGACTTAGATCAGATTTGGTTGTTTTACACCAAAATCAAAGAAAATGAAATGAGCCAGGAATTAGCTTTATGACTTACTGGGCGCATTTACACGAGATGATTACTGTGCATTAGCTTAATAACACTGTGCAGTAACATGTCATGGCAAAAACTGTGTTAATAGCCTACTGCACAGTGTTATTAGGCTAATGCACGGTAAGTGACACTAAATAACCGCGTGCCGGTGCTACTGCACAGTAACTCTAGGTCCTGTGCATTTAGTTAGTATTTTATTAAGGAAGTAATAAACCAAATGTGCAGTATCTAATGCACATTAATAAACATGTAGATGTGCCCACTCATAAATAGGTAAGGAAACATGAATGACTGATTTCACAGGCAGGTCAGTGAATAATGTTAATCATAACCTTAGACTCAAGTACTGCGAAAGTACAAGCTATATGATGCTTTCAACATACATGTCATGTTTGGTAATTACTTTACAATGTGATAGATCTTTTTCTTTATGTTTGTTTTGTTTTATGTAGCAAATTTTCAGTTAGCAATATAAAGTTGTACGAATATCCAGAATAACGCTTAGATTTTGCAATATATTCATGCAATTAAACATTTAATGAATTCCTATCAATGAATACTTATTACCTGTATTGCTTGTTGGACAATACATATTTCAATATGTGACATATTCCACTAATAGAAAATACAGGGTTTATATAAATAATGTTTAGTGAAGCAACCATACAGGGACAGTCTAAATAATGTTTAGTGAAGCAAGCATACAGGGACAGTCTACTCTCCTTAGTCCCTATCCACTGAATTTTCTGGTTTGTCCAGTTCCTTTTCAGCACACACAGTTCCTGTACATTTCCTAGTGATAACAGTGATATCCTAGGTAGGAACAGTGCTGTTCCTACATTTCTGACCATTCATTCCTTCAGTTTTTCTGCAGCTCATGCTGTAAACAAGGTGGGCTTTCTTTGGGCTTTGCAGATGGGGAGGAGCAGTCAAAGCATTCATACTTTCACCTCAACAGGTCTTCCAGGGCTTTTCTTCCCAATATTTCAAGCATTACCACAGAAATGAGCTTCTGGCATAAAGATAGTCACTTCTATTGCCTACTTTTGCAGTAATCCAGCATGTTTAGGTTTTATGCCAAGAAAGCATACCAAGTTTGTTTAAGATTTCTGATAGGACTTCACAATTTACTTAAAATTCTGGTATTGAGGTATAATTTGTTTGATCTAAATTATCAGTAGTTTAGTAGATCAGGGAGTTCATCTCAAAAGTGGGGCAAGCCATCTGGGAAAAGTCTTGACTTGGCCCATGAAACACACAGATGTAAGAATGTGCAAGCTGACTTTATATTTTAGTATATTTTGGGGTTCATCAGTTGAATGTATGTATAAAGCTTTATACTGTAATTCCTTACATTGCTACTTTTTCTTCATCTTTTGGGTGGTGGGTAGGATCTGTTCTCTGTAGCTTTAAACACATTTCTTCTACTTCTTTGGATATTCAAATCCACCATGGGGGTGGGTTAATAAATGTAACTTTAAAAGATATTTCTTAACAAACGTGCTGTGCTGCTAATGGTATTTTTTACCAAGAGGAAAGCAAAGAGGTGCTTACCTTCCTTGAAACAATGAAATCAAAGATAGGCACTCAGGTGCTTTCAAAAATCCCATTCTCAGAGGCTACTTTTAGTATAGTAATGTCAAACCCAGACATTTGGTCAAGTCTACAGTGGCAAGACCTTATGGCAGCTCTTTTCAATATATCACTTTTATATTTATAGTCTATATGAGTTTTCTTTTTGGGTTGAATAAGGCATCAACTGACATCTTGATAATGACAGAAAGGGTTGCTCTAGGAAAACTTTCTTATTGATTTCAGTGAGACTATATGCCAACATTTCATAAATTTTAGACTCCTTGCTTATTTCAAGCCAAATCTCCAGGATGTCTTCTTCCAGCTTTCTCTACATCCATAGATGTGAAGGGTTTTATTTATCGCCTTACACTTGTACAAAAAAAAAATGATGAGCCTGATACTTTACCAATATCAATTGTCCCAGCTCTATTAAATTTAATCTGGTTGATTTATACCAGCTATCAATTCAATTACTTCTTTGTCTCTCATCACTGTAGTATTTGTGTGTACAACTGGAGGATCTGGCTACAGTACATATTTACCTCATCTTGCTACATCTGTAGAAGTTATTTAGGTATCATGGTTATTAGATTTTAAGATGTAAAAGGATCATCAGGGCTTATCTATTCGGACCCTCTTGCATAACACAGGTTACCATACTTGCCATTTTCAAATCCCAAAGTCAGATTAATTAGAATTTTAGAAAAACAGTCTTAATTTTAATAATTTCCAGTGATAAAGAATACACTATCAGTTTTGGTAATTACTGCAATGGGATACTCTATTTGGATAGCAGTGACATTAAGAGAACTAAACCCCTTAGAAGTAGTGATAACAATATACTTCAAAGGCCATATCTCTCTTTGAGACCTATAACACACCATCTGTTTGAAATTTTAACTGTATTGAAGAATCCATGTATGAATGAAGGACTTTTGTGAGTGATATATTTTATTAGACCAACTTCAGCTACTCTCTTGTTCTGATGCCATTATATTTAATTTTAATTTAATTTAATTTAATTTAATTGTTGCATTTCTTGTTAGGATTTTCAGTTGCAAAGTTCAGGTTTCCACTTGTTTTATTCCACTGTTATTGGTAAAGTATATTTTTACGTTTTTCACTATAACCTTGCTTTTATCTGATTACTTATACAACACATATTAAGGGCTAGATTCTATTCCATTTATTAGACATCTTAATGGATTTAGGTGTCTAAATTCAATCCTCTTCCACCCTAAATCCCTGAAGATCAGATCATAATATATCTGAAATGTCAAACTCATTCAGCCTCACAAGTCAGATGAGTATCATGGGACCAGCCCCTGGGCTGGATGAATGGCAGGGAGCTGGCCACACAGGCCAGACTGGGCCCAGGCCCTCTTCTTTGGAGTGGGTGTCATAAGTGACATGAATGCTAGCCCAGCCAGGTGGCTGCCACATGAAACGGGGGTTCCAGACAGGTTGGAGTGGATGTCACATGCAGTGCATATTCTGAACTGGCTAGTTCAGGCATCTTGTACAGCATGGGTCTTGGACTGGCTGTAGTGGGCACTGCTTGAGTCCCACATTGCACATAAAGGGCTGGTCCAGCATGTGAAGCCTGCAGCATGTGGGTCAACTTGAGACCCAGGGACAGCACTAGGAGCCTGGTGATGGGGCTTGATAGGCTGCATCTGGCTATGCCTGTAAGACACCATCATTTTACACATAAGGTTCAGTGATAAAAAAGTAATAGGAAGGAATACCCACCCACCTTTTGAATTAACAGTTTTACTAGGACTCAAGCAAAGGTGGACTAGGATTGACTAGTGCAGTCATGTGCTTAATAGGTAGAAAAGAATCAGGCCCTTAGTTCTGCCAGATCATGTTAACTGGCCAAGTTCACACATAATTTTTACTATTTTTAAAATAAAATCTACTTTCCCAAGGGCTTTTTTTGCACAGCTCTAAGAATTCTTGAAATTCTTTGTCATTGTCTTATAGTTTGCTGTATTCTCCCTCTTCCCAGTGAAACCTATATTTTAGAGATCTGCACTGCAACCTGAAGCAGTGTACAAATTTCGCTTTTTCCAGTTATTCTGATACCGCTTGTTTCCACTAAATATGGAAGTGCTGGAATTACCTTCAATGTTTGGCTACATTTCCTTCAAGATAGAAAAGTTTAGGTGGCTTCATTTGTTCCTATTTTGCCAGTAAAATTATGTAATTCTGACCTTGTATAATAAAGATGTGATAGACATGAGTTCTTGTAAGAGACAAATATTTTTTAGCCTCAGCCATATATCATAGAAGAGCATAACCCTATAGTAGGGGTTAAAAATAACAGTAACAGCTTGCCACTGTTGCTACTAATACAGCATTGTCCACTCCACTGCATAGTTGTTATACAGGGGCATCATAATACCACAGAAATTACCTTTAATATACTGTGGGCACATCTACATGAGACACACTGATTAGCTTAATTCTACTGTGCATTAGCATGCAGGGCAAGAACCATGCTAATATGTAGTAGTATTAGGCTATGGCACAGTCAGCATTTCTAAAAAGCCATACGCTGGCACTACTGCACAGTAGTAAAAGTTCTAAAAGCTCAACAGCAACTGGATTAAGGGATATTTCACTTTGCTCTACATCAATGAAATGCAGGTATTTCTCCTCGAACTGTAAGCCATTATTCAGTGGCAGCAAGAGCATGTATTTAGAAGATTATTCTAGATATTATGGACTGATAATGCCTTTATATTTAAAAACTATTTCACCTTTTTCTATTCTGTGTCAAACCTTATTTTTTTAATGAGTGAAGAATCAGATACAGATTCCACCTTAGACCTGCATTTAACAAGAAATGGTTGCCATTACATTACAGGGCTCCTGTCAAAATGGTTACTTCATATATTCAATCAGTTTAAAGGGTAGGAGTAATCATTTTGGCATGGTCTGCAAGGTATCTTATTGTGTTGCCAAATGGTTTGTCTCAGCAGAAGCCCTTCACAAGTCTTGCTTCACATGAGCACTTGGTGTGACACTTCTGATTTTAACAACATCAAATTATCCCCAATTTGTTTTGTTTGATTTCCATCTTGTGAACTGCCATGTGCTCTTATAGCCCCATTTCTGTATGTTAACCCACAGCAGGAAGGCAGACGCCACAAGGTGACATTACTACCTGTACTTTCTCCTCTGTGATAGAACTAGTTCACATGCCAGTTTTAAATGGCTTCTCCAAAATACATAATGGTCACCACCCACCGAGATCTAAGTCAGCCCTTGCTCACTTGGAGCCTGGCCAAAATTACACTGCTGTGATGCAGAGCGTGGCACTCTGCTTCTCTCTCTGATGTGGAAATGGAACTTTAATAGTCAGCAAATCTTGTTAATTTGAGTCTCTTGCTTGTGGAATGCAAGTTGGAATCTTCACTAAACAAAACCCCTAGATAAAAATAAAGCCCCTCATCTTTGTTTCAACTTTCAAAGGTAAAGAAAGTCAATTTTCTTAGTGAGAAAATGCATTTTAAATTAATTAACTTTCAACGCACAATTTCAGAGAGCATTTCCTTAAAATGGTTCTTTCCTCCTCCTGTTTTGCTTATTTGTATTGCTGAAGCACCATTGTCAGATTATCCAGGCTCTTGAAAACACAAGAGAGAAAAATCACATTGCAGTCATGTTAATAAATTGTACACATCTAATATGAAGATAACTGAAAACTCCTAAACATTTAGCCATGGGTAGTGTCATCTTATGCATATTGCATTAACCTGTATTTATACTAAATCAAACACTCAAAAGGATGGTAAAATCTTTGTAATAAGAGATGCAAGCTAGAGAACTTGCACTACATCTTTCATGCAATAGAAGAAGACAGGCTATAATGCATTTGCACAGAGCATGTGCCTACCCTTATACCCGACAAAGATCCCTGGTGGTGGATAAGCTGAGCAGGTAACAGTTTTTCAGCAGCAATAAGTGATTGCAATTTTAGTGTGAAGGGTAAGAAATCCCATGGAATAGAATTGGAAAAAAGAATGTTTTATTAATGTGAGCAGGCCTTACCTGGAGTCTCCTCCCCTCAGATGTTTCTATTAATGGACAGTTTCAAAAGTTAAACCTACCCTTCTCCAGTATGGAAGGGTCACAGCAGTATCATTTCTTGCCTTCTTCCCTGTTAGAATTTATATCTGTCTGTGGCAGATTTTTCTGAAACTGGCTCCCTGTATTTGGCTTGAATTTGGCATCCAGAAGGCTGTTTTTGTGTATAGATCATATAACTTAAAAAGAAAGGCTTCACAAAAGAAAGAAATTGGTCTGAAACACTGACTTTGTCATGAACAAAGTATCTCAAAAAGATTACCATGTTGCCCCGTTTAAAAGAAACCCTTTAAAAGATCCGTATAGGTGCAAATTCTAATACATGGGGCATACAAGTATTAGACTGTTTCATGAATGCTGCATGCCCCTGGAGGCTCTGGGGGCATGGCAAGCTCCTGCAGGCAATGTCAGGTGTGTCAGTGGTGGGAGCATGGCGGTAGAAAGCTCCCGCAGGCAGCTATGGCACTGTTGGGGGGTGTGGTGAGCGCCAACTGGCAGTCGGTGACCACCCGCAGATGCTGCTGGCAGTGTTGGCGATGGCCAGCAGCGATCATGGACTGCCCACTGACACCATCAGTGGTTTTGGTGGCGGGGGGAGGAGGTGGTGAGTGGTGACTGCCCACAGGCGCTGCCAGCAGTGTCAGTGGTGCCTTTTCGCAGGGGGTGCGCCGCCACACTCAGGGGGTGCACATGCACCTGTGTGCACCCCCTACGCATCACCAATGGACTGTTTAAAGTTCATGGAGATGACTGCACCTGCAATAGGTAGGTACAACTGCATATACACAAGGGGAAGTTGCCACTTGAAGAATTTGAATAGACATAGCACTTCAAATGGAACAGATAAAATAGTAATATCTTTATGTGCATATTTAGCATAAGTTCAAGCGGTGGCCATTTACTCTTGAAAAAATGATATTTCCCATCTGCTCATGAACATAAAATAAATGCAAACAGCAGAGTCCCCAAATGTCCATTTTAATGTGACTTTGCATGGAAGCTGACTTCTACGCATAAAGCATAAAGTGACTTACTATACCATAGGATGAAATATCACTTCTTTACCTGCAGTACATAAAGAAGATTATTAGTACAGACTTTTCACTTAAAATTAAAATCTGCATCTAAAAATATGGCTGCTGATGGTGTCTGTTCTGTTTAAATACTTAACTACTCTTTAGTTAATTGAGTAGTTCTCAAGCTCTCTCTTTTGCCATCTCTCCTGTCATGGGAGAAGGAAGAATAGCATTAGCATCATTGTTCAACTGATTCTAGCACTCTCTTTTAATCTCTTCAAACAATGAAGCAGGTCTGTCCTAAATCTCAAATACTTCGATTACCAGAGTACCATAATAAGTGGCATGCCACAGATCAACTTTTGATGAAGATCCCACCAGAATAAACAACTTAGGGCACAGACTGAAGTACAGCTCCCTTCTGTAACTCAGAACACCTTACAAAAAGTGTTCTGAGTTACGACGATCCCCTGGACCAAACAGAAGTTCACTGTAAGTTGTTGAGGAGAGGGGAATCTAGCTGCTGGCTAGAACCAGGCCTGAACTGGTTTCCCCTAGCAACAGTCCCTCCTCTCTCCCAGCCTGTCCCTGTTTCAGAGTGGGAGGGGGAAAGGGAGAAAAGGGAGCTCATTCTAGGGGTTCCCCAGGCAGCACTGGAGGGTGGGGTGGGTAAATTGGAGCCCTCCTACCCCAGGAGGGCTCCAATACACTTGCCCCACCATCCAGCAGGGGCTGAAAAAATAAACTGAACTTCCTCTGCTCCCTTTCCCCCTTCCCATTCTGAAAACAGCTTGAGGCTGGGAGGCAATGCAGACACAACTTACAGAAGATGATCTATTTTGAAACATCTTCATCTGACCCCTCATGCATTAAAGGTTCAGATTTTCACCCAATCAGCCATTTTTAAGTGGTCTGCAGTTGGGCACTTGTGTTTGGTCATGACTATTAGATTGCTTTCTATGGCCAGATCATGCAAAAATTGTCACTTCTGTCTGTGCCCTTAGTCTAAATAAGAGATGAGAACGAGTAGTAAAATCTTGTAGAAAAGCACTTAGATCAGGCAAACATATCAGACAAAAGCTATGAGTGCCTTCTCTGAAAACAAACAAACAAACAAAATCAGTCACATTAGGAGACATGATATTAAGAGCAGTAAAGTGCTGCACACAATAACTACATCTAGTCTGAGCAGGAGGTCTATGCTGTGTTACAAGTTGAAGAATGCCTGTGTTGAAGCCAAATGTTTGGGTTTTTCTAATAAAGCAATAGAGTTTTTCAGCATGTTCATTTAGCTGTAGCTTATTGAAGTAACTAAGTCACATTTCAGCTCAAAGGTGCCAGATTCAGTGCAATTGTGAAAGTCTTCACAATATCAGGAGAGGGTTTTCAATTCAAACACACCAGCTTCTATGTACTTGTGAGATTAAAGAGAGATTTAAAATAATTACAGGAACCTTCACAAAAAAAATTATCTCTCTTTGGATACTCTGACTTTCCTCCCCCCCCCCCAACCTTAAATCCTTAAGGATAATCTTGGAGCAATATGTGTTATGGGCATTTAAGAAGTGATCAGTACTTAGTGCTGGTCATATCTACACAAAATGTTTTCTGCACAGTTGACTAATCAGCTGTGCAGTAAGTGTCATGGCATCTACATGTGCACCTCTATTAGACTGGAATAAACTAATTTACTCCACAGAAGGATAGTACTTGTACATACTAAATACAAGTACTATGATGTTGAAAAATAAAAAACTCTGTTGCAGCACACATGTAGACACTGGAGGGACTGGCTGGGACATGAAGATGTGGGAGCTACCTGCTGGCTAGCCCTGCACTGAAGCTCCCTTGTGCCAGAGGGAGCAGCCGTGGGCTGGCAGGTTGACCTTCAGGGTCCCCTGCCAGCTGGGTGTGCCCCAAGCTGGCTCCATGTGCTGTGAATGAAGAAACTGCAGAGTTTGTTGCTTCAGAGTTAATCGCTCCCGGGTGTATGTTCAAACAGTGTTCCTGGAAGCAATTAGCTCTGGAGCAATAAGCACCACAGTTCATTTATGCACCATCATTTCACGTATAGCTGCCCCCACCAGCTCTCAAACTAGGCCCTTTACTTAACTGAGTAACACCATCAGTAGCACATTATCAGAATGCGAACTCCAACATCAGGAATACCTATAGAGTGTCCCCGTGAGTGTGCACATGCAGGGGTGTGTGCTTTCCATGTGACAAGTAGCAGTGGTACATATTTGTGCCACTGCTGTTTGTCCCTGGGCATGCCCCAGCATGTGCACTCCAGTGCACAGCAAAGAGACCTGGGTGGGGTAGGAGAGTCTGGGGCCATCACCTGTGCTGGCCCCAGCAGCCTTACGTGGGGTCCTGGGGGACTCTCGGGGCAGTAGCAGTACCATGTCGGCTACTCAGAGGCTGACTGGCAGCCACAGTGTGGCTCTAGCTGGCCAGGCTACAATTTCTGGTGCCACATGCTGCTGCCACATGCACCACACCACTTTTTTTAGTGGCGGGTTTTTTTTTACACCGGGCTGTCCAGGTATCAAAACCCCCCCTGCTGTGCTGCTAATTAGCAGCATAGCACACAGAACTATATGTACCACATATGGTCTGCAGTGCCTCAAATGGCTTTGAGGCGCTGCAAACTACACATGCACACTCATAGAGTTGCACCCATAGAGAGCAAAAAGAAATGCTTCCACCTGTTAAGAAATGAGTATAATTTGATTTATCAGCTCTGGTTCGGCAACTGATTTTTTTTTGGGGGGTGGTGTTAAGAAATTAACAACTGTAAAACTCTTTTCTATTTCTATTTCAAAATGGGACACCCCCCACACACAAACAAATACTATTATTTTTACTGCAGATAAAATTGTGATCTTTGACTCATGTCAAAATGTTTCATTTCAACAAACTTGAATTCACAAAAACCAGCATACAGAATAGGGAACCACCTAGAGCAAGCCAAAAAAGGAAATGCTAAGGAGTGGTCTGTGTGTGAAATCACTGAGGCTTAGATTTCTTTACTAAGGACTACAGGGAAACATTTTACTCAAGATTAAAAGCCGTGAGCCTTCTCCTGAAGATACATACCTGTGCTCACTATTTCAAAAACTGAAAAGGGATCACACTTTTCAAAGACAGTGATGGCAGCAGCTGCTGGTACCATCTTTGCTCCCCCTACCCCCTGCCCCATTTTATTTTTAACAATAGCTCGCTTGTTACATCAATCAGCTGTTCTGTTGTACATTGAAGTCATTGGGGAAAATCAGTTAACATTTGTTGGAGTCTTGGACCATCATTTTCCCCCTCTCTTCTTTGTCTCTGGCCCAAAGACTCTTGAATTCTTTTCTTCACAGTTGAACAGCTACAACAGTACAGGTGGAGAGTGCCCCCCTTTTCCAAAACATTCAGTAGTTAGATGTTTAGGGCATGCTGGAGTGAGGGAATATCTTGTGCAAACAGAAAAGTGAATTGAACCGAGTTCCTGCCCTTCCTCCCTGCTCATATCCTGAGTTCACTATATAGTGGGAAGGTGACCACCAACACTAACACTGACAGGTCCTCCCCTCTAGTCATCACAGCCTTTTGTCTGTAGTTTTATTCATGAGTGTGCTCTAAGAATGTCTACCATACCAGGCCTCTAGAGAGATGGATAGGTAGAGGAATGCCTTGCTGGATCCAGAATGGATTTAAGGATGAGCTACAGTCTGAACTGCTCAGCCCTGTCAAGACAGGTGTTTCTGGGAATGCACAGAAGCAAAATGTTCTGTGCCTGGGGAGTTTTTCTATATGAACCTGAGGTACTTATGGAATTTAACGCCTCTTAGGACAGGCAGCAGCTGGACAATTTTGGATTCTACTTAACTCAGTTGCTTGGATTGGGCCCTGGACTATTTTTAAAAGGTTTACTCTGAATGATGCTTTCTGGAACTTTTCAGAAATGTTTTGACAGAACAATTTTCTGTTAGAAATAATTAAACTTCAGCGTGGGAGAGGGAAATGTTTTGATAAAGTTGAAATGCTTCAGTCTTCTGATCTGAAATTACTTTCATTTTTTTAAAATTTAATACACTGTCCTGCAAAAACTTAAAAAAAAGGGAAATGTTTCATTTACAAGGTGCCTAACTCTCCTTGCATTGGGTATGGAGCCTGAGCACCTAACACATAGTGCCAGATGAGGTGCTGAAAAGTTAGGTATTACAATATTGAGCATTGAAGCAGCTGTTTCACAGTTAGATCCAGCCCTAAGCAACTTATGAAACATAAATCCTAGCCTCAAAAGTAGCTTAGGCATTTAGAATTCTAAGTCCTATTGATTTTTAAATTGAAAATCCCACCCTTAGAGCTTATGAAAGGTGGCAGATTGAAAGCACTGAAGACTGTTGTCTTCTACCTATAAAACAAAAACATGTGAGTATTGCAGGAGCTCAGATTTAGATACATTGTTCCAGACCTATTTTTAAAATCTCTTCTGAAATGTCACTTTCTAGGAGTGAAAATGCAGTGTGGTTTTCATTGTCTCTTCAGTTCTTGGCATATTTCTGGAGACAGCCAGGAAATATGCTGACTCTGGTTGTGGTGGCTGCCTTGTGAATCCCTGGTTTCTGGGAAGCGAATAGAGACTTATCAACTCATTTCATAGGTTGACCAGTAAGTTACCATTAATAAGTAACATGGGGTCACTGTGCTGTTCAATTACATTCTTTAAAAAAGAACAAACTCATATCTGATTAGCAGTCCCTGGAGTTGTTCAGATCCATTTCTTTACTTCTTTGATGAGATCAGGCAAATATTAATTTTAAGTGCAAGTTAATTACAAGATTGAGGATTTCTTTCTACCACAGATCATCTTTTTTTTTCAGTTGCCCCAAATATTCCAGGCTTGTTCTTCTATGCAGACAACAAAAACTTACATTACTAACCTGACATTTATAAACCATAATTGAATGAAATGTAAGATTCAATCCTACCATATGACAAAGTAGTACATATTCCAGTGCATCTCAGACAGTCAGGTATACTATAGCTATTATCTTATGATCTGTCATCCCAAAAAAGGAAACGAACATTACTGAAAGATTCTGAAAGCCTAAAAAAACAAATGTGAATTTTTGAAGCAGTGTATAGGAAGGAGGTTTTACATCTATAGTTTCTAAGTCAACCAGACGTTGTTCCTTAGGTGACAGACAGAAGTGACGCTTTTCACATGATCTGACCCATGATAGTGCTCTACAGCCATGATCCAACACACATGCATTGCTGCAGAGTGCTTCCAAAATGTCTGATGATGTGAAAAATTAACCCTCATCTAATCAGGTAACAGATTAAGGTGCTCTGCTTTAGAGTAATTTAGGGAAATGGTATTCCCTCAAGAGTTAATTTTTCATGTAGAAGTGGGGCTGGGCTGGTGCTGTCCCTGGAGCTGTCATCAGAGAGGAAATGAAGGGAGCAGCAGCAGCTGCCAAGATGCTATGCCCGGCCTGAGTTGAAGGAGGGTGGTGGGTGGAAAGGAGTCCCTTGTCTCATGGTCCCTGCCAGCTACCCTGACTGGGGTATTGGGAGGAGCCAGGCCATACCCCTGTGGGAAGAAGGGTCTGTTCCATCCCATCCTTTCCCAGCTTCAGCCAGACTTGTCCAGCAGCTACTTCTGCTGCTTTTAAGAGACCCAACTGGAGGTGGGGGTGGGAGCAGGATGAAATGGAGCCCACTTACCTGCGAGCCAGGCCTGGATCCCCCCAAAACCACAGCCAGGTAGCTGTGGGGGGGGGGCACAAAGTGAGGGGCTCCATTGTACCCTCCCCCCCAGCTCAGGCCAGATATAGCAGCCCTGCAGCTCCTGCTGCTTCCTTTACTCCCTCTCCACTGTCAGCCCTGGAGCTGGGAACATGGGGCAGGGCTGGGGAGAGGGGCAGTTCAGCAGCCTCTTTGGCTGGTGGAGCACCCCTACCCACTGACCAGGAGGTAGGCTCAATTTCCCCCCTGACCCAACAGGCAAATGTCTGTTGGGTTGTGGGGGGGCAGTGATCTAACTCATGTCGCTTCATGTAAAGCACAATGGGTTAGAACAGGGCCCTTAGTGACTAGAGGACTTTGGCTAAATCACCTAACTGCCTACTGGGCCACAATTTACCCATCTCTAAAATGGATGTCATAATTAAAACTCTTTTATTATTTTCTTTAAAAAAAATAAGTTTAGGCAAATTTCATAATGAAACTTCATGTCAAAACAAAAGCCTGAAATGGTTTGTTTTGAAAATATTTCAAGTGTTAATTTTTCCCTTGTTGTATGGCCTAAACAATTTTACGAATTCAACAGAAATTAACAAATAATTTCAGTCAAACCAACCCTGCTGAGAAACTTTGTCCAGCTTTAAAGATAATACTGACCTGTCTCATAGTCTTTTGCAAATCCTAAGTGAGGACTGTGAAAAATATTCTGAGATTCTTATATTAAAGTTGCTATAGGAATGCAGGGGTGGGTGGGTGTGGGGGGGGGGAGTTAATAAGTAAGTTTTAAAAGCCTCCATATTCCTGAACCTTTTTAACAGCATAAATTAGACCGTGAACTCTTCATGTCAAGCTTTAGCTATTCCAGAGAAGGAATGCTGTATGAAAAGTTTATACTTTTACCAAAGTTCCCATCAAACCCAGTTACTACACAGTCAAAAGGGACCTCATTAACTAGGGTCAGAATCATCTGGATGTTGCTTTCTTGTGGCTCACCAAAGTATGTCAGGAAAACTAAAGTTTTTATTTTTTAAAGGAAATACCCAAGGCAGGGTTTTAAATTATATGCTTTTAGACTTCTATAGACAAGTACTTTTGCAGGGGACTAAGTATTTCTCCCCAGTACTTTTCCATCCACTCTTATTTAAATTATTTTATGTTGTTTTTACTGAACTTTTACTGTCAAAAAGCAGCTTTCATCACCAGACTGGGGCCCTCCGTTCAGCATTTTTAGAGCAGTCAGGGGTGAGGGTATGGAACTCCCATGCCCATGTTAATAAACTGCAATTTGGCTCTACAGCACTATCCGTTGCTCCCTGTACAGCCACAGATCATAGATTGATAGTAAATCAGATCCGGTATGTTTTCTTAATTTTAGGTTTGGGCTAACTTAATCTATCTAATAGTAAAAACAGCTGGTCTAGTTGTGCTTTTATTCTGTTTTTTACAGCAGGACCCTCATCACCATGGGACCACTGGAGTCGCACAAGGTCAAGTTTTGTACCTGTATACAGTTAATGTGAAATATTTGTCAATAATAAGGGACTGCTTTATATTTGTGTTATGCAATTTTTCTAGGAATAACATTAACAATAAAACATTGATATCACAATCAGATTTAAGCAATAAATTCCAGATCAGTGAAAAGCCTGTAACTTGATATATCCTGGATAAAATGATGCTGGGAATGTGATATTTTGATATAATATAGGTCATCCACTGATGATAGTTTTGTAGAGACCCAAGGCATCCAACAATCACCCTGCAAACAATATGAGCTTTAAAACATTCAATGCCTTTGTTACATTTTTCTTTCAGAGACTACAATAAGGCCCACATTACATGGAAGATTTTCTCATGTACCAGTATTACTGCTCTTGAAGCATCACAGAGAAGCAATAAAAACTTGTCATGTGAAGTTGCTTTGTTTTCTACACATAATTCAGTTGCTGAGACAACAGAACATGGGAAAACAATTCCAACCCCATGAAATAGGCCAGTGAAGGTAGTTTTAATTTTACTATTTGATAGGAACCTAAAACAGTTGAGAGGCTTGCATTATTTTAAAGATGACCTGAAAGCACTGTTATTGCTACCTTCTCGTTTGATTAAATCACAATATTCTTTTAAAGTATATTTGAATATTTTGCAGAATTTTCTCGTTACTCTGAGAGATTTTTTTTGAAACTGTTGTGGAACTTCTTCAGCTGTCAGAGTAGCTGCTAATTCACTGCTTACTTTTCTAGCCTCTATAAATTAGATAGAAGTTTAGTGTCATTTTGAAGCAGCATGGGATAATATAGAAATAAACTTCATATAGCCTGGGGGCTAAGAAAAAGCCTTTCCCAAATCTACAGTATGTTAGGGGACTTCTGTTCCCTAAAGTAATGTTACTGTTTATGCTCTCCTGACTCAAAGTTCCTTTTAACTGGGCCTTAGGAGGAGTAAATAAAGCAGTCCGCAGTGAGTTGATGTAAAAAAAAAAATACTTGTCTTATTTGCTGTCTTTGTGGTAGCAGAATGAAATAAATCAAAAAGAGCAGGTTTCTCGCACATGCTTTTTGGTCTAGTCTATCTCCATAGGTTTTCTTAGATTTACCCTATTGCCCTATTGATTCAGGGAAGAAACATATTTGGAGTTAGGTTCTGTTCTGCATTAAAAATATATATTAAAGTTGATTTTAATGTCTTTTCTGCCTAGAGTTTTATCAACAGTAAAGAGTTTGGACTCTAGATGAAGAATAATGTTATAAAGCAAGAATTAGGACTGATCATTCTAGATTGATTAATACCAGCTCAGGTTCTAGTCTTTCATCTCTTAAACAGTTCAGTGACTAGTATTTACTGGTTTTGTGTTGTGCTGAGAGGAATTCTATATTATTTTCTTTTTCTTTAAGATTCTTTAGAATAAGAGTAGAAACATCTATCTTCCCAGAAGTATTTTCTAGCTCTTGGACACTGAGCTTGAACTGTAAACAGTTTTATTTTCAATAAAATTATTCTAATTGACATTTTAGTTATCTTGTTAATCAAATGTCTAGGTCTATTGGTGGAGAGTACGTCCCTGTACACTGCTGTGAGCTGGTCCTTAAATACATGAAATACTTTGTAAATTTTTTAATTTCTGGGAAAGGTGACTTTATCATTGGAGACCCCTTTCCCAGAACGGGTACTGCCTGATTCCTGAGATTTAGTTGTCTGTAAGCAACAAATGACTTCTTCAAAGATGTGTCATTGAGGGCAACGGCCAGAACTTCCTGCAGTGACCAAAATATTTCTGTGAGCACTACTGGTTCACGGCTTTTAGATTGCCCTAGAACTTGAACTTGACATAAGGGACAAGAGGTAACAACACACATGCTACCTCCTTGTAAAATTCATGAGAAGATCTGACCTTTCCTAACAGCTGCTCTCACAAACCCAGGATGCTGTGTGTTGATTTAAATGCTTTGACTTCACCAGACCTTGATGTTTTAGGAAGTCTATTACACACACATGCACATACACATGCATGCGTGCGCACACACACAACTATATATCATATTTTACTAAAATATTGGCAAAAGCAGTTCTTTGATTTAATGTTATGGCCTAATGGGCTCAGAATACTGAAATCTTAAATTAATATGCATCTCTGTCTGTCTAATCTATACATATTTATATCTATGTGTAGTCATCTAGATATATATACATGTCAATGCACTGAGAGAGATATTGATATATAGATATTCTGGGTCATATCCTTAACTGGTTTATATTGGCATGGTTCCATTGGAGTTAACAGATCTATGCCAAATAACTACAACTGAATGTATGCCCTCCATATCTTAAATTGCATTCTTGACAGCTGTTATAACACATCTGCTACTTGTTTGATACATTATTTAAACCTGACTTACGCTGGCCATACCAGTGCTTCCTGCTAGTCATGCTAAAGGTGCTAATTTAAACAAACACAATAAATCACCTCCAACAGTTCTTGGCCTATAACAAGCAAAGTGCTTTTTCAAACGGGAAACAGGGTTGTTGTTATAAAACAGTGTGGCTGCTGTTTACAAGTGCTGAATATGCAAAACAACTACTTATGCTTAAAAATCAATGTTGTGATTGGTCTGTACAATGTCAGTGATGATTTCTGGCACTAGATAGACAGCTATGTTGTACTTACATGTTGTGATATGCCATAGAATTCCTTTTCAGATTCAAGTAAATAGTAATATTTTCCCCCATGTTTCAACCAAAAATCTTGTCCTTGACTCTACTTTGTAGTCCTTTAGCAGTATAAAACTGCTGGATGGTAGACCTAAAGGAGCAGTCAAAGATTCTCCTTAATAGAGGGGAATTCTCAGGTGGTGCAAAACCAGCATAGCTCTGCATCCCCAGCTGTCTCTCACAGTATATTAAGTGAGTCATAATAGTTACTTATGTACAGAATACATGAGGCCCTACTTGCACCTACCTGGCATGGAGCTTCCTATGGGAATGCTACATCTAATGTTACTTGGACCAGACTTCTGTTTTACTCCTTTTTAACTAATGTCTAATGGAGAACAAGTACATTTCGTGGGTAAAACTGCCATTTCACAAAGTATATCTTTTCCTGTCAAGATTAATGTTGCATCCCATACTGACTTCTCTAGCATTCAAGAGGTTACCTCTCTGAATTAAATACTGGCATTTATCTCAGAGAGTCATGCAGCTTCATAATATAAACTTAAACACAACTAATATAAATAAATTAAATCTCTCTTTGCTTTTAGCGTGAATTCAATGTGGTGACAAATAGGTATTTAACTAGTAGGACACCCCTTATCTAACTAATACATAAAATATGATTCTGGTTATCTGATACCAAAGCATGCCAGGAAACACTGATTGCTTATCTAACGGCTGCAAAACAGTTGGTTATTTATTGCTTCACTCAGTACATAAAATGCATTACTAGTTTAATGAAAGAAACGATGGCTGAAAAATACATGGTTGGCTAATTCTTGCTGAATGAGAAGATTGCTTTCTCTGTATTTTCTATGTTCATGTCTTCCTAAACAATGGTTACATAGCTCCTGAGATATACAAACAACTATGGTTTGTACACGTGTACAAATCTGATTTAAGGAGCATATTGGCATCACTGAGGGACAAAGTTATGGCTAGTCCTGCATGAGTCCACAAAATGGGGATCACACAATGTAATTTCATGTGAAATGTTTAGGAAATAATAATGCCCCCATGTCTTTGTAGTTGTAGGGAACAGGATGAGTTAGCAAAAAGATGTCTATCAAGATAAAAGTTGAGAAAGTCAGTTAAACCTCCCTGGACTTGAGTTATAGCACAAAAATGGGTTTAACATAGCTGGGGTATGTAGGACACTGAGGGAAAATGTGCCAAAATCAACTCCTAATGAGCACAAACAGTGCTTTCCCACAGAACCACGATTCAAGGTCCCACCCAATCCTACTGAAAGCAATAGGAACTGGAAAATACCTCTGGCAAGTGTCCTTGAGGGGAGGCTGACTTCATCTGTCTTAGTTTTTTGCAGCTTGTTTTCCTTTTTGCACTGTTGAATTGCAGATGTGCCCTTTTTGATTAGGTCATGGTGATGGAGGATGCACGGATACTTCCTAACCCATTTCCTCCTTGATCTCTAAGGATGAAGTTACATATTAGTTACATATCAGACTATGTTAAAGCTGTGGAATGTTAAGCAATGCTAATGTTAGAACATGCTGTGAGCAGTTGCATGTTAAGGGTTAATACTTGCCTGATCAGTTTTGACTTGCCACTAGAGCAGCGTTTCTCAACCTGTGGGTTGTGACCCAAAAGTGGGTGGCAAGAATATTGCCAGAAAAATGTGCAAAAGCAGAGGTTCCCCCTGCAAGGGGAAACCCATGTTTTCACAGCATTCCAGCCTGCAAGCGGCTGCTGGGGGCATGGTCAGCATGCAGCCAGGCAGGGTTGTGGGAGACGCCCCAGCAGCCAGATGAAGGTAAGTGTATGGGGCGCAGGGGTTGAGTTTGGATCACCAGGGCTTGGGGGCTGTCGGGGTGGTGGGGGGCAGTCCATGTGTGTGTGCATGTGTCGAGAACAAGGGTGTGTGGCGGGGAGAACAGTGCTTGCTGCCACTGGGGGAAGGTGGCTGGGTGGCTGAGTGCCAAGGCTGTGGCAAGGGAGGGGGGCAGGAAACTGTGGGTCACACACCAGCAGGGCCTGGGGGGTATGAGTCAGCATAAGCCATTGGTCTTGGCAAATGGGTCCAGGTAGGAAAAAGGTTGAGAACCACTGCACTAGAGGACTACTAAGTGGCAGAGTGGCTAGGGTAGGGGTGGGCAAAACGGTGGATGTGGCCAGTGGCCAGACTCCATTTCCCAGCAGCCCCTGCCTGCATGACTGGGGCCAGTTGCCATGGAGACCCCAGTAGCAGCTACTCTGTGATAGCGTGAGGTTGGGTTTCCATGGAAACCAGCCCCAGCAGTGCTGGTGGGCACACGGCAGGGTGCACAGCTGCTCCAAAGCCCAGCTGGGATATTGCAGTGGTGGCAGTGTGGTCTGGAGCTGGGGTACAGCTGAGATCTGCAGCCTGAACACCCCTGCCCAGAGCTGTGGATTGTGGCTCTGGACCATGGTGTCACAGCTGCAAGATTCCAGCTGGGCTCCAGAGCAGCTCTGGACCCTGCCACACACCCTGCCAGCAGGGGTAGTGCTGGGGGGACTATAGCCACTCCAAAATTCCCCGTAGCCACCCCTTCCAACAGTGCCGCTGCCGCCGCTGCCTGCCCACACAGGCCACCCACAGCACAGTCCTTCCTCAACCTCCTCCCCCACCACCAGGAAGAGGCTGGCACTGCTGCTGCCAGCCAGCACTGCTGGGGTCAGTCTCCATGGAAACCCTGGCCCTGTGCTATCACAGCATGGCTGCTGCTGCGGTCTCCATGGAAACAGGCCTCAGCCACACAGGCAGGGGCTGCTGGGAAATGGAGTTCAGTGCCGGCCAGATCTGGTTCACAGGCCAGACTTTGCCTGCCCCTGGGCTAGGGTCTGAAACCTGGACTCTGGATGGGGGTTGGGGCTGGGAGTGGTGCGTCCTAGGATACTGGAGGACTGCAAATTCCTCATTTTATCTCTATGGAGCTGACTGAAGTTACCCTAACACAAGTTAGGTACTTGTCCCAGAGTTCACCCACACCTGAAATGGTATAACTTTGAGATGCTCAGAGAGCACTGAGCATGAGTCACTGAACTTTAATGTTAAGGCACTCACATTTTAAGTGTCCTTAGTATGGTTTAAGTGTAATATGTAACATCACCCTTGCACTGCCTCAGAGTCTTCAGGTTACATTCAAAGCATTCAAAAAAAACCACAGAAGATTAATGGCATTTACATTTTAACCAGTGCCACAGTATCTCCTTTTAGAACCTCTCAGACCCTATTTAACTCTTAAAGGAGTTAAACAATTCCCCACATTCTCCATCTTTTTGGGGTTTTTAATGTTTTCATTTTTTGTCCTTCCTTTTTTGTGTCCACCACCTGCTTCTTTATCAACATTGGCCACAAGGGAAATGAACAACTCTAGAAAGATTTCAATAACTCTGGAATCCATGTAGTTCATTTCCAAGAGTAGAGGATTAAATTTTCTTTTGGAGTACAAATGTACAGTACATTTTATCTTACCAAAAAAATTCCAAATTTTGCAATTGTATTCAGTCTTCTTTATCTGTTTTTTCATATATTATTTATTTCTTCTGCCTCTAGTAAGGACCTATTAACTACAACTGTCTCTATCTGTGACAAAATGTAAAGATCTTGTCTTGCAATAAATGAGCCAAGAAAGAACTAGACAATGACATTTCCAACTTACGTCCAATAAACTTCAACTATGAGTAAGTTCCAACTCAAAGAACCATGGATTGTACCTGTAAGGAGAGAATTTAAATGCAAAGTCACTATTTATTTTCTTTATCATCAGTGATCCTGATGCTAGTGTATTAATGGTCTTTGCTATTCGTGAAGTAACTGGCCTCCAAATCAATAAGCATGTTTAGCTGCTTGCCATTAAAATTGATCAGTACTACCCTTCCTATTGACGTCACATCCAACTGTAAATATCATCAAGTAAGCTGTCACTTCATTTTCATTATCTGTGTTTTTCCTTTAAAAAGATAGATTTCTTCTGTAAGACAAAACAGAAGAATTCTTCTTAATTATTTCTGACATTTCCCCAATTGGATCATGATCTTTCTTAGAGGAAAAAACATGATTAGCTAACATTCTTAAGAAGTAAAAATAAAGGCCAGTATTAGAAACGATGGCTTGATGGCCATTAATGCTGTAAAATTAACATTCTAGAAAAAAGTATACAATATAAAGAAGAATGAGTACAGAAATAAATTGGGATAACAACTGATCCTTTAATTAGTAGAAAGCCAAAATCTTAATACCCAGATTTTGAAACAGAGTGGTCAGTTTTGCACAGTCCTGACTTGCATGTCTTCAGGCTGGGTTTGTTCATGCTTATGGAATTCAGTTCACAAATCCCAGCTTCCTTGTATATGAGAGAAATTCTGCTTCTATTTATGTCAATTAATTCCATTAATTTAAGTGGAAATGGTATAGCTGTACGATCTAGGGGAGCCATTCATTGCTTACACCTATAAGAAAAGATGATTAAAACCATAGATACTAAAATCAATAGTACATTTTGTCATCTACCTTGTACTTAGAGCAGGGTAATGTATCCCCATGAAAACTTATGTCCTGGGCTGGTACTTTTTCTGACCTTTACAATTTCCTACACTGTGGCAGTCAGCTCTGAGGTCTCTGCTAGAGTACAGCTGACAAAGGTTCTTATTCCTGTCTCCCTGCTCTAGGCAATTTTTCGCTATCACTGGCTAGGTTCTTGCCAGTGGAGCAAATCAGGCAGGGATTGTGTCCAAATCCATGCCAGATTGCTTTTAGTTCTTACCTAGTGTCATTGGATATATATATAGCTTTACTTTGTATTTTAGACATGACAAAGTTTTGATGAATGCAATTTTGAAATGCATTCATGTCACACTGTAATAGGGACTGTATACTCTGCTTGTTTTTTGCACTTTGAGCAAACTCAGAGTTTAAATAAGATGTCAGAAATATTTAAAGAAGATGCAGTTTACCCCAGTAGCAAAAATACAGCTCATCTATTATTTATTATCTCCATCAGAAGTCTACAGGGGGCTCTTGACTAAATGAAATAGAATGATTTATAATTGGATTTTATTTAACACTTAGGGGTACATTTGGATTTCATTAAATTACTATTTGACTGACATTTCCATAGCATCTTTCCTCCAAAGATGCCAAAATACTTGATAAACTTTGCAAATTGGTTGCAAACTGTATACATTGTGATTGCTTCATTCATCATTGAAAGGCAACAAACTGTATACATTGTGATTGCTTCATTCATGATTGAAAGGCACCCACCTCTGTGATGGAATGCAGCAGCCTTTAAAAAGTGCCCTGTGTAACTCCCTTGTGACTCAAAACTGAAAATACATATCTTATCCAACTGAAACTGCATGAGAATCTTGGAATTTGGCCATGACAACTTGGTTAACACTTCAGCTCTTACAGAAATTGGTACGAAATTTTTTTTTTCAAACTAACCACAAGTGGCTTTTGGATCTCACCCAAAAAACGAAGGTATTTCTAGCACGGTAGTAGCACCTCCTTACACAATTCGGGAAGACTGATATAGTATTGACACAGAAAATAGATGGCCAGTCACTGAATCACTAATCCACTAATTACTGCAGCACCCCAAGTTTTTCAAGTATTTATGTGCTGGGTATTTTCAAGTCACATAAAATTAATTTGAAATATGGCTTTCTCACTTAAATTTGATATTGATGTTTTTTTCTATTAGACTGCCTATTACATACTGGTGCTGGGAGATGTGCAGTTGTAAAGCTCTGTGAATCCAGGTATTTTTTAATCACACAGTAGACTGTTCACTTTTTATGTTTTTTTATTAAACTGTGTATGTTGTCAGTGCCAATTGCAAGTATCACTACTGTTATTGTATGCCTGGGCTTCTCTGTAAAGTTTCCAAGCAGGGACAAATGCCTTCATTAAAGATACCATGATTTTTTTCCACATGTATTCCACGTGCTATCTTCAGTCCCACACTGGACTTACTTTCCTAGGAGCTCCTGAAAGATTGCGGCAACTGAATTTCTTTTGCTGAAAGCTACAAGTTTTTGGTCCAGAAAGTGATGCTTCTGAATTGTCACACAGTAGCATACTATTACTAACTAATAATTTCCTCTCCCTTCTACACCTTCCTCCTCAGTTCCACTACACTAGTTTTGATCTTCATCACAGAGCAGCTCTATTGTTACCATATTTTTTTAATTTTTGTTGTCTGGCCCTTCTTTTCCTCTAGTTTTTGGAAACAGCCTCTTCAAAAAGAAGAAAGAAAACCTAAGAATAGATGTTCATGTCAAATGTTTTAGAACTAGTAAGTCTTGTCACTTTTTACAGGTGTAGTTTTGTAGGCTCCTAATAGAAGAGAAAAGTTTGGGATGTTTATTAGAAGTACCTGGATCTGTGGTATTGGCAAAACAGGGTGTCTATCTCAAGAGTGTAGGCCCTCTGGCAAGGCTTCTGCTGCTTTCTGCTTCTGGTCACACCAAAATTTTTGCAAGAATGACTTCTTTGTAGACTTTTGTCACTGCTATTTCCAGTTTCAACAATAACCAAGAAATATAAGGACAGGATAAACTGGAAAAAACCCAAAACAAAATATCAAAACTTTGGGGTTTACTTTATGATCCAGATGTCACATTGAACAGTTGACATCAAATACACTTTAAGCAAACTTTAATAGGTAATTCAAATCAACATGCATTTTTGGTAGAATACCACACACCTGAGCAATTACTCATGTGCTTTACAGGAGACATTAATTACCAATGCCTATATATTTTAATAACTTCCAAAGATTTTTCACTATACAGTTCAACATTTAAGAGCAATATGTCCCATTCTGTCACCTTACAGGAATAGAATTTAATTGTTCTTTCACAGTCTACATTTAAAATGATGTGGCCAGCATTTGTCAGTGACCCAAACTCTGATTCGATCATCCATAAGCTCACTATGTTCACATTCTTGCTATTCCCTTAAGTCTAGTAGTTACAAAGACATATATTGATTCATCCTGCTCTTGAGTTACTTGTCTAAACACACATGCTTCAAAGGGTGTATTTTTCTCTGCCTTAAAATATTCACTAAGTCTTGTCATAAACCCTTTGAAATCTCCAGAATGACCTAACATTTCAAAGGCATTGTTACTTCATTTTTGACTACAGACAGTAGTCAAAAATTTTTTACTACAGTACAGTAGCAGTAAAGTAGGGCTAGTGCTCATTACATTAGCAAAGCAGCCCATTTCAAAACAGTTGTTTCTTAAACCACTCAAAGAGAAAAGCTACATCCTTGGTGTTTTGGAATATAGTTCTGCTGAGACTTAAATTTCATCATGCTCAGATTAGATGATGAAGGCTGTGGTAAACAACCTGTCCTCTAGGGGCACATCAAGCATGTTGTGCTGTCCTGGGAAACCTGGCTCCCTAGCAAGAAAGTGTGTTGTCATGTTTGAAAGGTGTCACAGGTGAGTTGATCAGCAATGTCTTGATAAATGACACATGTACACTTCATTAAATCAGTATAAGAATTGCCAGGCTATCAACAAGTTGCAAATGACTTACGCAAAAGCTATTGTTGGGAAATTTGTTCCTGCACTGAAGCTGAGTATACTTATTTAAGAAATTTTGTCCACCAAAATTCCTCAAAGAAACAAAGAAGTTTCCATGTTCCAAAGCCACTAGTCCCCCACTCTCCTGCATTTCAAATCAACATTAGCATTTCACCTAATAAACTCAGTTTTATGATTAATGGCCCAATTCTACTCTTAGTAAGACTTGTACAGTCCTCACAGATTGTAAATGAGAAAAGTATTTGGGCCATAATTAGGTTCATGTTTCCCTCTAGAGACCAAGTTATATGAAAAAAATCATTATTTAGGTTGCACATTGGGTCCCATTCATCCCTGGAGTAGCTCCATTCATGACAATTTGGCCCAATATGTTTAAAAATGAAAATTCTGATTCAATTGTTTTTTTTTTTTAATTTACTTCTCATTGAGCCATCAGTTAGCTATGTTACCACTTGCTGGAAATCTCTGTTCAGCCCATTATGTTAAATTTAATGAACAGTAAGTATCCTGTGAGAAAGATGATGGCTGTTCATGCTAACAGAGCAGTTTCTTCACTTCAGAGTTATACTGGGCCTTCCAGGCCTGATTGAGTTTGCTTTCTAGCTGAGCTATCATGAAAGGGAAATACAGTATTTTAATTTGTAATGATTATTATTAAGTACCCACACTAAAAATATATATGTTTATAGGCTTTCAGAGCATATTGAACATTCTACACTTTCCTGTTTTCCACATCTTTTATTTTAGATTAAATTGTTTAATCTTATTTAGTTTATTACCTGTATAATAATTGCTTTGCTTTTTCAATCACAATAGGTATGCTGTTTTAATGTGTTGTTTAATTTTCTTCACTGTTGATAAATGTTGTAAGATGCATTTCCATTCTGTTTCATGGATATTTTTTCAATGCTGCATGCTTTTTCCTGGTTTGCTTTGATTCACTTTCAATTAATTTATTAATTTGTAATTAATTAATTAATTAATCCTCTTTTCACAACTGCTTTAAAGGTATCACAACTCATATTAATGGTGGACTGCCCATTCTAATTAAAATCAATATGTAAGCCCTAATGCATTTACTTCTATCTCTGCCAGCAATACTGGATTACTAGGCAGGGAAAATTGAGTCACTGAAATGGAGAGATATCTTTCTAATCTTGCAATTTCATAGCTTGTAGAAGCATGGAAAGAATAAACTTTTTTTTTTTCATTTTACAAGCTGACTGGGTACTTTTATAGGGCAAGGAGCGCGCATTTTAGAGACGAAATCTTTAATGTGATATAAAAATGGTTGTAACCTTCTTACACAGGGGCCTGATCCAAAGCTCTCTGAAGTTAATTGTGACTAGATATAAACTTTGCCACGAGTTTTGTGTGTCTCAGTTTTTCCATCTGTACTTAAATTACTAACTAAATAAGTATGGTTTTTGTTTTTTGCAGGCAGTAGAGTTATTACCAATGACAATAAGTAGGTCCTTATACAGAATATGTCATATTTTAAATTTAGTTTTATCTGCATGCTGTTATGGTAGCATTATGTAATCAGGATATAATTAGAGTTAAAAGAGACTGGATCTCATGATTCAACTATTTTTCTTTGATATCCTTTTGCCACTTTAACATTATATGAAAGCCTTTTTTGTTCCAATTCCTTTTCTTTGCAAATGCCATTGTCCTTTGTGGGCTTTCCTCTACAACTTCATATATTCTTACTATCTTCCCATATATACTTCTTATAATTTCCCTTCCTTCCTTCTGACTTTTTTTCTAATCCTTTGTGAACTCCATTCATTTTTAAAGTGCAAGATCTTGGCAATCCAATCTTCAGAGGCAAGATAGCACAAGATAGACCCAGCATAGTAACTAGTTTTATAATGCACCTGCATAATAGAATTTAGTATATTTCTCCCTGGAGATCCACTGGATATGCTTTAGGGGAACCAAGGGGTTAACCTAAAGAAGATGTTTCTTCTCATTAATGCCCAGACTATTACTCATTTGAAACTATGTGAGAAGTAATGCACCTGGTAAATCTATAGACCAATGTTGTATGTGCTTTCAATGAGATATACCATCGTAAGAAATCAGCTTTTTAGGTTTAGGAGCCTCCTGAGCTTTCTCTTTTTAATCAGATTATTGATTTTCTCCCAATGTTCATTGTCTAAAATTTGATCACTGACACAGTTTTCACTTTTATACAATAGAACACTCTGAAAGTCCCAATAAAATATCTTGAGGCAGATAGACTGTCTGTTGAACATACAAATCTGGCATAATTTTTCTGTAAAGGAAAAAAAAATACCCAGCCCCACAGGAAAACTATGGGAACTGCAAAATACAATGCTCTGGTTGCAGCTGCAGTTGCTCCTACAGCCCAGGGATTTAACCATTTAAAATGCTTGGTTCCTTTGTTTCTATCATGCTATGTTAAGAGGCATAATATATGATGTTTCATAAATCCTAGCACTGTGGAGTATATTCTGTACATGAATAACCTCTTTCATGACAGTGGTTTTCAGCAATGCTCTCAGGAAACCATTCCTGGTCCTGCAGGAGGTCTTCAAAAGTGCAGAATTATGAACAATGGTAAATCACCACCAATGTAGTCTAGTAATGCTTGACAGAGAAAGAATGGTTCAAACCCTGGATTCAGAGAAATTTCACAAAAAATATTTTAGCTGAATTATTTAATTTATTTACACATCTGGATTTCTGAGAAATGTGAATACCTAGATGGATATTCATTGTTTCTTGTGTCACTAATTTGATATATTGCTCATGAAGTCATCTACAAGTATGAACTTCACCTGCTTTTGTCTCTGCTTCCCATCTTGCCTCTGATGTCTCATGATCTTTATGTTCTGTTGGTACATCTACTGTTAAGATAGATACTGTGAAGATCACTGCTATGCTAACTACAAGAAGCTGTAGAACTCAGTACTTTAAATGTATTCTTCAGCTCTGGAAGCTTTCAGGAGATACCATTCTGAGTCCTTTTGCAGAACTTAACTACACTTTAAAGCCCACATTTCAACAAAAATGAAGAAAGAATACAAGGGTGGGGGGGAGAAATGACAATATGCTGTTCTAAGAAACATTATAGTTTTTCAGCTACACTTTTTCTCCTTCCCATACTATACCTTCTTTTCCAATAGTTCTATTGTGTTTCTTCATCTACTGTATTTGGTAAAAAAGCAAACAAAACCAAGAATATGTTTCAAACTAGAGAAAAACATTAGGGGGTCCTTTTGGCCCCTTGGATGTCATACTCCAGCAGCTAATTTTCACTTGAAAAAAATATAAACCTCTTTAGAAAAAAATCCTGAGGCAAACAGAATCAGCTATTCTTGGAAAATTTAAAAATATGTATGCAACTAGAGGGAATTCTAGTTTATATAGTAGAGACATGTTGTTCAATCCATGTGCTGTAGTTAAGATTAGCCTGATACAATCACTTAGTCTAAAAGTAGGAGGTATTAATTAAGCAAAAATAATAGAGGTGAAGGGGATTTCCTGGGGATTAATGACCATCTGGGAGGAGCTGATGATCCAAGATGCAGCTAAAGGTAAACCCATAGTCCTCAGGAAATTTTCTGTTCTGAAGCTATTAGTGCTGTTACAAGATGAAAACACAAAAATGCACTGCTGACAGTAAGAAAACTCAATGAATTAAACTTCATGATTGTCCTGAGCAGTAGAAAAATCTTATCCATTATCCACACTTTCCAGAGGACAAGCAACCAAATCTGGTCTATGTTTTCAAAAGTGGAATCTGATTTTTCAGTGCTTCAGTTTATTTGTGTCTGAACAGGTGGATCCTGATTTATTGAAAATTTTAGTTTGTGATAACTACCAAAAATTAGACCTGAAATCTATGTAAGATCTGGGAACATAATTCAGTTTGCATGACTCATGGTTCTTTCACTTTACCTGTCTGATGGTAGATCCAACTAGACCTTTCTTCTATAATTATTGCCTTGTATACTAGTCAATCCAATTGCTTGAATCATTGATCAATATCCCAATAAGTATATAAGAGTAACCAGTACAGACTTAGAGAGGTGAACTAAAAAAAAAAAGCAAAGCTAGAATGATTCAGATAACTACTGGCATGTAAGAGCCATTGAGACCATAAAGGTTACACAGAGTAAAGCTTTAATAAAGAAAAATATATATTTACATTTCTTTTGGGTACATGAGTTGGGCACCTTTATTATGAAGAAATGGAGAATCACTGGATGGTAATGAGATTCCTAGAAGACAGAAAGTGCCAATTTACAGGTGGGAAAGAGGCAGATGAAAGGAAGATGTAGTCTATTGAAAAAAATACACATACATTAAAAATAAAAGATACAGTGGGACTGTCAGCCTGCACTGATCAGGTTAGACAGATAGAAATTAATTATATTTTGTTTAAGAAGCTGCCTCTGCAGCCTTGGTCAATTTTAAAAAGCACATTAGAAGATTTTTCAAACTGGCTTTCCAATTACCTTGGATGGCAGGCAAAGTGCTTTGAAACAAAATTCATTTTAAATTGGTAAATGCAACCAATCCTGACTGACAGTATTTTCAAAATTCATAACATTGTATAAGTGGTCAAACTAATTTTGAAAGGGACATACTAAAAAGCACTATCTTTTATTAAGGAGAGCATGAAGGCAGGGAAATCAAGGCAAAAATTGGAAAAATATTATTTAAGACAGATTGGAGGAAAAAAATAGAATGGAAGAGAATACTTGGCCAAGAAGAGAAAAGTTTTGGCATTCATAATGTGCTTCTAAAATGTACTATTTCCCTGTGACACACTAAGCATTAGAAAAAGTAGTAGTTGGATGGGTACTTTTATTGGGCTTCATGATTTATCTGACACCCAAGAAGGGCAAATCAGCTGATCAGATGCCAAGCAACAGATTCCTGACTAAGTGTGTCATGATAGTTTTTTTGATGATGTAATGATTTCATCTTATTGGCTTGGCCTCTCCTCCTTTTTCTTTCTGTAGGAGAGCTATGTAGGTGGCACTCTGGAAGGAACTGGGGTGTTTTAGCATCAGTCACTTGTGTAATTTTACATTTAAGCAATTGAATTGATTCTTAATTTATTGTTTTTCTCTAATTTGCCGAACTACTTAATATAATTAATAATTTTTTAAAGTTTTTTTTATTTTATGAACCTTTGACATTCAGAGTTTTTTTCTGAGAAACATTAAGCAGAAAACTCAGAAAAATGTAAGAATCATCAAAAGAAAATTCTTTAATACAATTTTAATTCAAGCTAAAAAACCAAAAAAATAAAGATTGTAACATGATTTTTACAAAGCAAATTCTATCTATCTAATACATATATTAAATACATATGGTATAATTTGTTGCTAAGCTTTGTTACTATCACTACTGCCTCTTCTGAACTTAAAGGGCAATAGCATTTTGTGGGAGGAGGCCATTTGTCGTGTTTATGTCATATTAGACTCATCACATCTAACTTATTTTCTGTAGGAATAAAATGTATTGTAGTTTAAGTTTTTCCTGGTATTATTATTATTATTATTATTATTATTGCTATTATTATTAATGTTGTTTTAAGAAGTAAAAGATGAAAACATATATCACAGAATTAAATGCCTATATGCTGGAACTTTTTGGCAGTGTCCTAATGTATCCTACTTCTCTAGTTGGGAAACTATCTTTCTGACAACGAGTTTTGCATAGGCAAAAACTGTAATAATAAATGTTTAATAGATTTAAATGGCAAAACTCACTACTGGATTGTTGAACAAGTCTTTTGGGCAGGCAGAAGTACATCTTTGGTTTACCATTTATTCGTCTGTAATTTCTCTTCATTATTTATGCTTATGTAGCCACTAAATAATAAGCTGCCCAGGAAAGTGGTGACATCTCCTTCATTAGAGTCATAAAAAACAGAGAACAAAACTACAGCGTTAAAAAACCAAGAGGCTACGGAAAATATCCAAACAGCTTCCTATGAAATGAACTTTGTCCTTCCTCATTGGTGTGGTTTAATGGCCATTTTGATAAATAAGATCATCAGTACCTCCTTTAAAAATCAAGATCTTTGGTGTCTAAAGGGAGATGTCCCTAGCCTTCATGGAAAAAAAGAATCAAATTTCAGAGCAGTGCTCAGTAGAGAAATGGCACTGATGGAAAACATGGACTACCTATTATTTACATGGCTATTGATAGCTATTAGATTTCCTTAGGATCCTCAGCACTTTGATAAATCACCACTCACATCAATGAAGAGCTTTCTGAGTAAATTCTAGGTAAGGACTTCAGGCTTTGCCCCAGTACAATATTGTATAAACAACTGCAGATGTCATCTTAATCTCTAACAGAGGTGCTCCAATTTCACTTAACTCCTGAACTATGGGCAACTGCTGTCTCACTGTCTTGTACAGGGGCAGCCAACCTGCAGCCTGTGTGCCACAAAGCATGGGAAACCTCTTTTTACCATGTGGCGGATTAGGGAGGTGACAAGCAGCATGGTAGCAGGTAGGGCAGGAAGCAGAAAACAAACAGAGCAGGGAGCACAGGGCAGGGAGCAGAAAACAGAGCAGCAGCTTGGACAGAGGAAGATTGGAGTGCTATTCAGGGAGGGTACAGAGCTAATTTGTTGGACCCTGCTGGTCTTATTTGTCTCTCTCTGTCTCTTACTTGTACTCCCTTACCATATATCATTTGCCTGTCCCCACATTTCTCATACACTCATTCACCTAATTCTTCTCTTTTTCCAATGCACCCCTCTCAACCTCCTACACCTACCTTCTGGTGCCTTTTTGGCCTTCTTCCTGAGTAGACTCTCATATTATTCTGTCCCTTTTCACTCTATGACACCTGTCATTTTCTTGAATTCTCCCGCAGCCTTCCTCTGCACACTCCTTTGTCTCCCTTCTGATTCCTTCTTTCATATCTTCTCATAGCGTACCTATACATAAGCACAGAGGCTACTCTGACGCACTGCAATTCCAGTGTGTCAGAGCAGATTCAGTTAATCGAGTCTGCTGGAGCATGGCAATAGCTGCACTGCTGCAGCCTTCTGTATCTTGTGCATCAATGTCCCCATGCTTAAAAATGGCTTGTCAGCCAAGCTTTAGTTCAAGCACTCCTGCCATCATTTTTAAGTACAGGGATGCTGATACATAAGATGCAGCGGCACTTTAACCAGAATTGTTCTTGGAGCAGCTCTAATTAAAGTGCTGCCCCCCCTATTCTTGGAGCACATGTAAAAGTGCTCATTATGTCCTGTTAATTTCCCAAGCCATAAGGTATAGGGATAGATATGTTCACCAACTGCTGTCTGATTTCCACCCCACCGGTGAAAGCAGCAAGAGACAAAGGCCATCTTAACTCCCACTTCCAAAATCAATAGGAAGATACCAAATATAATTCATAAGGACAGTCTGCCTTTCTTCCACTGAAAGAAATAACAAGCAAACCAGGAAAACAAACCTCTGTTAGTAAGCCAGTATTTTTTTAATTTTATTTCACCAATGCGACAACATAGTATTCTTCAAGCCATAAGATTCATAGATTGTAACGCTGGAAGGGACCTTGGAAGATCATTGGATCCAACCCCCTGCACCAAGCAGGAAAGAAAACTGGGGGTCAGGCGACACCAGCAAGGCTGTCTAGTCTCCTCTTGAAGATTTCCAGGGTAGGTGGTTGTACCACCTCTGGAGGGAGTTTATTCCACAGTCTGGACACCTTGGCTGTGAAGTTTTTCCTAATATTGAGCCTGAATCGGTCTTCCAGGAGTTTGTGGCCATTACTCCTGGTTTTACCCTTGGGTGCCCTGGTGAACAGTTGCTCACCGAACCCTTGATATACTCCTTTACTGTAGCAGTAAGCTGTTACCAGGTCCCCTCTCAGCCTTCTTTTCCTCAGGCTGAAGAGTCAAGATCCCTCAGCCTTTCCTCATATGACTTGCCTTTTAAGACTCTGATCATATGGGCAGCCCTTCTTTGGACTCTTTTGAGCTTGTCCGCATCCTTGTTAAAGTGTGGTGCCCAGAACTGGACACAGTACTCCAGCTGTGGTCTCACCCGTGCTGAGTAGAGCAGTAGAATCACTTCCTTGGTCTTGCTGGAGATGCATCAATTGATGCATGTCAGAGTAGTATTTCCCCTGCTGGCTACAGCATTGCACTGCTGGCTCATTCATATTGTGGTCTATTATTACCCCCGGGTCCTTTTCATTCATAATGCTGGTCATGCCCCAAAGCCTGTAGTTGTGTTGGGGCTGCTCATCCTGAGGTGGAGCACTTTACATTTCTCGACGTTGGACTTCATCAGGTTCTGGTCCGCCCAACTTGCTAGCCTGTCTAGGTCCACCTGTATCTGTAGTCTATCTTCAAGTGTGGCCATGCTTCCCCATAACTTGGTGTTGTCTGCAAACTTGGCCACTGAGCTCTTCACCCCCACATCCAAATCATTAATAAAGATGTTGAAAAGTACTGGATTCTTCCAGATTCTTTTAACATCATAATCCCTCACACTGTGTAAATCTAAAAAATATTCTACTTTGAGGACTGTCACAGAAAGATGGCAACTCATGATCCCTAGGCAAATATTTAAGAATGACTATATCAAAGTAGCCAAAGGAAAGCATTAAAATTCCTTTACTTGAGTCATTAAAAATTAGATAAGACAGTTCTCTGTCATTCAGATCAAATATGTAATATGGAACACTTTGGCACTCACAGAAAGATGGACTGAATGATCTGACAGGCCTTTCCTCAGCTCTAGTATTTCTGATTCAAAGCATGACTGTTTCTACAATGCTATTGTACTTTCACAACTGTACTTTCATAAGAGCAGTCCCTTTGAAAATATGGTTACAGTTCATCTGAAAATATGACTACGGTTAGAGCCTTGTTACAATTTATGCTGTGAGCTGCACAAGTGTTGATTGATGTTAGTGCTAGCTCAAGTTTTGAGCAGTTGCACTTCAGGCCAGCAGGGGCCTGGAAGACTGAGAGGTAAGAATCGAGTCTTCAATTCTAGTTTTCCAATTCCAGATTTCCCCTCTGCCCGCTGCATTCTTGCCCCTCAGGGTTCCCCCAGCCTACTGGTGGCTGCCCATGCTGTCTGCCCCAGGGAGCAGGCAGGGAAAAGTTAACCTGCCTGCCCAGCTACTGCCACTGCTGCCAGGCTGTTGTTCTTCTCCATACTGAGTCCAGCCCAAGAAGCAAAGATGATGGTGGGGCATTTGGATAGGCAGGTTCCCTGCAGGCTCCCTGGGACAGACAGCACAGGAGAGGACGGGACTGGAGGGCTGGGGAGCTACACCTTAGTGTAACACAAAATGGATAACATAGATCAGAGATAATCCTGCTGGGAATGGTTTAACTTTGAGCTGCCTAAGGAGCACTTAAAACTGCTCTCAGTTGTTAATGTGTGGACAATCCAGATGTTAAGAGCTCCAGGAGCCTCCCCAAATTACCATGTAACAAGGCCCTTAAATTAGCAAAGTTAATGAGGGCTATAGTGATCTGTGTAAAACCTGGCTTTGTAAGCTAAAATGTTGATTGATCGATGGTAAAGTCTGTAACTAGTTCAACTACTCTGTTGCACAAAGAAAATCCATGATTTAGTTCTGTCTGTATACTTTGAAAATCACACATGGAGATATCAGATATGAGGTGTATCTAACCCCTGTGTCTGATGATCTTGTCTCTTACTATGAGACAACAGTGCACATTGGGAGAATTTGAAGAAAAATACTAAGAATTTCACAACCCCCCCCCAGAAATAAATGTAAAAAGCATAAACTTCCTGCCTTCTGTGAAGCCAAGATAGTGCTTATTTCCATTATAAATGGCAGACTTTCCAAAGTGAAAATTGAGCATCCACAGAGCTAGATACACTTTACAGTATTAGGATCATGGTTTATCATCCCATGGTATAAAAACTACCAATTTTCCACTCACATCAATGCCACTGAATAAAATGAGCAGAAGTGGGGTAATTAGAAAGGAAACAGTATAAATATCTGAGGAATCATTAAAGGAAATAAGAAAAATGTGCAAGAGAAAAATGGAAAAATGATAAAATATTGATTTTTAAAAGTTTGCTGGAATACACCGAGTAGTTCTGTAATGTGAAATAATTTATACTCACAGAGTTTTGTAACTGTTATGAAAATGTGAACTCCACAAAATATTTCACAAATACGGCAGCTCATTCAATAACAGTGCCTCCTACAGAGGCACAGAGCTTGGTAAATAAAGGAACTTTTTGATAAGAAAACTAGGTTTAGATTTTAATTTTTCCAGACTTACGTATAGCCATTTCTCATTTGTCAGATAATTAAAGTACTATGTACATTTAGGATTAGTTATATGGTTTGAACATTCCAACTTCAAAGGGGGGCTGCTTTCTTTTCAGAAATTTGCTTGTTTCCTTATGCTTTGCAAGTACATGTTGTTTCATTGTTTCTATAAATGCAGAACCAACATTTCTTTACTACTTTTGTCATTTCAAAAGTTAATATTTTTTTGACTTCAAAGACAGCATGGGTGGGGCATTACACTATAAAACAGAAAACCTGGTTATTATTCCCTAAGGAGACGTTGGCCTCACACCATCACTCATTTAATCCTAGGGGGTGTGTCCAGATAAGCCCATATGTGCCTCTTGCTGTGTCTCAAAGCAGTTTGAGATGTGGCAAGATGCATGCTGGGAACAAAAAAATGTTCCTCGTGAGGCATATTTGCAGCACGGGCTCAAAAATTGATACCTGGAAATCCAGGTATCAAAAAAACAAACAAACCCCCAAACCCCCAGTAAAAAAGCTGGGCAGAGCACTGTCCAGGACTGTGGCCTGAGGCAACTGGAGGCTCTGGTCCTCCAAAGAGATGGTCTGGTAGCTGGCCAGAGCATCTCTATGCCTGCCCTTTGCCCTGATGCTGCAGCATGCTGTCTGCCCATGCAGGGCAATGCAGACTGCAGCAAACTGGACCCAGGTTCCATTCCAGGTAAGTAGGGGGTGGGCTGTGAGGGTGCAGAGGGCCATAGGGGAGCAGCTCAGGGGGGTGGGTCCCCCACCCACCCTGGCCCACATTCTCCCCTGTACAGCTTGCATCCCGCATCCCGCCCCACACAGCCCACAGCTCACCTGCAGCAGCAGCCACTGGGGGGCTTGGGCCCTCCAGACACAGCCACCCCACCCATGTGGCATGGGGCAGCATGGCTCAGCCTTGCCTGCCTGGCAGCCAGCTCTGCCTGTGCCATATTGTGTGGGCCTGGCTCAGTTTGGTGTGGGGCTATGCACCTTTGGGCAGCTCCAGGCAGCTCAGGCAGTCACCCAGGGGGCCACACCACTCACAGGGACTGCATGTCACTCTGGGCTACGTCCTGCATGCATGGTATCAACCTGGCCCAATGGTGCAAGGGGCCTGTGCATGCAGAACCTGGCCTAACATGACAGGCAGTCCCTGTGAGTGGTGTGGGACCCAGGGTGATGGCCCAAGTGGCCTGGAGCTGCCTGAAGGTGCATGGGGGCCCTGCAGGGGAGGGAGGTGTGGCCCAGGGGGGCAGTCCATGTGCTGTGTGGAGGGGCTGTGCCCTGTGGGGGGGGGCAGGGTACCCTCACCTCCTCAGCAGCCCCCCCACATCCATAGTATCCCCACACACCCCATGCCCTCCCACATCCCCCCAACACACAATCCCATATCTCCCCACATGCATTCCCACCCTGCTCCTGCAAACCCCACATCCCCCCCCATCATACACCCATCATGCCCACCTGCCAGACAGGAAGAGACCTGCTGGCAGGATCTGTGGCTGCAGAGGCAGCTGTCCCCACATCCTCATTAGTGAAGGGCCGCAGGGGGAGCTAACTGTTCTGTGAAAAGAAAACCAAAAGCAAACATCAAAACATATAGATATTAGAATTTACTTTATCATGATGATAGAGACACAGGTAGCCTTCCAAATTGCTTTAAAATTGTAAATATATCAATAAACATTGCCCAACTTATCAATCTCTCTCTCTCTCTCTCTCTCTCTCTCTATATATATATATATATAGTGATTTTTTGTTTTAATTGTAGAAGAACATGGATTTGGGGGTATTTTAAAGAGTGACTTTGATTTTTTTTTTTAATCAGAGATTTTGTAGTTTTTAAATAAGGAACACCAGAATTCTTGCTAGTGAGGCAAGTGGCAGGACCCAGGAAGAGGAGCCTGCTCAGGAATGGCACCTGGGACATAGCTGCAGGTAGTTGACCTCTTGGCCACTTGGGGCCAGGAGGACATGCTTTAACAGTTCAAAGCAGGCCACCACACTGAGAACATCTTCTGGGTGATAGCTGCTCAGATCACAGGGTGGCAGCACATGTGGCAGCAGTGCTACACAAAGGCCAACTGTGCAGCCACAGCCCACTGGCAGCTGACCCAGAGGTGCAGATGCCTCTGTTACAGCTGTGCAGTCCCCATCTGGGTCTGGCAAGCATGCTGCCTTGGGGCTGCATGCTGTTGCAGGTGGCAGCAGGTCATAGCTAGGCAGCAGCCCATACTACTGCAGTATATAGAGGATGCAGGGAACTCTCAGTTAGGGCTGCTTCAACAGTCCAGCTGGCACAAGGGGCTAGTGTCCCCAGATACCAATTGGCCAGGACCCAGAAGCTCCTGTCTATTTGTTTCATTCAATTACCGTGGGCCCTAAGCTCCACTCAGCTAACTAGTAGCCCCTACTGTATGGGGGCTAATGGATGAATAAAACAACAAAATTCTGGGGACAAGAGAGACAAAAAAACAGTATGGGTGTGTCATGTGGGCCAAGGGGTCAAAACATGAAAATGAGTGCTCCTGAGGGGCACACCAAGCAGAGCCCCCTGGGCCACAGCCACTGGTCCTCAAAGGCATCCAAGGAGCCGGTGGGTGTTGCCCAATGGTACTCCACTTGGAGGCCTGTGCAGACTAGTCAGAAGAAAGCAGCCCTGCAGTCCCCAGGCACCTTCCCAGACAGAGCCTCCTTCCTGGTCACATACAGGTCCCAGTTGGCCAGGGCCAGGAGGAGGTTGACTAGAAGGTCTCAGAATTTGGTGGTGTCGCAGATGGGGTGTCCAAAAATAAAAAAGCTGTGGGGCAAAGTTCATCCAGAACCTCAGGAGGAGGTTCTGGAGGTGGAGGAGCTACAGCCTAGTGCATTCAAGCATCATGTGCACTAGGGTCTCCCTCTGCCTGCAGAAGGGGCAGGAGACCAGGGTGTTGGTAAAGCATGCCGCATACACACCTGTGGTGATGGCTCCATGGAGAAGCCACCACTTGAGATCTCCAGTGGCTTATGGGATGAGGGTTGAGTATAGACTCAGCCACTGGGGTGCCCCAGCTACGCCCTCACTAAGGTCCTGCCACTTGGTGTCTGGGCAGGATGTGAGGGCGACACGGTGGATCATGTGGCACATGAGTGTGTAGAGATGGCAGCAATGGATGGTGGAGAAGTGAACCAGCTTGGCATCCTCCAGCTGGCTCAGGTGGTGGAGTGGGAAGCACTGCTAGGCTGGGCAAGGTGCCGGCCCCATGATAAACTCCAGTGGGCTGGAGAACATGGTGGGCGGTGGCAGGGACCACCATCATGCAAGACCTGGTCAACAAAAACAAGGGCATCAGGAAGTAAGACAGATTTCATCTCCTGGACTAGGTGGCAGGTCGCATGCACCGTGTGTAAATTTGTGTGCCAGGCCAACATGTTGGGGTCCACCCATGCCTGCCTATCATAGTCCAGGAGGTCCCCAATACAGGTGACACCACCGAGGGCCAGCCTCTGTTGCAATCAAGCCACTTGCACTGTTGGCATCTCTAGCTGGGAGTTCCAGAAGAGTAGCCAAACAAGCACGTCAGCACCCTGGGTGAGTGTTGCAAGGGACCTGGAATTGGAGACCAGCCTCCAGGCCTGGAGGAGGTCCTGGTAAAACTCTGGCAGCCCTTACAGGTTCTGCAAGGAGAAGCCCAGCAGGCTGAGGAGCTGCCAGTCATACTGGAGCCCTTGGAAGTGGCAGAAGAAGGTACGCCCCAGGTGGCCCCACGCTGTGCGGCTACCGACACCATATAGCAGTTGTTGCAGGGCCTGAAGGTGGAATGTCAGGACCTGGCTGCACAGGCAAACCAGGTCCTGGCTGCCCTCTCAGAAGAGGCGCCTCAGAGGGAGAAAGGGGGAAAGGGGCCAAGAGGCTTCCTTGGTTAACTAGAGAAATCCAAAGCATCCTAAGGGCAAAAAGGGGGGCATATAAGCAGTGAAAACAGGGAGAAATTACTAAAGAGGAGTATGCTTCCTCAGCTCGCAGTTGTAGGGAGGCAGTTAGAAAGGCCAAAGCTACCATGGAGCTGAGGATGGCATCCCAAGTTAAGAATAACAAAAAATTGTTTTTCAGGTATATAGGGAGTAAAAGAAAGGCCCAGGGCAGAGTAGGACCACTATTGAATGGGCAAAAGCAATTGGTGACAGACAGGGGGGACAAGGCTGAACTCCTCAATGGGTTCTTTGCCTCAGTGTTTCTAAATAAGGGGCAAGACAAGTCTCACAATGGGATCATAGAGACACAACAGCAGGGCACCAGACCACCAAGCGTTGCACCTGAGATAGTGCAGAGTCACTTGGAAGGACTGGATGCGTTTAAGTCTGCAGGCCCGGATGAGCTCCATCCAAGGGTACTGAAGACACTGGCTGATGTCATTGCACAGCCACTGGCAAGAATATTTGAGCACTCGTGGCACACAGGCCAGGTCTCGGAGGACTGGAAAAAGGGGCAGTGTGGTCGCTATTTTCAAGAAGGGGAGGAAGGGGGACCTAAGCAACTACAGGCCAGTCAGTCTCAGCTCTATCCTTGGTAAAGTCTTTGAAAAGATTATTAAGGCTCATATATGTGAGAGCCCAGCAGAAAAAATTATGCTGAGGGGAAACCAGCACAGGTTCATAGCAGGTAGATTATGCCTGACTAATCTAGTCTCTTTTTATGATCAGGTTACAAA
This sequence comes from Alligator sinensis, assembly GCF_000455745.1. Classification (NCBI taxonomy): domain Eukaryota; kingdom Metazoa; phylum Chordata; order Crocodylia; family Alligatoridae; genus Alligator; species Alligator sinensis. The sequence continues at coordinate 1,901,487 of NW_005842101.1, read as the reverse complement.
ACACCTGGACACAGGAGTAGGGGTAGATATCATTTACTTAGACTTCAGGAAGGCCTTTGATATGGTATCCCACCCCATACTGGTGAACAAATTAAGAGGTTGTGACTTTGATGATTGCACAGTCTGGTGGGTGGCAAATTGGCTAGAGGGTCATAGCAGACAGTGGTGGTGGACAAGTCGGTATCGACCTGGAAGGACGTGGGCAGTGGGGTCCCACAGGGCTTGGTCCTTGGACTGATACTCTTCAGTGTGTTCATCAGTGACTTGAATGAGGGAGTGAAGTGTACTCTGTCCAAGTTTGCGGATGATACAAAACTGTGGGGAGAAGTGGACACACTGGAGGGCAGGGAACAACTACAGGCAGACCTGGACAGGTTGGACAAATGGGCAGAAAACAATAGAATGCAATTTAACGAGGAGAAATGCAAAGTGCTGCACCTAGGGAGGAAAAATGTCCAGCACACCTACTGC
>NW_005842101.1:1894074-1900921 GCF_000455745.1 Alligator sinensis | reverse complement strand
GTGACGAAGCCATCAGAAAAGCTAATGGCACTTTATCGTGCATCAGCAGATGCATGACGAACAGAACCAAGGAGGTGATACTTCCCCTCTATCGAGCACTGGTCAGACCGCAGTTGGAATACTGTGTCCAGTTTTGGGTGCCACACTTCAAGAGGGAAGTGGATAACCTGGAGAGGGTCCAGAGAAGGGCCACTCGTATGGTTAAGGGCTTGTAGGCCAAGCCCTACTAGGAGAGACTGGGGCACCTGGACCTCTTCAGCCTCTGCAAGAGAAGGTTGAGATGTGACCATGTGGCTGCCTATAAATTCATCATGGGGGTACAGAAGGGATTTGGGGAGGCTCTACTCACCCAGGCACCCTTTGGAGTTACAAGAAATAATGGCCATAAGCTAGCAGAGAGCAGATTTAGACTAGACATTAGGAAGAACTTCTTCACAGTTCGAGTGGCCAAGGTCTGGAATGGGCTCCCAAGGGAGATGGTGCTCTCCCCTACCCTGGGGGTCTTCAAGAGGAGGTTAGATAGGCATCTGGCTGGGGGCTTCTGAACACAGCACACTTTCCTGCCTATGCAGGGGGTCAGACTCGATGATCTATTGAGGTCCCTTCCGACCCTAACATCTATGAATCTATGATCTCCCCAGTGACCCAGTGCTGTCCTGGACAGAAAAACTCCAACGCCCATCTCTGGAGCCCGGCCAGGACCTCAGGGGGCACCAGCAGGGTGCGGAAGCAGTGCCAAAGCATGGACAAGACCAGCTGGTTCAACACCCATGCTCTCCCACATGGGGAGAGACACAGCAGCAGTCCTGCCCATGCCTGGAGATGCTCCACCACCCTTGCCTCCAGCTGGTGCCAATTCTCTGGCAGGGAAGGGTTCATGGGGGACAGGTAGACCCCCATGAAAAGCAGAGAGTCCATGTTCCAACCGATTCAATGGAGTACAGTGGTGGGGAGTGGGGGGGAAGTAAGCCCACCTGTCACCCACCATCAGGCCAAAGCTCTTGACCCAGTTGACTGGGGCAGAGGAAGCTGCTGAGTACAACACCTGGCAGGACTCCACCCACACTAGGTTGCCCAGGTCCTGGACTATGAGGAGTCACATACGCTGACAGGAATGGCAGCACTGCCAGCTCCCAGAGCACCAATCCTGCCACCCGCATCTGTAGGAGGACAAGGAAGGGCCTCAGGGCCAAGGTGTACAGCTGGCCTGACAGCAGGCAGCCTTGATGCACCCTTCACCTAAACAGAATGGGCTCTGTCCAGGTCCAGTTGAGCTTGGCCAAACACTCGGCAGAGGTGTACAGCATCTGGAGAGCCTGCATGAAGAGGGGCCTGAAGTCAAAGGCCCACAGTGTGCCCGTCAAATGCCTTCTCTTGGTCCAGGGACAGGAGGGCAAAAGACAGGCCCTCCCTGTGCGCTAGATCCAGGAGGTCCTGAACTGGGTACAAGTTGTTGAAGGTGGAATGTCCAGGCACCATGTATGTCTGGTTGGGATGGATAACATCTACCAGCATGGACTGCAGGCACAGTGAGATGGCCTTCACTACCACCTTCTAGCCCATGCAGAGGAGGGACATGGGACACCAGTTCCTTAGGTTGAAGGCATCTCCCTTATTCAGCAAGAAGCTGAGCATGGCCCTCCGGCACAACAAGGGGAGCTTCCCATTTCCCTCAGATTCAGCCCAGACTGCAGCAAATTCTGGGCTGAGAACGTCCCTGATGGTCCAGTAGAACTCCACAATCAGCCCGTCAATGCCTGGTGTCTTGTTGCCAGGCATCAGGCAGAGGGCAACCAAAACTTGGCCAGGGTTAGAGGAGCCTCCAGCCAATTTTGGTTGCCCACGCTGACCTGCAGGAGTCCCTCCTACAGGGTCCAACAGGGTTTGACATTGGTCGGATCCAGGAAGAAGAGCTCTTTGTAGAAGGCTCATGCATTTCACCTGGATCCATGAGGGGGGTGCTGTCATCTGCCAGAAGGCAGGCAATGTACTTCTTGGCTTCCCGCCTCCTCTCCAGGGCATAGAAGCAGGAGCCATGGTCCATCTCCTGAAGAAGCTGGATGCACAAGCGGACAAACACACCGTGGGCACAGTGGTCATCCAGAGCACAAAGCTCTTCCCATCTCTCCCTACACTCTCCACAAAGGGACAGGTTGGTTGGGTTGGTGGCTAGGCACCTCTCCAGCTCCAGCACTTCCCACTCAAGCTGCTCCTGGACTGCCTTCCTCTGCTGGGTGTGCTTCCAAGTGTAGTTGTGGGAAGAAAGCCAGATGCGCACCTTCCCCATGTCCCACCATCTCCGAGCTGAGGGGCAAGCTGCCCACTGCTCCCACCAGGCCAGCCAGAACTCCTGGAAGACATCCCTTAAGCCCACATCCCCAAGCAGACTGGCATTAAAATGCCAGTAGGCTGACCTCAGATGCCCAAGCCCAAGCCAGGTCCCTGAGTGTATAGAACAACCTCAACAGAGACCCTTGAAAAGGAATCAAAAGGTACCCCTCAGCCTCCAGCTGTACTCCTGCTGCCAGCTGAAACATGACCTGATGGCAGAAGGAGTGCATGTGGTGGAGGCTGGGGTCTCAGCACCCCAGTGAGAGGGCCAACACCAGGGAGATAACTCTCCCCAGGGTTTGGAGCTGGGGGAGCAGGGCCCAATTAGGGATATAGGGTGGGACAGAGCTGAGGAACACCCAGGTCCCTAGCTGTATTAGGGGCTTGAGGGGAATGTACTCACCCTCCACCATGATCCCCCTCTCCACCACCTTTTGTGCAGTGGCCTCCAAGCCAAGGAAAAAACCCTCCTTGCCATGGAAGTGGGAGGCCACCACAATCTTGGGGGGCCCCCACCACCCAAGTCAGAGACTGCACCCAGGTCTCAAAGTGCAGTTTCTCCCACTCAGGTAGTTGGCACTTCACCCCTTGCCTGTGGATGAGTGCTGGAAAGGGGTCCCCAGATCCAAAGCTGGAAGGTCTGGTGCTGGAAGGTCCAGGCCACACAGTTGTGGGTCACCCTGCAGCTGCCTGTGCATAACTGAGGTTCCCCCACTGGGGGGTTGCCTTGGCAGGGCCAGGGACAGGGACAGGGACAGGGACAAAGTGAATGGGTGTGCTGGCTGCTGTAGTGCACCTGATCCCCTCAGGTGCTGGTGGTCTAGGCTTGGGGGCAGGGCCCTTGCCCTTCCCATCACCAGCTGTGGAGGAGGCTGGAGAGGAGTGCTTCCCACTGCCTTTGCCCTGGGTCCCTGATGGTGGGAAGGGGGCTTGGGAACCCCTCTGGGGGAGCCCTGGCCAGGGGAGACCCTGTGGCTCCACTGGCTCCCTACTAAAGTTGTGCAGGGGGAGTTGCAGGCTTGTCTACCCCCGGAGGTGGGCGGTTGGACTCTGCCTCAGTGTGGGGGTTATAGGGATATGCAGCCCCTCAGGAGCCTGGCTGGAATCTGCCCCCATAGTGGAGGCTGCAGGAAGTTCTGTGGGGGAATCTCCCCCCCCCCCCCAAAAGGCCCCTGCCCTGCCATTGTTTCACATAAGGGAGAAGGAAACCAATAAAGAAAAACAAAAAATACAGTGAATCCAGTAGGGACAGGCTGGGGCTGTGGAGGAAGGGAGCATGGGTGAGGGGAAAGGGGGTGAAGGTGGGGGGTGACCTACCAAGGCAGCTGAGCTAGGTGAGGCACCCTTAGGCATTGGCATTTGCAGGAAGGGGCTCGAAGGCAGTGCAGGCCCTCTCCTCAGCCTGTCCCCCAGCCATAGCTTGGCGGTGGGCTGGGCAGCAGGGCAGAACAGAAGTGCAGAAGCTGTGGTGCAGTGCAGTTCAGTGGGGATGTGTTGGGGCCCCCCAGGGGGTGCAGTAGTGTGCAGGGCACAGGGCACCCACCCACGGGGGGGGAGGGTGGCAACAGCAGCAGCAGCAGCAGCCTTGGGCAGGAAGGGGGATGGCCAATTTTCTCTGCAGAAGCTCCAGAGAGCAGGTAGCCCTTAGCTGCTTCCTAGGGCAGCTTTTTATACTGCTGGGGCCAGCACAGATTCTGGCCACAGGCCTAGCTCCCCCTTGGCTGCAGATTCGGGAGGAACTGGGCAGGATTATTTTGCCTGAAGTGGCACAACTTGCCCCACACCAAAATGTATATTCGGGCACGTGTGCTGAGGCAAAAATCCCTGGCTCAAATTTGTGCCACTCCTTTTTAAGCTGCTGCAAGCACACATGCCTGCATGTGTGGACATGCCCAGGGTGTCTTTGTTTCTGCTCCCATCCACTGTCCACGTTTTTATCACCTCAAGTTTTAAACTATTTGGGATGTGAGCTCTCTCTGAGTAGGTGTTCACACTGAAGTACAACAGGGCTCTAGTCTTACTTGACATCCCTGTGGGTTGTATTAGAAACAAACACCCATCAGCTTTAACAAGGACTTTAATAGCTTGTAAATCAAGGGTATGTTTGAAAGCAGCCATGAATACCTTTCCACATGCCTCTTATCAGTTGTTGTTTCAGCACAAATGAACTCACATTGTTCCATCGGGAAGGAAAATAAGCTAATGTTATTCATAGATGTATAAGAAGGGTAGCAGAGGTACTGTGTCCTCCAGCAACAGTTATACTAGTTTTGCCTTGCCTTTTCAAGAGGATGTTGACTTGTTTTCATTAGAAACACATATCTAACATGTACTTGGCATAGTTATATGTGGCTATGTCATGAAGGTGTTGAACCTAAGTAGGAAGAGAGAGATTATAATGCCTCTGGATATAACACTGCTAAAACCATTGCAGCAATAGTGTGAAAAGCAAGGTTTGTTTAGTAATATCTTTTATTGGACCTACCGTATAACTGTGAGAAATGTTAGACAGCTGCAAAGGCACTCTGACCTTGCTATCAGAATACTGTATCCAGTTTTGGTGTCCACAGAACAACTCAGAGAACAGCCACAATACTTGTTAAAAGGATTAAAAACAATGCTGTACACTAGAAGACTCTAGGGCTCAATCAATTTATCAAGCAGTTGATTAAGGGGAGAAATGATGATGACTCAGTTTATAGGTACTACCTAAATGAGAAAAAGAAATTTTATAATAGCTTCATGCGAGCAGATAAAAGGTACTAAGTGATCCAATGAGTGGAACCTGAAGTTAAAAAAAAAGTCTGAATTTGCTTAAGTTCACATTTTATTAGAGTACAGTTGGAACAGTTTGCCAGATGTGCACTGGATTCCCATCCATAAAATTTTAAATCAACAGAGGATTTTCTTTCTAAACCTTTAGCTGTAGATCACACACAATTTAATGCAGGAGGACAAACTGGATGATCAGTGTCTCCTTTTGGCCACAGTTTTATGAATCTTGCTTTTGAAAAATTATTCTGGAGCAGCAGAGTATTAGTCCTCCAGCAATGGCTACACCAATTTGCCTTTTAAATGCTCTTTTCCTTTTTTGAGGAATGCATGGTTTCATTTTCATTAGAAACACATATATAACATGTATATTAGTAGCCGTCTGGCCTAAAAACATACTGTCTTTAAATTGCTTAAGTGATAGATTGAGATTGCAAAAGAATAAACAAAATGATTCTTTGTTGCCTTTACAACACAAATTAAGATCATAATATACTGAGTTATTGTCTGATGCCAGGCATAGTCAAATAGGCCAAGTGCACAGGAAATAAGCATTATCCTTTGTTGTTAGCCTTTTCCTTATTGTCCTTAGTGAGAAACCAAGCAAAAAACCCCAAACAAACAATAAACAAAAAAGGTTCTTTCCCCTTCTTTTTCTTTGTCCCAAGTTCCCAAGACAGATCGAGTCCCTCTTTATGATTAATCACCAAATACATTCACCTAGTTAATTCTCTTATTTTCCTTCTCTCTGCAGTAGCTCAAATCTTGAAGCCCAACACCATGCCAGGAGGAAATCAAGAAGCAACACTTTCCTTTTCTTATTTTTACTCAGGCCATTATAATGAAGCAATTGGTGTTAATTGATCTCAACAGACTCTCTAATTTCAGGGTATCCTCCCATTCTTATAGTTTCATAGTTGGTAGGGTCAGAAGGGACCTGAGCAGATCATCAAGTCTGACCCCCTGCCATGGCAGGAAAGAGTACTGGGGTCAAATAACCCCAGCAAGGTGTTCATCCAGCCTCCTTTTAAAGACCCCCAGGGTAGGAGCCAGCACCACTTCTCTCAGAAGCACCACTTTTCTTGTGCTTCAATTCCTAATAGTTGAGACAATAGGTATTAAGAATGGAGTTTTTATGTCATTAATCCAGGGAAAGATTTTAACCCTTTTCCTCACACACTGCAACACATACACTTAACAGATTTATGATTTTCAACAAAAACTCTCACCTGTGCAGGTATCCTGATCATGTAATTGTTCACATGCTCCACAATTTCTCTGAAAAATTCCTGGGCTCCTCTGATGTGTGCAACAATTGAAGAAAGCACTTAATCTAATAAAATTGCCAGATCCATGAACACCTCCTGCCTCCCAAGGGTGGCAGCAGTGGTGGTGGCAGCAGGGGCATGGTGGCAGAGAGCAGGGACCACCCTCAAGCAGCTGCAGCAGTGTCAGCAGACAGGGGTGGGTGGTGAGTCCTGAGTGCGATTGATGACCGCCCGCAGATGCTGCTGGCAGCAGCCAATGTTGGGGTGATGTGCACCCACATGCACCCCCTACTCATCACCAATGGCCAGACCCCTTGACAATTAGCCATGATAGATTTTGTAGCAGTATATCAAAGGTATTGGATCATTTTTGGAATGAGATGAAGGAAAGTATCATAGGGTGTGGATGGTTGGGAATTACCAGGGTTTATCAGAGAAGAACTGAAAGGGAGAATGAAAAAAGAAAGGTAGGGAAA
>NW_005842101.1:1886272-1894043 GCF_000455745.1 Alligator sinensis | reverse complement strand
TTAGACTATGATCTGAGAGATTCATAGATTTAAGAGCCCAAATGTATCATTGTCTCTCACACAATCAGACCTTTTGTATAACACCAGCCATGACATTTTATGTGGTTGCTCTTGTTCTAGTATTTGACTAAAGTATATTTTCCACAAAGGCATCCAATCTAGATTTAAAGACATCAAGAGATGGAGATTTCACCATTTCCTTTGCAAGCTTTTCATTATTAAAATGTGCGTTTTATTTCTAATTTGAATCACACATTGGGTGTGTCCAGATGAGCACTCATGTGCCTGTTGCAGCATCTCAAAAGGCATGCTAAGAATGAAGAAATGTTCCCTGCACTGCATATTTGCAGTGCAGACTAAATTTGATCCTGGGAAATCCCAGTACCAAAATAAATAAATAAATAAAAAATTTAAAAAATGTGGAAATAAAGTGGCACAGGGCATGCTCCCAAGGCAACCAGAGGCTGAGTCCTCCAGAAAGATGCTCTGGCATTTAGCCAGAGCACCTCTACGGTGCCCTTGCTGCTCCAGCATTCTGCCTCAAATGTGGGGCAAATCAGGGCAGGGCAAGGTTGCAGTGGTGACCTGAATCCAGGCACCGTTCCAGGTAAGTAGGGATGTGGGGGTCAGCGGGGGGGACTGTGTGGCTTCTGTGGGGGTGGGAGTAGGGTTTGGGGGGGTACCACACATCCAAACCCCCCACCCCCTGTGGCACAGAGCCCCCAACACTGGCAGCAGGAGCCAGCTGGGCCATCAGGGCCATGGCCCACTGCAGGCAGAGAGCCCCATGGTGCACCTGGCCTGGGGTCTGCATATGGCAAACAGACCCAGTTTGGCCAGCCTCACCCCACTTGTGTGCACATTTGCACAGAACCAGGACAGCTCCTGCCACCACCCACGGCTCCTGTCCAAAGGCGCATGCTAGTGGAGCAGGCTGGGCCAGGCCCAGTCCATTTGCCAAGTGCAGATTCCTAGGTCAGGTGGCACTGCGCTGCTGGGGGGCTATGCATGTGGTGAGCATGGCCCCAGTGGCCCAGCTGGCTGCTGCTGCCACCTCCAGGGGCTGTGCACTGCGGGGGTGAGGGAGGCAGGTATGTGGCCCCACAAACCCCATACACCCACCCACAAACTCCACCACCCACATCACTTTCTCCTCACATTCCCCACCCCCATACTCACACCCACCCACTCACAAATGTCCCACACACTCCATACCCATACCCCCCCATGCCCCTTCCCACCCTCCTCCTGCAAAACCTGCATCCCCCCCCACATCTCACACCCTGCCTGCCCAACTGCCAGACAGGATGGGAACTGCTGGTGGGAGCTGTGGCTGCACAGATCCTGGTTAATGAAGGGTTCAAGGTGAATTCTGATTTTTCTATGATAAAAAAGAAAACGAAAAGAAAACACCAAAGCATATAGAAATATATAATTGATCTTATTATGAAGATAGAGGCACTGGCAGGCTTCCATATAGCTTTAAAATTGTAAATATATCAATAAAACATTGCCCAAATGATCAATCTCTCACTATATATATATATATATATATATAGTAGCATTTCATTTTAAATAATTGAAAAACACAAATTTGGGGGTATTTAAAAAAATGAATTTTGGGATTTTTTAATCAAAGAATTTGCAATTTTTAAGCAGGGAACACCAGGACCTCCTAACCAGGAGGAAGAACTTGACCATGAATTCTCTAGGAAACTACCAGAGGTTGCACACACTCAGTGCATGGTTGTAATGGGCAATTTCAAACTCCATGACATCTCATGGGAGGAGCATTCAGCCAAATCTGATTGGTCGTGTAGCTTTCTCACCTGCATTGATGAGCTCTGACTCAAGAAGCCCACAAGCCAACAAGAGGTGAGGCACTGCTAGATCTGTTTCTGGCCAATGGGGATGATTTAGTGAGTGACCTGAGGATTGAAAGGAAGCTTAGTAACATTGATCATGAGTTGATCACCTTCCTCATCCATTACAAAGCTGGCAAATCAGTCAGCAATGTAGAAAACCTCGACTTCAGGAAAGATGACTTTCACAAGCTCAGAAGGCTGGTTGTCAAGGCCCTGAAAGATCATGATCTGACAATGATTACTTTGTGTCAGTTTTTCACCAGCCCAAGGGGATCCCCCTGCCTGACACGACACAGGATTATAAGGGTACAGGTGACCATATGCTTGCATTTGACAAAGACCTTGTGAGGGAACAGCTTGAGAGGCTGGACATTCATAAACCAGCAGGCCCTGATGAAATGCACGCAAGAGTGCTAAAGGAGTTGGCTGACATGTTAGCTCAGCCAATAGCGAGGATATTTGAGAACTCGTGCCATTCAGGAGAGGTTCCCAAAGACTGGAGGAGGGCCAATGTGGTACCTATCATCAAGAAAGGGAGGAGGGAAGATCCAGGGAACTATAGGCCAATCAGTTTGACATCAATCCCTGGGAATATCTTGGAGAAAATTATCAAAGAATTCATCAATAACAGGTTGACAGAAGGTGCCATTTTGAGAGACAGCCAACATGGCTTCATTATGGGTAGGTCATGCCTGATCAACCTCACCTCCTTCTATGGCCAAGTGAAGAATCACCTGGAAGGGGGTGGGGGGAAGAGGTTGATGTCATTTACTTGGATTTAAAGAAAGCCTTTGACTTGGTCTCCTATGATGTCCTCATGGCAAAATTGGGGAACTGTGGCCTTGACAAACTCATGGTCTAATGGCTGGGGAACTGGCTCCGTGGTCCGACTTAAAGAGTGATAGTCAATGGAACCAAGTCAACATGGCGCATGGTGACCAGTGGCATCCCCCAGAGTTCATTACTCAAACCAGTACTCTTTAACATATTCATTAACAATCTGGATTCCAGTGTCAGAAGTGGACTGGCTAAGTTTGAGAATGACACCAAATTGTGGGGAAGCGTGGTTACACTGGAGGATAGGCTGAGGATTCAGGCTGACTTGGACAGGCTCACAAGGTGGGTGGACATAAACCTTCAATATAGAGAAATGTACCCACACCATACCTGTAGGCTTGGCAGTGCTTCACTCACTAGCACTACATTCAAAAGAGACTTGGGGGTCATGATTGACCACAAGAGGTATATGAACCACTAATGCGATGCTGCAGCTGGCAAAGCAAATAAAACCATGGCTGGTATCTCTTGATGCATCTCAAACAAGACCCAAGTTGTCATTCTCCTGCTTTACCTGGCCTTGGTGAGGCCTCAGTGGAGTACTGTCTAGTTCTGGGCTCCACACTTTAAAAAGAATGTGAAGAAGCTTGAGAGAGTCCAGAGGAGAGTCAAACACATGATCAGAGGTCAAGAGAGCAGGCTTTATGAGGAAAGGCTGAGAGGCACAGGACTCTTCAGCTTGAAAAAGCATAGGCTCAGAGGGGACTTGGTGGCAGCCTATAGATATATCTGGGGTGTACATCAGGATCTGGGAGAATGTCTGTTCACTAGGGCTCCCCTAGGGGAGACAAGGTCCAACAGCCACAAACTGCTGGAAGACCATTTTAGAGTGGACATGAGGAAAATCTTCTTACAATCCAAGTCTCCAGAGTCTAGAGTAGACTCCCCCCAGAAGTGGTGCAAGCACCTACTCTGAATACATCCAAGTTGTGTTTGGATGCTTATCTACTCTTTGGGCAGAGGGCTGGATCTGATGATCTCACAATGTCCCTTCCAGCCTTAATGTCTATGAAATCTAGTAAGGCAAGTGGCAGGACCCAGGCAAAGGAGCTTGCCCAAGGCTTGCACCAGGGACCCAGCTGAAGAGTAAACAAGGTGGCAGACCTCCTGGCCATTTGAGGCCAGAAGGATGTGTTTTGACAGTTCAAAGCAGGCCACCGCAATGAGCACATCTTTCAGCTGATAGCTGCCCAGATGTCAGGGCAGGGGCACATGCGGCAGCAGCACCACAAAAAGTCCAACTGGTAGCTGGGCCAGAGGTGCAGATGGCTCTGCTGCAATGCCTTTTGTATAGCCCAGGTGGCCGTGCAGTCCCTGTCCAGGTCTGACAGGCATGCAGACATGGGGCTGCAGGTCCAAAAGGGTGGAGGATGTCACAGGTGGCAGCAGGCCACAGGTGCACAGGTGGCAGCAGGTCACAGGCAGGCAGCAGCCCCCACTGCCAGAGTGCTGCAGTGGGTAAAGGGTCCACTCTAGGTCAGGACTGCTGCAGCAGTCTAGCTGGCACGGGGAGCTAGTATTCTCATATGTCAATTGGCTGGGCCTCAGAAGCTCATGAGAGCAAGGTGCCCTAAGCTGCTCACCAGGGAAGCTTTTTATACTGCTGAGACTTGCCCCAGGCTTTAGCTTCCCCTGGCTGCAGATTCAGGAGGAGCTGGACAGGGTTAGTTTGCCCAAAGTGGCACAATTTGCCCCACACCAAAGTGCATGTTCAGACACATGTGCTGAGGCACAAGTCTCAGGCATAAACTTGAGCCACTGCTATTTGAGCTGCTGCAAGTGGATGTCCCTACATGTGTGGACATTTGATTCCCCGGGGACATCTAGCAGCGGTGCACCTTGCGCCGCAGCTACTTGTCCCTGGGGGACACCAATGCCATGTGGCAGGTTACCCTGGGGGTAATAGGGGAGGCTGGGGCCAGCACTGTGCTGGCTCCAGCAACCTTACCTAGGGTCCTGGAGGCCTCCTGGGACTGCAGCCACGGTGATCCTGATGGGCGGAGCCAGGCCCACAGCTGCAGCGTGGCTCTGGGTAGCCTGGCTTCACTTTTCAGCAGTGTATGCTGCCTGGGTGTGCACTGCTTCGTCCCCCCTGTGGTTCTTTTTTACCCCTGTAGGGGGGGAAAAAAATGGAGCAGCGCACACTCAGGCAGTGTGCCCTTGAAGCATGGAGAACGCCGGACTGTGCAGTAGGTGGTGCTGCAAATGTGTTTCCAGCGCTACATACCACATAACTGCGCTCATCTGGACATGAATGTTCACTTCAAGAAGGTCTGGATTTGACCCCCTCAGTTTAATATGGAGGGAAGAGGAGGGTGATAAATGAAAGATTCTGAAGTGAGAGAGAAAAAAAAAAATCAGCAACTTTTCAACTGAGCATCAGTGTTTAAGAGCCATAGATATCTCCAACTAGGATATGTTTTTTAAGGTTTTTTGATAATTAATTCATGGCTCAATGTCAGATTGTTGTGCCAAATGATTTTGGCCACAGTTTTATCTTCCATTTCCCTTGAATCCATGTTAAGAACATAAGAACTGCCATTTACTGGGTTAGACCATAGGTCCACCTCACCCAATATCCTGTTACAAAGTGGCACGCAACACTTTTGAAGGTGAGTAACCAAAAATGAGGTACACCAACTAGTAGCCATTTTTGAAAGATTGGATGCGAGTACTTATTGCCCTCTCAATATCAGCCAGCTTCTGAAAATGGGTGAGTGTCTCATGCATCCAGGAGAGAGGGGAAATAGCCATCCTTCCTTGGTCTATGACTAAATCCAACCACTTTAATTTTTGAATAAACAAAAAAAATGTATAGGTTTAAGAAAGTTAAAGTTTTTCAGTGATACATATAACTGCTTTTTAATTACCTGGGTTTCAGCAGTTAAAATGACTCAACAAAACAGCTGTTTTTCTATACTATAAATTAAAGGAGAATTAAGGTCAACTCTATTTTATATAACTGCCTGTGCCAGAAAAAAAATAAAATTCTTCATTAATCAAAAACATCCAGACCCGGTTTTCCCTTATTAATACAGGTATATATTAAATGACTAAAATTTGTAACCAATCACTGACTTCTCTAATGGATATCTGGAGCCGTTATTGATTTGGGTAAATTTGCTTCTGCTAAGGTCAATAATGATAAATGACTCATGTTCTGCATGAAGTGACTCAGTATTTTGAATTAAATGATTGTAATTATCTGTAGTTATTCTCTAACTCAGTCGTTCTCAACCTGTGGCCAAGACCCCTGGGGGTCCACTGACTATGTCTAAGGTGTCTGCGAAAGATCAATCAAAAGTATGTGAATACCTACACTTACAATTCAAAGGGGCCCACACTTCCATTGAAAATATTTTAGGGTTCCATAAATAAAAAAAAAGGTTAAAAGCTACTGCTCTAACTGCAACACTTACTACCACTGACAGAATGCCTGTATATTTGAGAGTAGCCATATTTTTCTTTAAAAATTGCTGAATTAATTTAGGACTTTTGTTTCAAAATGATCTGGCCAAGAAGGTGTTTATACCCAGCTCTGCCAGTTTTCCTTCTTATTAACATGCAACATCTTTGTTATGTCAGCCATAGCTTCTCCTGAATAAAGACTACGAATCATAGACAAAGCGTTCTAGTAGTAGGAGACTATCATCTCATTTTCACTCATGATCGAAACCAGGACACATATTTAGGTTTCCAGCTGTCTTCCAAGTCTCTTAACTCAGGTGTTTTTTCCATTTGCACCATAAGTAAATTTGAAGGACGTTTCCAAATGTAAGCTGTTAACATACATGAGCTATTCATAAGCAGCAAGGAGACACTAATTTCTCACAGCTTTTACCATGCTTACAGCTGCAATGGTACTTCAAAATGAATAATTTCTATCACAGCCAATACATACTTACAACTCCAGCAATGGATTTTTAAAAACCTAGGGCTCTGGTGAGCAGTGCAGTGCACAAGTGTCAAATAATAGTCAACAGATATTCCAGGTTTGCACTCTTTTGTAATGTGACATGAAGAGCACTGTTACTGCTGAACAATCAGCAAGTCATAAATCTCAGTGCAAAACTCAGCCTTGTTATGTACTGACATCATTTTAAATGTCTGCATCATTTCCAATGGAATCATAAATACCTCAGAATTACTTTGAACTCAGCCCTAATTTGGATAAGTGTTTGTATATTTTCCCTATTAATTTAGTAAACCTGACCCAAAGGAGGACCCAGGCAACTATAGGCCAGTCAGTCTCACCTCCATCCTTGGCAAAGTCTTTGAAAAAATTATCAAGGCTCACATTTGTGAGAGCCCAACAGGAAAAATTATGCTGAGGGGAAACCAGCATGGGTTCGTAGCAGGTAGATCATGCCTGACTAATCTAGTCTCTTTTTATGACCAGGTTACAAAACGCCTGGATGCAGGAGTAGGGGTTGACATCGTTTACTTAGACTTCAGGAAGGCCTTTGATACTGTATCCCACACCATACTGGTGAACTGGTGAACAAGTTAAGAGGCTGTGACTTGGATGACTAAACAGTCCGGTGGGTGGCGAATTGGCTGGAGGGTCGCACCCAGAGAGTCGTAGTGGATGGGTCCGTATCGACCTGGAAGGGTGTGGGCAGTGGGGTCCCGCAGGGCTCGGTCCTTGGACCAATACTCTTCAATGTCTTCATCAGCGACTTGGACAAGGGAGTGAAGTGTACTCTGTCCAAGTTTGCGGATAACACAAAACTGTGGGGAGAAGTGGACATGCCAGAGGGCAGGGAACAACTACAAGCAGACCTGGACAGGTTGGACATATGGGCACAAAACAACAGAATGCAATTCAACAAGGAGAAATGCAAAGTGCTGCACCTAGGGAGGAAAAATGTCCAGCATACCTACTGCCTAGGAAATGACCTGCTTGGTGGCATGGAAGCGGAAAGGGATCTTGGAGTCCTAGTGGACTCCAAGATGAACATGAGCTGTCAGTGTGATGAAGTCATCAGGAAAGATAATGGCACTTTATCGTGCATCGGCAGATGCATGACAAACAGAACCAAGGAGGTGATACTTCCCCTCTATCGGGC
>NW_005842101.1:1841704-1886012 GCF_000455745.1 Alligator sinensis | reverse complement strand
ACTCTTTCCTGCCTATGCAGGGGGTCGGACTCGATGATCTATTGAGGGCCCTTCCGACCCTAACATCTATGAATCTATGAAATCCTATGAGAGTTGGATACCTGATAGTACAGGTGCTCTATCCTGTTTAGTTGCCTAGTCACCCTCAGGGAAATAAGCTGTAAATTGGTACTTGGTTATTTACTTTAGGCAGTCAACGGTGGCTGGCCCTGATGCAATGTCACTCCCTCGTGTGGCATTGGCTACAGAAACCAAGGTACTTTACTGTGCCAGCCCTATTGACCAACTAAGGCCTGGTGGACCTTTGATCTTTTTTGATATGCCCTTTGCATTTTAAGGGTTTGAGCAAAAATCTACAGGAACCAAGTGAGTTTTGTCACTGATTTCAAACAAATTTGAATCAGGAAGGAAAGATCTATTAAATACAGATAATTTAGTTGGGGTACTCCAATTATATGGTATATTTTCTATACTACATATAGCTTCCACCTCAAACCTCATCCCCTACCAATATTCAAATACAGATCAATGACGATATAGTTATAAGAACCAGCTCTGTTCAACCTATGCTTCAACAACTTCCAGTAAAACAACATTCTGTATCACTCCTAGAATTAGAAAGCATATTATGTTGGGTTTGGGCTTTTGTTAAACTTCATCCTCCACATTAAATAACAGGCTGATGTTGATCAGACAGCTATGGCTATTTGATATAATTTTGTTTAAAGGTAGCTTTGTGTGGCTAGACCTGAGTAGGTAGTCTTTGAATGCGATAATGTGGCTTTTTTGAGGGGCAAGTGGTGAGGAGGGGCTGTAGTATGTAACCTCTACATTATGTTTTTTATATTTAGATATAAATCATATACTGTAGCATTACAGAAGTGAATTGAGCACATGCTTTTCATATCCAGTCAAACTTGAAGAAAATGAAATATGCTTACTAGTATCAATTTGCCCCAGTAGACAGTAATCCACATCACAAGAAACAACTTAATTGAGCCCATTTGGCAATCTCTGCTCAGCAGGGGCCTTGTAATGAAATAACATGTAATAACATACCTCTCATCCCTAGAGAGGGTGTCCCTTGAGGTCAAAGTTGGGGTCATTGGAGGGGCAAGGTCAAGAAGCTTATGTTCTAAAGGTTGTTGCCACATCAAATTGTATCTAGGTTTTTTCTTAAATGGAGAAAATTAATTTCATAGGCTATTTTCTATACTTTTACTCTTTCAAAAGCTTGCTTGTCCTCTCTCTTCATAAAGAAATTTAGGAGACAAAGAGCAAAATCTTTATACAAATGAGAACAGTATATTACTACTGCAGATGAAATGTTTCATGAAAATGTCTCAGTTTTACATATTCATGTGGTTTGTTGCGGTTTACTTTGAAACTAGCCTTACTGGATTAGCTTGTGATTCCTTTTCAGTTGATGCACAATGACGTTTCCTGTCAACACAAGAGAACTGCTATAAATGAAGTCATTTGGATCCCATCCTGCAATGTGTTGAACACCTCACAAGACATGCTGAGCACCTTGCAGCATTTAGACTGTATAACCAAGGTATTTCCTTGAATATGAAGATAAAGTGATGAATTCAACTGAACATTATGGTTATATTACAGTAATAACATCCCCATAGCTAAATAAGTAACTGGCAAGAAAAACGTGTTTTATAACTGGTTCTGGTCAAATAAAACTAAGATAATTTAATCTTATCTTACCTTAAGACAAATGCATTACAAATAGCAGCAATCTAAACTTACTGAATTTCTGCCTTCTGCAATAATATAACCATATATTGGCCACAATTCTACAATCAGATATGCATGGGTGACTAATTGCAAAGGGTCAGTAAGATTTTATATATCCAGAAGGGTCCATCAATGTCAATCCAAGTAGAGAATCAGAAATTAAACCTGTGATGGAACTCTAGAAAGATTGGCTCCTGTCTCTGAGGTTAATCAAACCAGTTTCCTGCTTTGTTGGATTATAGAATTATAGAAACATAAGGATCATCTGACCATTTCTCCTATTTTTCTTTACAACACTTAGATCTTAGGTGAAAAATTATGATAGCCATACCCTGTAATGAAACGCACAGATGAAAATGAAAATCACATTAAGTACTACTTGACTCCATGTGTACTACATCATTACACTACAGAGAATGTTGCTTTAATGAGACAGAACATATGGGGGTCCTTACATCATGAACTACAATGAGGTACATTAAAAATATAGATGACTTTAATTTTTATATATTTAATTGTTTTTTTGCTGTATTCAAGACAGTTTCATCTAAATGACTTCTAGCAATGATATGCATTTCTGCTGTACCAAAGACCAGTTCCTCAGCTGGTATAATCAGTTTAGTTTCATTAAAGCCTGTGAAACTGTGTGGATTTCCACCTGTTAAGGATCTGGTCCTATCCTGTTAAGTTACTTGAAATTTCTGAAATTATGCTGTGACTTTTCTTACTAAAAGAAATAAATTATCATTCTTTCAAAACTTGAAGACTGGGTATATCATTCTTTCCTTAAAGGAACTCATGATACTGTGTACTGAGCAAATATAGGACTGTCTGCCTGGATAGCTACGAGTTACAAGGTTATGACTTTCTTGCCTGAAGTAGTAAGGAGCAAGAATGCAGGAGACTATGCTAGTTAGCATTATTGAGCAACTCTTGAGTAATAACTGGAGCGGACTCATGACTGGGTTTATCAAGATATCATTACCCACCCTTTGTGGCAGATAGAAGGCCCTGTAGTGGTAGAAAAGAGAAGAAGAGGAGAGCTCTCCATATCCATAAGTGAGATTAAATGTTAAAATTTATAACACTAAAAGAATTAAAATTAAAACACAACTAATGCTCTTTGGGATTTTCCAAGTGATGTGTATCTATTTATCAATAATAATGATCAAATAATAATAATAATAAACTATTTATAAGTAATTAAAAAGTCTTGAAAACATTCTTACACATAAATATTAATATTTCCATATGTTGGGAAACTGAGGCACAGAAAATGTATAAAATAGATTGAACATTTAAGCTCAGCATTGAGCAAGGGGAATGGTCACACCAGAAACTACTGGAAAGAGTTGCGAGTAAGATATCAAAATACTTCCTTGGGTAGGTGGTTGTGTGTGCATCATTGATGATTAGAAGCTGAAAGAAAAACAATGAGCTCACTTATGTGCAGAATCTTCTAAATTTAAACTTAAAGTGTGGGTCTCATGTGGATTTACTTTTCTGGTTTAAATTGAATAAAAAACTGTTTAAACTTGATAGAAACAAGCCATTCTTATATTTGATAGAAAAAGGCCATTCTTAAAATAAGCCATTCTTCAGCCAAAATAAGTATATGCCTATGCATGCCACAGTACAATTTTGTGGTAGACAATACATCAATTGCCATACTTCTCAAAATGGGGTTCCTTCCACCAGACCAAATGTTTGGTGTTGTTTCTGTCTATTATTTGAAAAGCATAATCTAGCTCTACTGGATATGTCTGAAGTTAGTTACAAGCTCTCACTAAAAGACCTGCTCTTTCCTTTCACACCCATACAAAAAGTACTGTTCTTTAACTTTTAAATTAATGTGGAGGTTGCAGCCAGAAACCTTGGATGCTTTGGCAGATTGTTTTGTTTGTTTGCAAAGTATGATATGCAGGCATCTGTGTTCTACTGCTCTGTCAGCAAAAATTTCAAAAGACATTATTTAGCACTACTGGTAGTAGTGAATTCCTGGACCAGTTGACTGGGGCATGACAAGATTTGATAAGTTACAGCAATAGTTCACTCAGGAAAATCTGAAACAATTTAGGGAAACTAGTCAAAAAGGGAACAATAAATATGTTCAAGAGGTGACAAATTCTGCTTGTGTGAACAAATGGACACTCAGTTTTGCTTTGTGTATAGATAAAATAAAATAGCCTGACCTGGACATTCACCTTTCTTGAAAATGTAATAATATGGTAAATGTTTTCAAGCAGAAGCCTCATGGCATAAACATCCAAGATAAAAGGGGATGTGAATTTTAATGTAAATGTGCTCTCACCATTAATGAAAAGCATCCAAAGAGGGATAGAGGCACTGGCATCAGATATAAAACAGATGGACTTGGTCAGATATGTACCCATACTAAAACGGTTTTCAGAATTAAGTTTAAAATATTAACATTTCTGTTGCGATGATGCGTTTGCCCTAGATGAAAAGGGCCAGCAACACTGGGGTTACTACTAACAGAAGTCCAGTTCTTGCTATTTCCTTCTATTTTAGCCAAAATCTGTAAGTAACCCAGCTATACTTTAGGATAATTTTGTATAAACCAGGATCCATCTCAATTTATAGAAATAATTAGATCAAGTTAGACCAGAGAAAAAAAGTTTAATCAAGCATTGTTTTTAACTAAAGTGCATTTTCAGTAGAAATTGGAAAAAGTAATTCAGCACTTCATTATGTCATGATTTAGCATCAGACATCATCAGTGCTGTAAGTCAGCAAACATGGAAAAGCAAAGTGGATGTTAACATTCTGTGACTCAAGGCCATATAAGATCATATTGTGGAGCTCTTGGAAAAAAAATAGTTTTCTGATAACTGATGGAATTCCCCTTAGTCTAAATTTTCATAGTCCAAAAATATATTAGAAATACTATTTGCTTGGCTCCAAAATACACGATTAAGTTTCTTTAACAAACCTCCATGGTAAACTACTTTCAGCATGATTATTACTTTTTCCATATAATTGAAACATGCATATAATTTACTACTAATACTGAAAAATCTATTGTGGGAAATTGAATTCAGTCACTTTAAAAAAGTGTCTAATTATAATTAATTCTATTGGTATTTGAAATTTCATTAATCATTATGACTTAATTTGGGTTAATGTGAACATAATCTTGTAATTTGATAGGCATTTAGAACTAATTAATATCTACCTTTTGTAAAGAGTTATTTATTGAACAAAAAGTCCTCTTTTGCTCTTCAGCTGCCTTACCACCATGAGGTATCCACCATCACTAAAAGAATGCAAGAATCACAGGTGATACTTATCACTAAAATTTAAGGTCACAGTGGGTGCATCTACACTTGGGTTTTACTGAAGAGTTGACTAATTAGCTCTGAAGTAAAGCATCACCATGTACCATTAGGGCTCAGTAAATTAATTAACTCTGCTGTAGAATAGTACTGTTCAGGGCAAGTACTATCCTATGGCAGAGTTATTTGGTGTGCCAAAGTAGACAGTGACTGGGGCTAGCTGAGGCATGAGGGTGCTACAGTTGAGGGGCTACCTGCTGGCAGCCCTGCACTGGAGCACCCTTGTGCCCCAGCCATCTCCTCTGCAGCACATTGAGCCAGGGAAGACCAGCTTCAGGCTGGCAAGCTAACCCCCTGAGTCCACTGCCAGCTGGGGCTGCTCTGCCCTGGCTCAGCATGCTGTTGTCCCAGGCCCACTTGTAAATGCTGCACCCAGGAGCAATAAACTCCAGTGCAAACTGCACCAGCATTTATTGCTATGTGCTAACTGCACATGTAGATGCAACTGCAGTGTGGAGAAGTCTCAATGCTCATTACTACTTCACACAGTCTCTGTGGCTAATTGAATTGCATTGTCCCATGAAAGTAACGGCAGTAAGCATTGCTGAGTGAGGTCTTCTGCAAATGGTATTTCAATAACCCTTGTCATGAGCCTAATCTATAATGCAAACAGGAGTAACACAGAGAGGAGAGAGGAACTGGCAAGAATACTTGGGGAGGGTGGTGAGAGGGAGAGAGAGGGAAAGATAGTGGAAGAAGAGGAGGAGAGAAGAGGAGGAAGAGAAGGAAGGAGAGAAGGCAGAGGTATGGAATTAGTGGAAAGAAAAAGGCCAAAAGATAACAAAAGGATGGGGGAATGGAGAAAATGCCATTGACGAGCATTATATTTCTAGTGAGAAATATGCTTTTTGGGCATTGCAAACAGCAAGTATACACACATTCAAGCAGCTTTTCTTGGACAAATCATGGGAGTTCCATGAAGAAATGTTAACTCTTTGTAAAAGCAGCTTCCCAGCAAAGCAACAAGTAATGCCACATGTAATGCCTATCCAGTTAGACTGAGTGCCACAGGGCATGCCTTTATCCTCCAGCATTCCAGAAGGATGTACTCCTCACTTCTTCTCACCAGGGCTCCAGGAAATCTTCCTGGCACCCTGAATGCTACTACCCCAGAGAGGCAAGAGGGTTCAAAGGTCTCCATTCAGTTGCACTGCTCAACTTTGCCTTTCTTTGTGAACAAGACCAAGTTCATCCTGCCCAAGGATCAGGGTAGGAATTTACTTCCCAGACCGTTGTGCCCTGCCAAAAATATTTCTTCTTGTTTCATCAGCATTCCTGGCATTACCAGCATGGAGGAAGGGTACCAAGCAGGGGAAAATGTTTCTGCCTAGTTTGAACCAGGGACCTTTGTGAGGCCAACATGAAAGTGGCTTCAATGCAAAAAGCAACGGTACTGCAGAAAGTAAGGTCACCACTCAAGAACCTGTGTGTGATTGAGCTCATGTCTGGGTACTTCAAAATTTGCCTGCTGGTTTCTACAACCAGAAAAATGTCATTCAGGAGTGAATGGGGGACTCATCTGAGCCTCTCCAGAAATGGAAGCAATGTCAGAGCCCTGTACAATAGTTGCACAGCCAGGAACTGTGCATATGTTTGGTGTGGAGACTGGCTGCTCTATTTCATAAAGGGCATGGCTAGGATGAAGAGGAAATCTTGCAGCTCCTCCTTTTGAAGTGGAGCCAGTGTCAACGCCCTCCTATCAACCAATGACATCTCATGGGATGGCGAGGTGGGTGAATCATAGTGCCAGTGCCCATTGCACAGTCAGGAGCACCTCATATACTGCCTCTCCCACTATGGACTTGCATATACTGAACAGGGTCTTGGTCCTGTCTGCATGACTGCACATGGCACTATGGAGGAGCCCATGCAGGAGCTGAATGAGCTCTTGGAAAAGCAGTGGCAAGCTTGACAATGCTATTAGGAATAAAGTGCATACTGGACTTATCATAAAGTCATAGAAAATTAGGGTTGGAAGGGACCTCAGGAGGTTACCTAGTCTAACCTCATCCTCAAAGCAGGACTATCCCCAACTTAAATTCCAGGTCTTCTCTGAATTGGTTTCCCTGAGCTCCTCTTCCATGGCTTCATTAACTAGTTCCTTAGTTTGTCAAAATTTGTCCTATGAAATAAATACATAAGCAAAAAAGCAACCTACTTTGTTTGTCCCTCCATTTAGAATTATCTGGATTGGGAGCATCAGGGCATGTGGGCAGCAGAAATCCATTGCAGGCTAGAAGTGAACAGGTTCTGCATTCACCGCACAAGGTGGGTGAAGAGTCCCTGATGGGTGGGGTTCCCTCAGTGGCCAGCCAGTTGTCACTTTCCTCTGTGCTTGACCGTCTTCTGGGACCTCTACAGATACAGGCCTGAACAAAGCACTCAGGGATCTTTGCACACTGGCTGTGGAGCACCAGCAGTACATACTCCTGCCAGACACTCCAGAACACTGGGCACACAAATGCCTGTACACTCATTTCTTGCCACATTTTGTGGAGTTTCAGAAAATATGCAGTGCTACAAATGAACACCTGACTATACCCAAAGAGGCAGATGAGGGAATTCAGGGACCAGACATCATCAACAGGAAATCCTTTTTTTAGAGAGTAAAATGGCCAGATTATATATGTTTTCTATAGGACAAAATGTAATACATTTTTAACACATTAAAAAGATTATCAGATCCTCTGGTGTTAGTTGCTGCGACTCCTGTGAAATCATAAACTATCTAGGATCTCATTAGATCAACATTAAAATCTTTTAAAAAATAGTTTCTAGGAATGTTCATTTATTGTACCCAGTATGCACCATGACATCAGATATGATGTGGGAAAAACCTCAAGTTTCCACTCTTGGAGTGAAATCTTGAGCTAATTTGATTTCAATAGAAAAACTCCTAGAGCACATTCGGATGAGTGGGAACGCTCGTTTCCCCAGGGACATGTAGCACCAGTATAACTTATGCCATTACTACTTGTGCCTGGAACATAGCACCTGTGCCATGCATGCTCTGGTGCATGGCAGGTTACCGTGGGTGGGGAAGGCTGGGGCCAGCAACTGTGGGGCCTATGGGAGCTGCAGCTGTGGCAGGAAGCCTGGCCGGCACCCTGAGTGTGGCTCCAGCCAGCCAGGCTCTGGTTTGGGGCAGTGTGTGTTGCTGCTATGTGAGCTACCCTGCTTTTTTTGCCATGGGTTTTTTGACCCTGGGATCTGCTGGAGTCAAAAACAACCTCCTGCACTGCAAAGTAGCAGACAGGTCTGTGGTGCTGCACACCGCACATCTGT
The DNA here is from genome assembly GCF_000455745.1 of Alligator sinensis. Classification (NCBI taxonomy): domain Eukaryota; kingdom Metazoa; phylum Chordata; order Crocodylia; family Alligatoridae; genus Alligator; species Alligator sinensis. Next base: position 1,877,622 of record NW_005842101.1, on the reverse strand, counting down.
GCTCGTTTGGACATGCCCCTATTGACCAGCTTGGGACTAGAATTCCTCTTTTGACTTCTTTCCATTTGTGAAACTCTCATTTAAGCCTCCTAAGTATTTTGTTTTCAAAAATGTCATTTGCATATTCCTACACTGGGAAGTACATCTTTTTGGTCACTGATAACCTCTTGTTATGCCAACTTTTATTTTTATTTTTATTTTTGGTAAGAATCTTGACTGTTCATCATAAATATCCCCCAGATAGTTTTCTCTTCTGTATAAGAACCACCAGTTCCTCCAGTTAATCCATAAATCATTAAATTGATCTTGTCTAAAATAATTTTATCATGTAGAAAATTTGATTCCAGGGCATTTTTGAATTATTTACTTTTTAAAACCACTTCCTCCCAGATGCAAGGTTTGCTACTTTATTCAGTGAAGTTACCTTGTGGAACTCTCTCATTATAATCCAGAAGAAATAGCATCAAAGTTCTTGACTGTAGAAAGGAACTAAACGGAGTGGCTGTCAAATGTAAATCCAGTCCTTTGTTTCTGTCTTTTGTTTTTAATGGATTTTTAAAATACTGACTATGCATAATCTCTTCAGTAAATATAAACCATTAGTGCATCCTTGATTTCAAAAGTAAAGCATGCAGTTACACTTGCTGAGTACCTCACATGTGAGAAAGAGTATGAAAGAGAAATTACAGGACCATTTTTTTAGCAATGTTCAGAGTACCTTTATTTTAATGATGGTGGACTCTTTAAATATCCATTTAGGCATTTGGGGGAATTGAGCAACGTCTACTACATTTAGAAGATTTACAAGTGATGTCCAGTTTAATTTCTTTAAGAAAAAACAGCTTAAAATTGGTTTCCTGCAGTTAAAATGAAACCATATGCAATGAAAACTATTTTCCTTATTTGACAGAGCTACTGAGAAACTTCAATATATTTGTTTAAATAAAGAAATATCATTAAATATATATTTACTATTGATCTAGATGTTTTTTTAGAAATTGTAAGCAGAATTGACATTTATGATTTCCCCTGCAGACTATTACAGAGATATTCTATGAAGTTACTTGGAGTCGAAATTCAACAGTTTAGCCCTTCAGGCACATAACCAAAGCTAGATTCTTTTGATTAAAAAGCGCTCATACATAGAGTTATGGCACAGCCTGGGATCCTGTTTTGAGCTAGAGAGAGGATCTGGACTTCCCATACCAAATCCTACCACTCAACCAATACCTCTGAGAAAGCACACTAAATTCGGTCCCTATAAGGGTGGTATTGCATAGCAGCTCGTTGCAGCATCTCATGAATTCACTGCCCCACATTTCAAAATGGTGGTGGGCACACTTTAACTAAAGCTCATTGAACAAGCTTTAGTTAAAGTGTCCCTGCCATCATTTTGAAATGTGGGATGCTGAATACATGACATACCATGGAGATTTTAATTAGAGCAGCTCCCAAAAGACACTCTAATTAAAACACTCATTTCCCCTGCACCCTAGAACACATGTATAGGCACCCTTGGTCTTGAAAATTATACCCTTTACATTGATACAGCAATATGACCTGAACAAACATTTTTAAAACTTTGGCTGATTAAATGAAATGCTGGGTCATTTCACACAATCTGAAAAAAGCAGTCAGCACAGCAGAACATGATATAAAAACTAGGACTGTCCTCATAAAACTGAGATATATTGTCTTTTAAGCTGTGTATGGAAAATTAAACTAGGTTTATGGAGTTCAGTCTCAGACATGATCAGAACTTTTGACAGCAGTACAGCCTGCCACAGCCTCTATTCCAGGATGTAAGTGGAAGAAGCAGTTGTTTTCTCACACCTCTGTGGTTTGTTGACAGGATCTGCATCAGATTAAATCCCTAAACTATATCTAAGAGCTGCCTATGTGTCTGCCTATTTGGCAGCATTGGACAGGATCCCAACTATGGAAGAAATAACTCTCTACACATGTGCTCAGCTTCATTACCTGTGGAGCTTCATCAAGTAATATAAATTATAATAAGGACTGTGTGGGGCTTCTCTGAAAAGGAATTAATTTAATCTTGAATAAAACAGTAGCAAATAATCTAGATTTAGATAATCTTGCAATTTAGTATCATCAGCATCCTCACAACTCTACAGGTTTGGATACACACAGAAAAAAGTTATGCTGTATTTAAGTGCTTAATTTAATGGAATTAAATGCATTAATTGCAGCCCACTAAAGATAAATATAATCCATAAATGATTGCTTTGATCCCAACAACTGAAGAAATGTAAGAGTTTAGAGTGGGATTTTCCAAAACACCTAAGGTAATAGACACCCAATTTTTATTATAGTTAAATGGAGCTTGTTTTACAAGCCGCTTTAGTTTCATTTGTGAATGTCAGTGATAGCATTATCTTAGGGCACACAAACAAGTTACCCTTCAGGTAAAGGAGGGGAAGCATTTGCAAGACACCAGTAATTCTATGACAACTGCCTGGGTCTACTCTGGGTATGTACAAGTGCATCTACATGTTCATTAATGTGCAGTGCCTACTGTACATTAAAATTTAGTACTAGTATAATCAAGTACTAAATACAGGTGTAATAGGCTGCCATACTGTGCATTAGTGTGATCACTTGCTTTGTGTAATGCTTAATGTACAGTAGACTAATACAACTGTGCATTAGCATATTAGCATGGTTTTTGCTGTGTGTAGTAATGTGCAGTACACTTAGTCTACTGCTCATTAAGCATCTCATTTAGACATGTCCTACAAGTGTTACATTTAGATCGACTTAACCAAGCTTAGGTTGATCTAAATGCCTAGTCAGGCAGGTGACCGTAGGGCTTAAATCACCCCCACAAATGGCACACTAGACCTAAGTTCACCTCACAAGGGGTGCATCAGCACAAGATGTTTACTGCCTAATTAGCTCTGTGGTAAAGCCTCAGCATCTACATATGTGTTCCTATTAGGTTAAAATAAACTAATTAACCCTGTAGCGGAATTTTTTAGCGCACAGCAATGCACATGTAGAGGGTAACAGGGCTGGCTGAGGCATGAGAGTGCTTCAGTGTGGGGACTGCCTACTAGCTAGCCCCACCCTGAAGCACCCTCATGCTCCAACCAGCCCCTCTGCAGCACATTGACCCAGGCTGGAGCAGCCCTGGGCTGGCAGGTTAACCCCCTGGTCCCGCTGCCACCTGGGGCTGCTCTGACCTGCCCCAACATGCTGTGATCCTGGGTGCACATGAAGATGCTGTGCCCAGGAACAATAAACTCTGATGCAATATGCACAGAAGTGTATTGCATTGCATTAATTTCACATGTAGACACATCCAAGGTGAACTAACTTGAGATTGATAAAGGGTTAACTCAGTCTACAAAGGGTTAACCTGACCTAGTGAACAACTGCATGTATTCGCAGCACAGCCCTGGAGCTGGAAAACCCCACCCACTCACTCCAGCCCCAGGGCTGTGCTGTTCCTGTCTGCCCTGCCCACTGCCCCCTGCCCTCCGGATCCTGACCAGGCTATTTTTTGCCTCCAGACTAGCTCCCTCCCTCAGACTGATCATCTCACCCTGCCCTCCCCTGCCTCAAGTCCCCCCTGGACCTGCCAGCCCCCCTATGGATGCAGCAGCAACTCTAATCCCACCAGCCCCTCCACCCCAAGTTACTTACCTTGGGCTGGCTCAGCCACTCCCAGGAGCAGCTAATGCCAGTATTTGCTGCTGGCAGGTTAGGTTTAAGCAGCTTAAATTAAATTGCCTAAACCTAAACCAGGTGTGGCAAATGCTTGTTCACACCTCTCATTCTGTGGTAGGTGACAGCTAAATCACAGTACTTTACATTTAGTTTATGTAAAAACAGACACACAAAACAGCTGACATGCTACAATTTCCCACCCTCACTTATCTCCTGGTTACTTATTTATGCACTCCTGTCCTCAAACTAAATTTCACTCCTGTACAGAGGACCAGTACAAAGCTTATGTTTTTAGGTGGGTATGGAATCCTTGTGTACATCATGCTGAGTTTCATCCATGTTAATACAACAAAAATACATATGTGTTATGCTAAAATATATCATTCGTTATTTTAAAAATAATCTGCTATTATATACTCCAATAGCCCTGAAGAGTGAATTAGTTCCTCTGTGAGTTGTTTGAGAACATCACTATAGAAAAGATGTTCTTTTAAAAAAAGAATAGGAAATTGAAAATCTGTTCATTCAATATCTAGAATGAATTTTTTTTTTCATTTAAATGAAGATGCAGGATTAGTTCAAAAACATATGAGTTTAATTGGGAAGTTCAGGCACCTACTTTACAAGTCACAAAACAGGTAATTGTTTTATAATGCAATGTGGCAGTGCCATTGAGGGTGGATTACACAGAGCTGCCAACCTGAACTGTTCTAACTAAGTGACAAATCATTAACAGCAACTTTCTGGATCTCTGTGCACAGGGTGGTTACTGCTGGAGGGAGGAAAGACCTGAAGAAGAACTGTAGAGATCTGAGTACGCAGATACTGATAGATTAATGACTGGCATTGTCAGCATTGAGCTGTGGGGATGACTGCAGTAGCTTCACAGACTCACCCCTACTAGTGGGTGTTGCTATGGGTACCATCTCAGAGGTGTCATATAAAAAAGGGACGGTGAAAAACTGATGAACAACAAAAGGAAATAAAGGATATGCATGCCATAACAATATGAAGACACATCCTTCCTACACAACAAAAATGTCTTACATACTGTAACAGGGAAATATGAAAAAAGAGAGAGCCAGAAGAGAAATGTCAAAATAGCAACAAATTATAAAAGGAAATGGAAGCACCTGAAAAAATGTAAAATGTATTATGGGGTTTAAGCATTATTATTTATTATTGAATAAATATAGCCTTAGATAGAATGAGCAATCAACCCATTTATTGCAGCATTATGCTAAGAAAGAATAGGGATATGAATACATTCAGTATTAATAAGTTAATTATTAAATGGCATAGTGCACAACATACATGAAAGCCTATTTAACAAATATGTTTAAGTAAAATGCAAAGGCCATTATATCAGAGGGATATGTTCATGATATGTAACTTCTCCCAATGTTAGTGTTTGCTTAAAATTAGAATGGGCTCTGGTACTACTAAACTTGGCTTAATGAGGTACCAGAGTTGTCTTCAAGTGTAGCAAACGTAAAAGATAAGTGTAGGGAGGGTCTGTATCTGGTAGAAATAGTCATAAACTCAGAGGCAGGTGCAGAAGCAACAGCCAGCCCAGTTACCCATCTATATTTCCATCTTTGGTCACTGCAAGAAATCAAAATCCTCTTAATTGAAATGGTGCCTCACTATGCCTAGCAGCATCCCTATCACTTTATTTGGGTTAAGCTTCAGTCAGATCTGTCTTTATGCCTCAAATTTGTTAAGATGCTATTTCTTAAGGTTCGTCAGGGGATAGAGACCAAAGCCCTGAGGTAAGTGGGGAAGTGGGTGACCTGGAGGAAGTGAAAACAGGAGTGGGAACAGGGGGGCCTCATTGTTCCTGAGAAAGTAGGGCAATCAGCTAGTTACCTCAGGTGTCTGTATATGCATGCGTGGAGCCTGGGAAACAAGCAGGAAGAACTGCAAGTCCTCACAAAATCCTGGAACTATGATGTGATTGTAATAACAGAGGCTACTGCAGACTTGGTAGGATGATAAGGTTCTTTGGGTAAATTTGAATCTTTTATTAGACCAACTAAATAGTTGGAAAAATTTTTCTTAGCAAGCTTTTCGGTTTAAAAACCCTTCATTAGGCTAAGGAAACATCTGCAGGTGGTGTGTGCTCTTCCTGGATGGAATGAACAGTAAAGAAGCCAGAGGCTGGGATGCATGCAAGATAGGCAGTCAGTGAAGATGTAAATTGAGGGATGACTGTAGCAGATAAATAGTGGAGAGGTACCTGGGGAGTCAGATGTCAAGCAGGTTATAATGTGTCATAAATCTAATGTCTAAATTTAGTCCATGATTTTTTGTATCCAGGAGGTTGATGAAGTGAAGTCATAGGCTCGTCTGTGAAAAATGTTCATAAATTCCCTTTGAGGATTAGAACTAAGAGATTGGAGAGAAGTGGTTTTCTTGTGAGAAATGTAATTGGGGATTCTTATATTTAATAGATTTCCGGTGTGTGTTCATTCTGGTGCGTAGTTGTTGTTTGGTCTCTCCAACATATTTTCCATCAGGGCATTTGGTACATTGGATGTTATATATTTCATTTCTGGAGGTCTTATAGCTGTACCTCCAGGAAGGACAGGCAAGGGAGAAGAGGAGGAGGAGTTGCTCTTTATGTAAAAGAGCTGTACGATTGCTCAGAGCTCCAGTATGAAACTGGAGATAGGCCTGTTGAAAGTCTCTGGGTTAGGGTCAGAGAGGAGAGCAACAAGGGTGATGTCATGGTGGGTGTCTGCTATAGACCACCAGACCAGGAGGGTAGTGGATGAGGCTGTTTTCCAATAGCTAGCAGAAGTTTCTCGATCACAGGTCCTGATTTTTGTGGGGGACTTCAGTCCTCCCGGCATCTGCTGGAAGAGCAATACAGCTGTGCATAGGCAATCCAAGAAGTTTTTCAAGAGTGTTGGGGACAACTTCCTGGTGGAAGTGCTAGAGAAGCCAAATGGGGGGCATGCTCTTCTTGACTTGCTGCTCACAAGCAGGGAAGAATTGATTGGGAATGTGGTAATGGATGGCAACTTGGGCAGCAGCAACCACAAGATGACTGAGGAAAGGAAGGAAGGATAGCAGCAGAGTAAGGGCCCCGAACTTCAGAAAAGCAGACTTTGACTCACACAGAGATAGGCACAGGGGAACTGGCCCTGGGAGGGCACAAATAGGGTTTTTGCAAGTATGTCAGCAACAATAGGAAGATCAGGGAAAGTGTGGGTCCCTTACTGAATGGGAGAGGCAACCTAGTGACAGAGGATGTAGAAAAGGCTGAAGTGCTCAATACCTTTTTCACCTCAGTCTTCACAGGCAAGGTCAGCTCCTGGACTACTGCACCTCGTTTGGGGAGGAAATGAACAGCCAACTGTGGCAAAAGAACAAGATAGGGACTATTTAGAAAAGCTGGATGTGTACATGTCCATGGGGCTAGACGGGATGTACCCAAGGATCCTGAGGGAGTTGGCCAACATGACAGCAGAGCCACTGGCCATCACCTTTGAAAACTCATGGGAATCACAAGAGGTCCCAGATGACTGGAAAAGGGCAAATATAATGTCCATCTTTAAGAAAGCGAAGAAGGAGGATCCAAGGGACTACAGACCAGTCATCCCACCTCATTTCCTGGAAAAATCATGGAGCAGATCCTCAAGGATTCCATTTATAAGCACTTGGAGGAGAAGGTGATTAGGAACAGTCAGCATGGATTCACTAAGGGCAAGTCATGCCTGACCAACCTGATTGCCTTCTATGATAAGAAGACTGGCTGTGTGGATGGAGGGAGACAAGTGGATGTGATATACCTTGACTTTAGCAATGATACAGTCTCCTACAACATTCTTGCAAGTAAGCTAAGGAAGTATGGGTTAGATGAATGGACTGTAAGGTGGATAGAAAACTGGCTGGATCATGGGGCTCAGAGGGTAGTAGTCAATGGTGCAATGTCTATTTGGGAGCCCATATCAAGTGAAGTGAACCAGGGGTCAGTTCTGGGTCCAGTTTTGTTCAATATTTTCATCAGTGACCTGGAAGATGGGATGGAGTACTCCCTCAGCAAGTTTGCAGATGACATCAAGCTGGGGGGAGTAGTAGATACACTGAAGGGTGGAGCTAAGATTCAGAGAGACCTCAGCAAATTAGAGGATTGGACCAAAAGAAATCTCATGAGATTCAATAAGGACAAGTGCAAAGTCCTGCACTTAGGATGGAACAATCCCATGCACCTTGGGACTGACTGGTTAAGCAGCAGCTCTGAAAAAAAGGACCTGGAGGTGGACAATAAACCGAATATGAGCCAACAGTGTGCCCTTGTCGTGAAGAAGGCTAATGGTATATTTGGCTACATTAGTAGGAGCATTGCTAGCAGATCAAAGGAAGTGATTATTCCCCTCTACTTGGCACTGGTGAGGCCACATCTGAAGTAGTGTGTCCATTTTGGGGCCCCTACTACATAAAAATATAGATAAATTCAAGAGAGTCCAGCAGAGGGCAACAAAAATGGTTAGGGGACTGAGGTAAATAACTTATGAGGAGAGGCTGAGGGAATTGGGCTTATTTTGTCTGGAGAAGAGGACAACGAGGGGGATTTAACAGCAACCTTCACCTACCTGAAGGGTGGTTCCAAAGAGGATGGAGCTAGACTGCTCTCAGTGGTGACAGATAACAGAGCAAGGAGCAATGGTCTCAAGTTGAAGCAGGGGAAGTTTGGTTAGATACAAGCAAAAACGTTCTCACTAGGAGGGTAGTAAAATTCTGGAACAGGATACGCAAAGAGATTGTGGAATCTCCATTGTTGGAGGTTTTTAAGGCTTGGCTAGATAAAGCCTTGGTTGGGATGATATAGTTGGGACTTGTCATGCTTTGAGCAGGGAGTTGGAGTAGATGACCTCCTGAGTTCCCTTCGAAAACTAATCTTCTATGATCCAGTGAAATAATAATATATCTCCTGTGCTGCATGCCTTCAATATATTGAAAACACTGTTAGGCACCTCACTGATACCATCTCCCCCAAATTTATATTAGGATATCACTCATGAAAACATTACTTTGCTCTTGGTATGTTGTGAGTGCACCAAAAAAATCTGGAAATCTGTGTAAATTCTACCTTGATCTTCCTGTGCACCAGAAATGCATTAGTTCTACTGCACTACAAGATTATGCACCAGGCTAAGTGTCCTGAAGATCTAGTCTATAATACTTTAATAAGCTGGTGAAAGATTTGCATTTGTAACTTGAGTTAACAACTATACTGAAGCCACAGCAAACACACCATAGCAACAACTGTGCAGCTACTGGAAAGGATTTGCAAGTAAGTAAATAATGAAAGCAATTTATATTCCAAGGGAAAGCAAGAGCCATATGCAAAAACATATATGCTTTGGAAAAGTACCATATAAACAACAGATGAAAACTCAGAGACCAGAAACCTTCTTGAAGAAAATTTACACAGTATTTATGAGAAAGAAATATAAATGTATTGCCCACTTCTAGAAATATTCTTACCAGGTTTTGCTCCACTGTGCAAAGGGAACAGAGGCAGACTCTAAATTCCTACTAAATTCTTCCTATTTACTTCACACAGTAGCATAAAAAAGTGGAGAGGGTGACTGAGGCACAAGCCCAAGGCACCACCCCTGCTGGGGTGCAAAAATAGCAGGAGCTGTGCTCCAGGCCCAGCTACTGCTGCGCAGTCAGCCGCACAGCCACTGGTACCGTCCCACGCCCAGCTATTGCTCAAGCACCCAGTTGCACCTTTGACTGTACATCAAACTTCTGTTAGAATGTTTAATGTCCCACAGGGTTTTGATCTCTGGTGATTTTATTGCAAGTATCATGACAACAGGTGATTGACATTTTTTGAGAATCTCAGATTTTTGTTTTATTTAATCATAGGCAAGGTTTCCAGCTTGCTTAGCGCTAAAAGCATAAGAGCATGAGTGCAATGTTTCTCAGAGGTCCCAAAAATGACAAATAGAATAAAGAAAAAGGAAAAAATCACAAAACACATTATTATTTTTAAAAAGCAAGAGTTTTAGGGAAATCTTTTTCTTTTTTCGTTTTTTTGTGGTGGGGAGGGGGCTTGACACTTTCTTTTGGAACACATGTGGTTAGCCATACCAGTAGTACATGCTACATCCCAGAACTCGGAAACATCAAAAAAGCCTAACCCAAGGTTAGTCAGTAATGTTGTTAAAACAAACAAAAAAATGTTATTTATTATTTCTATTCTGTTGCAGATGTGCAGGATGCTTTACATACATAAAAGTCCCTAACCCTTGGAAGCTTACAATATAGGCCCCTGATCTTGCACACTGTTTAACAGGATCAACTTCCTTCATATGAGCAGCCCTATACAAGTTAATTCAGCCTCCCTCTTGCTCATTCAACCTACTCAATAGGTTCATTCCTTCAAGTGTGGGGCCTACTGAGGAGGCAGGGATTGGGTCTGTTTATGCTGCTGCATTACTGCTCTGTGTAGAATTTCTTCCAACAGAAATCCACAACTAATATTTCGTTGGTAAAAGGGGATGCTTTGAAAATAGCTAGTTTGATTTGGGGTTTGAATTGGTTTCGCTTTCTGCTTCTTATCATTAACATATTCTGAAATATCTTTTAAAATATTGTAAAATATAATGTTTTATAAAACTACTTTTCATTAATCATTTTTGAAAATATCTTCACCTGAGTCTAAATATGGGTAAGTCTAGACTTTGCCTGACTGTTTTTGATTAACATAGCTTTAACTCTGATCCTGAATTACCTGACAGTGCGAACAGTCAGCCATCTTTTTCAGTGAGAAACGGTGGATAGAAAGTAATGTGTTTAAACTGAGAGAGCGAGGAAAGGAGGAATAGTTCTGCACTATGACTTGCTCCCATTCCAGTCTGCACATATGATAGTAAATATACCATTGCATATACTCTCTCTCTTCATTTCAGGTTATTTTATGAGATTGTACAATCTGACCTACTGTTAAAGACATACACAGCTTATAATTTTTATAATAGTTTTATCTTGATTTGTGGATAGCAGAAATTTATTTTGGAGGAATAATTTGTTTCATCTACTGTCATTTACCAATGTTTGAGAGTAAGTGTTGGCTGCCAAGTTTTGACATAAGCGCCACTGGCCCTGAAAATTGTTAAAGTGCTGAACAATGTTCTTTTATCAAAATGAAAATAATTCTTTTTTAAATTAGCTAGATATATGACAAATCATATAATCTACAAGCAGGGGAAACCATACCATTTTAATACCATTTTTATTTGTAATTAAAATAAATTTATTTCAAACTGTGTTCTATAGTTAGCACAAAATTAAAATAAATCATGCATTCTAAACACACAAAGTCTATGACAGCGCTAAGATTAGAACCCAGATGTTCTGAGTCTAGACCAATTCTAACCGATAAATCATTTTCCTTTTAAGACAGATTCTGCCTTAAGTTGAAATTTTTTCATCAATTTCAAAATTTTCAGCTATGTTGATCACTGTATCAGGTGCTTGAAAATCAGCAATTAAGCATGACACAAAACAGGTTTTGTCAAAAGCTTTCTAACAGTTCTAATTGTACCTGATCTTGCACTGGAGTGGGAAAAAAAACAGATCAAAAGCTCAAAAGGTATTTGCACACATTCCTTGCCTTTGCTAAGAACAAATCTTAATCCTATTGAAGCAAATGACAAAACTTTCATTGACTTCAGGAGAGGCAGGATTGCACTGAAGAATAAGTGGGAGTAGAGTATTTAATACAGGCAAGTGAGAGAAGGGAAGGGTTATGCCATAATTCTTTCCAATCTATAACTAATAGTACAGCTGGTCCTGCATGGGTTATCAGGCTGCACCCTAAAAAAATAAGTAACTCTGGAGAGAATGAATGTTTATGAGACTCTACCCACAAGAGCGCCTATTGAGGTAACACTTATACCAAGCATAGCTACCTCTATAGAACAGTTACCTTCAGGAACTGTGAATCTGAGAAGGTAAGTGATGATATTGTTAGAAACATGGTGAAAGGGATTGTTAGGTAGTAGAATGCTAACATTTGAATGAGTCGCCTGTAGTATTAGTGGTAGGCATGCAGGCTAGCACACTCTCTGTATTACCTTCTTTTATAAATCAATAGATGGTTTCAGTCTGCAGGGCTTTTAATCCAGCATCTTTCACCAGTGGTAAATTTGCACACCCCATGCACAAAAGAGCAGAATGAGAGTAAGGTGAGGGAAAATGAAAGAAGCAGCTGGAATCCAAAGATGCCTGTATATAAATACACTAAATTAGACCTTTTGGATTATCTCCCTTTTAAAAAGGTATTTTGAGTATTAATGAAGTGCAGATTTATCATATTGTAAAATACTGTATCAGTAGTACAACATACATTATCCACATAAAGAAGAACAAATGGATTACAGGGAAATGCATGGATGACAGCTTTCTGTGGCAGAATAACGGGTTATAAAACACAGTAGTAGGAGGTTGAAGGAATTGTTTAAAAAAATCAATTCACTTATTAGATTCTCTAACTCCTTGAATAACTTCTATTATCTGGCAGATGGGGTCATCTACATATTCCCGTGTCTTTTGACAGAGAATCAAAACATTTTTATTGTTGTCTCTTTTCAAAGTATTAGCATTTGCCCGTGTTTATGTACAATTGCTTTGATACACAGCCCAAATTAAGCCTACACTAGAAAACAGGCTGCACCTTTAAATATCACACGGCATTTCCAACCATCACAGTAAAATGAGGGTGATAACAGACAAATCCCTCCGGCTATTGCATCTTCTCCTCCTCCCTCCTTGACACAGAGACCATATGAGGGAACACAGCAGAACCACAAATTACTGTACTGCGCAGTTCCTACTTAATAATGACATCCCATAAGTTAGCAAAAAATCTGCCAACATCTGCAAGCTTCCTTACACTGCTGTGAGCCAAAGTTAAAAATCATGTGTGACAGTGCTGTGGAAAATACAATTGATTCCATTCTGATTGTGTCAGTTCCAAACACAGACAATATTGATGATGCTGTACAGTAATCTTATTGGGCTTGGGCCCAACTGAACATTGGTCTTTGTCAACTCATTATTCCTCTATCAGAGGGATCTCGGTAGATTGATCTTGCCAGAAGCTCTTGATGTGTCTCACAAATCACTGTTCTGCTGTTGGCAGGCAGATTCGAGTACTGCACGGTAATTGCTGTTTTTTTTTCCTTCCCCCAGAAGGCAGTGACTACATATTGCAAGTCATTGTCATATGAGAGAATATAACTGTCCTAACAAGATAATGTAGTTAACGGTGCAGTACCCAATCATACCAAGAGATGTGGTTATGCCACAGATGTTTCTGAAGTAGCAAAGTTAATTCAGAAGGTAAATTTGCTTCTTGCCTGTTTCCCCCAAAACAAATATCTTAAACTTTTTTTTTCAGTGTGAAAATTTACTTCAACAAATGTTTAAGCTTTAAATTGGGGCTGAAAATTTGAAAAAATATGGATGTCTGCACTTCCTTAGAGAGAGAGACATGAATTTGTATAGCCAGCAGCAAGTCACATTGGGCATTGCACATGAGAAACTCAATGGCAAATATTTGAAAATTTGAAGGTAAGTATTGGTTTAAAAGTGAGTATTTCCTAGGTTTTTCTTAACAATTTTAGCCAAAGGAAAAATGCTTGTTGCATTGTAAGCAGTTATGCCATTGCCTAAAAAATATCCAAGTAGATTAACCTTATTTTTTCAACTAGGCATTTCTTCCTTTGTTATATAATCAACAAACCCTCTTGCTAATCATAGTAGACATGAAAACAAAACCAACTCAAATTCAGTCAAGTCATTTGGGATATAACAAAGTGCGCATTTAAGATTTCTCAGTCAAGTTCAGAAACATGCAGACTTAAATGGCCAGACCATGGCACCCAGTTCTGTCCCCATGGTGAAAAGGGGACAGGGAACAGTCCTCAAAGGGCATTACTCTGATTCAGGGGAATCTTGGGTGGAAGGCTGAAAGCTTGAATAGTCAGATCTACATGATCTCTCCTCTCCTCTCTTTCATTCAGTATAAGCAGGCCTGGGAGTGGAGGTAGGGCATGGCTGAAATATTCTGTGCACCAATGAAATGGTTCTTAAATGGCATAAATGAGAGCCATATGACAGAGCCATGCTGTGCTTCCTGTCAGCAAGAGAGAAGGAAAATTCAGCAAGTCTTTCACACAGTAGTCAGTAAGAAAATGTGACAGATGACGGCCTCCATACAACCAGTTGTATACAAATAAGGGGCATCTTTACATGTGCTCTGGGGGTGGGCGGGAGGGTGCTTTAATTAGAGCAACTCTGAGAGCCACTCTAATTAAAGCTCCTGCAGCATCTTGTGTATTCACATCCCATGCTTCAGAATGGTAGTGGGGGCACTTTAACTAAAGCTCATTTGACGAGCTTTAGTTAAAGTGCCCTCACCACCATTTGAAGCATGGGGATGTTGAATACATGAGATGCGGGGGCTGCTGGAGCGCACTAATTAGCAGGCTGCAGCAGACTCAATGGATTAATCGAGTCTGCTCTGACGCGCTGTAATTACAGTGTGTCAGAGCTGTGTCCCCGCACATCTACAGGCACCCATGGATCTACCGGAAATAGTGAGGGATAGATAGAGGTATTTTAGTAGACAAAAGGGAATGGGGTAGAGCATGCCCTTCCAGATCCTCAGTTGAAAATAGGATAAACAGCATCTCTAAAGTTGTTCTGAGTTATCTGAGGCCAAACCAAAAATCAGGATGGGGGGAAAGGTGGATTAAAGACATCTGTAATTGTCCTTCTCCTTGCTTGCATCTATTACAACCCAGTACAGTTAAGTCCTGTGTGTATCTCTGTAGTACTTCACTATCATAATGATCTTCTGCCATGGAGATTGACTAAAGAAACAGAAAATAAGCAATAACATTCTAGAGAAATGGGCTAGTTTATCTTAAAATCATACCAATAATTAACCAAAGAAATGACTGTATGTCAGAAAATTTTATATTAGATTTCCTTAGAGGTTCAATGATTTGCTTTGACAGGAGATGAAGATTTCTGAATTAGAGTAGGTGTAAAAAAATTCTGTCAAAACACATTTTCAATAAATTTAAAACAAAATCATATGAACAACAGAGTATCATCTGCTAAAATATTTTAAATTCTTATTAGAGAAGCACTAAAAATTGCTACCACATGCAATTTGATGGCTAAGTAGCAGCATATGTGAAGAGCATTGATCATCTCTTGCTACCTGTCGGTGCAAAGTTCTCCATATCCTTTCCCCCAAAATAGTTAATAAGAACTATTAATGCTTAACTGCAATCCTGACCTGTGTTGGAGACAATATGCAAATATCTCTAAAACTACCATAGACAGCCACAAGTGAATCATCCCACCAATCAGCCTAACAGACCTATATTATCCTTTTCCTGCAGCTGTTGTAGGGATATGGCTAGAAGAAGGAAGTTATGGCCAACAATGGTCCACAAACCAACAGTCCTTGCCTGTCAAAATAGCCATGTAGGATGCCATTTTCTAGGGCTCAAGCACATATGCTAGAGCTGCATAT
Source organism: Alligator sinensis (assembly GCF_000455745.1). Classification (NCBI taxonomy): domain Eukaryota; kingdom Metazoa; phylum Chordata; order Crocodylia; family Alligatoridae; genus Alligator; species Alligator sinensis. The sequence goes on along the minus strand of NW_005842101.1, from coordinate 1,862,357 downwards.
GGAGGAATGTCCACCTACTTAAGATACACAACTCAGATTCCTTTCCTGAAGATTGAAACCTATGCCTTTTCTTTCAGAAACAGAGCAAGACCCCTCTTTTCTTTCAAGGTGTAGAAGTAGGGGGTTGTATCTTCCTTTTTTGTCCAATAGTTTTATAAGTAAATAATTTACCTGAGATGACCAAATCTGGGAGACCGGGTTTAATTTCTTCTTCTCCCAAGAGAAATTCAAACCTATACTTCCTACCTCTCTGGAGAGTGCCTAACCCACCCAACTAAGGTTGTCTGGTTTTGGAACTGTTCAATCTGTAAAAAAGAACTCAAAAAATTCACTGGACCAGACAAGGAGCACAAGATGCACTCTAGCCTAGTGATTAGGACAAACACAAGGAAGAAGATTATGACGTGGGTGCCTGCCCATGGTCTAAGAATAGCAATGAATCTGAGGCATCATTGTTCATCATACAGATACCAAAGTCATAGATTTCATAGATTTCAAAAACATTAGTGCTGGAGGGGACCTTGCGAGATAATGGGGTCTATCCCCCTGCCCAAAAGGCAGGAAGTCAGCTGGGGCCAGATGACCCATACAAGATAAGCATCCAGGTGTTTCTTGAAGGTATCCAAAGTAGGTGCTTGCACCACTTCTGGGGGGAGTCTATTCCAGACTCTGGAGACTTGGACAGTAAAGAAGTTTTTCCTTATGACTAATCTAAAATGGTCTTCCAGCAGTTTGTGACCATTAGACCTTGTCTTCCCTTGGGGTGCCCTGGTGAACATACATTTTCCCAGTTCCTGATGCACACCTCTTATATACTTATAGGCTGCCCCCAAGTCCCTCCTGAGCCTTCTTTTCTCCAGGCTGAAAAGTCCAACTGATGTCAACGTTACTGGGACCAAAGAATAGCTTTGAGATACAAAATATGAAACTCAGAGGAGTTAGGGCTTGATTTTCTAATCTACTACAAGAGTTTTACTCCTTAGGTAGCTGCATAGGGATAAATCTTGTGTAATGGAGTGGAGAGTTGATTCCTTAATTTTTAAAACTGAATTCATAAGTTGTACTTCTTTTTATAACAGTACAGAAGTTTCAAAATTGGAAAAATCAAGGTTAATGGCAACTAGACTTCATGTGACTCTCTCATGCTATGAAGTTGGAAATATGATTTCAGTTGTAGTTTTGCACAGATTTAGCACTCAAGCAATACGTCTCCTGAGGGAAAAAAGAGACTTCACAAGACTTATAGGCTCATGAAGTGGTATAACAAAGAATGGCAACTGCCTGTGAAATAGGTTGCATGAAGATGGGAAAGAAGCTTCTCATCTCCTGAAATGTAGACCTCTGACATATGTCCTTTTAAAAATAATATAATATTGTGATTGATACTCTCTGGGTAGGTCAGCAATTAGAAGGAAACAGAATCTGAAACAATTAAACAGGTGTAATTTCCTACAGGTAAATACTATATTGCAGTAATACACAGTAATATGAATTGCTCACTATAATTAAAATGGTGAACATTCAAAGGTACATTTGGAACAGCAACATTATTGACTCTTAGTAAGTCTTTCTTATAGTCATCTACCTAGTGGCATTTATTTTGAGTGGATAAATATGCATGCTAAATACGAGGGCTGTGTGAAACAGCAGCGTTCCCTTTCAACACCCGTTTTGATGGAACAGGGTTTCGTTTCAAGTTTTGTTTTGATTCAAAAACACTGTTCTGTTCTGATTCGTTGAAACGGTTTTGCTGTTTTGATGCTATTTCGACATTTTGATCGGGCTGGGGAAGGGAACTCAGCACAGCTGAGCTGATCTCCCTTCCTCAGCCCAATCCTAGTCCTGGGGAAGGGAACTCAGCTGGGCTGCTTCAAAACTCAAAATGTTTCAAAATGTTTCAACTGCCCTCATTTTGTTTTGAGGCTGTTTTTTGAAGCCCTTTGTTTCATTTTGATTTTGCAGTTTCGAGCTCAAAATGAGTCAAAACAGTGTCAAAATGAAACAGCTGGTAAAATTTTGCATAGCCCGACTAAATACCCAACCCACTGCAGTGGGGGTGATAAAATGAAAGATTAGAAGTTTTCAGGACCTGTTCTCTCTGATATCAACTTCTTGGTTTTTTTAAGTAATATTATCATAATGGGAACATTTACTGTTTGCTAAAATTCACTGCCTCTGTCAGAAAAATCTTGCTAAATGAATCCATTATATTTGACCAAAAAACTAAAATGGATATTCACAGTGTGTATTTATGCAATGCCTGCTATAGGACAAAGACAGTTAATGTTTTTATTAACTTTACATTCCCTCCAGACTGGTGCAGTAATTACAGGTGTAATAAATAGTATAATCAGATTAATAGAATATTTTACTTCTTCACTTGTAGGCCAGTTTATGTTCTTATAGACTTTCATACTTAAAAGGAAGCAGAACCTGACTTTTACTGCCTTCTGTAGAGCAGAAGAAAGGGGATAATGGTATAGCCTCTTTGGTTTTATAAACTATTTCTGAGTATCACTGGACTAGCCAGAAATAACAAGAAAATGACCACAAGTACATTCATATTTAGACAGTAAAGTAACTAAAGCTTTCTGAATGGTATGGTGTTTCCAGCACTTGATTCTGTATTATGGAAATAGACCATGCACTTCTATCAACACTGCTAGAAAACCCTAAGGGCCTGATGTACTAAATATGCACAGCTCCCAGTGACTTAAAGTAAAGCTGTGAATACTCAGGATTCCTGAAAATCATGGACTATATTTGGTAACCCTGACTCATATGAGATGATTTAGGCCAGAAAAAATGTTCGGTATCTTGTTTTTTTCTCATATATGTTACAAAGGACCTGAGATTATGCCAGGCTCTTTTTCAGTCTAGATGAGGGAGAAGGGGGTCCCTTGTGTTTTGTATCTGCACATCCATATAAGAGTTAGGCATAATTCCTATGTTGCCAATTTTATCACAAGTCTCCTATTAATTGATGCTTCCCTAAAAGCCCTAGCTCCTAGAGTCATGTTAATCTATGAGAATACCAGAGGTTATATTTTTAGCTTCTAATTAGTCCCCATTTTTGCCAAGAAAAGCATGACATGTAACTCAGCTTATACTGAAAGTCAGAGGCTAAATAAAGAAAACTTAGAGGCTTTATTTTTATATTAAAAAATCTCATGGTTTTTAAACTACTTACATAATTTTGAGGGACTGATTGATGACATTTAGTAGTTGAAGGTTACAACACTGAATCCAACATTTGAGCTTTTATATTTAAGTGAAATAACTTCGCTATGACAATTTCATATGAAATGTATCTAAATTAGAGCAAGCTTATCTAAAAGATTTTTGATGGTTAGGAATATTGGTAAAGGAATGTAAATATATGAATCCGGCTATCTGATGAGAGAGCTAAGTTTCTTCGATGAACAGTTGCCTGAACTTCAATAAGAAGTGTTCTTTTAAACCCTTACATTATTAGTTTATCCAGCTGGGTCCCTGTCTGCAAGCATTCAGTATTAAAGGTGAGACTGAAAACTGGCAGTGTCAGGTTTCATAGTGAAAACTGGTTTATCTTTTACTAACAATCTTAGCAATGTGCAGTGACCTGCCCTTGGAGTAGTGGTTTAACAACCTTTGCCCAAGCACTCTGTGGCTCTTCTTATATCTTTAATAGTTTACCTGATGGACTATGAAGAACTGCCAGATGACAGTTCTATTTCATTTTTGTCACTGCATGGCTCTGTTTTTCTCTCAGTCTTTTTCTCAAGGGCACAATTCTATAAGTCAATGTGGTAATGTTCAAGATGGGTATTGCTCTTTCAGCTACTGTATCTTGATGCAGGACGAGCAAGTCACAGACATGACAAGCTTTCAGGCCTTCAGAAAAATATAATCATGGAACATTTTATAAATTTCGTTAATCTTCCCACTGAAGGCAAACTGAAATTAAGATTTTGCATCATGTTTTATGGGTAAACATGAAGAAACAGCTTAAAAGTATTATTCAATAGATCATATACTATCAAAATACACAAACAATATTACTTTTCTTCCTGTGCTAGTTAATTATACAACAAATAGTATGTATATACTAGAAAAAAACTATTTTCTCTGAGTTGCCATTTAGTATGAAGGAGAAGCAAACACATAAAAATAAAGTAGGTAAGAACACCCCAGAAAGATGTTAATATGTGGAACAGTACATATCAGACATTTTTAATCCCCTCTATAAATCCATAAACTCTTCTATGGGCTATGCTTATGTGTGCAAAAACTTATGTTCTCATTTTAAAGTGCAAATCTGCATGTCCACATTGGGTATTTAAAAGCAAAAGTGCATGTTTGTATGTGTGAATTTCTGTTTGCATGTGCTCTGAGGTGCTCAAACAGCTTCAAGGGTATATCTTGCAGGAGAATTTACCTATTGCTTTCTCCATTTTATTTTGACATTTTGATGATTACAACTCATCACAAGAGGTCTCAGACATTGGGAAGTGTCTTCATGTCAACAAACATTTTACAACCACTTGGATCGTAGGAAGACATGACTTGATAGGAACAGGAACAGGGAGAAAAAATCATTCAAAATGAAATTCATTACATATCTAGTTTGAAATTCTTCAAAAATTCAAACACATCAATGTGGTTCTCAGCTCTCACCCTGCACTATGAAACAACCTTTGTTTTTATTCAGTAACAGGGGAACATACTTCCCGCCCAGAGTGGCTAGTGTCATGAGTCATGACCCACCTTAGGGACAACAAGGGAGGTAGCAGGTATTGAGGTAAAAGTGGCAGCAATGAGATGCCCCAGAAATTAGCCCTGTATAGGAATTTAACTCCTTTGGTAGTTGGGATTTACCTGCTACATTTTTTTCCCCTCTTGGTACCCAAATGCTTTTTTTGAGGTCAGAATAGTGCTCTTTTCAAAATGGTGGATCTTAGATTTAAGACATTGTTCACAGTCAGTGCAAAAGTTCAGTTAATCTGCAGCTTCAGTCAGGCATCAGTGCATGATTTATGTTAATATTTTCAAGCTTTTCTTGACAAGCTAGAAAGTTTGACATTTGTTGCAATCATATGAATCCAGGTCTTGCTGTGCTAGGCCCAGATTTCTAGTTCTATGTCTTATTCTGAATCTGATGCAAAAGCTAATTTAGATAGCTTTCATTTATGTAGCTACAATCAAAAAACAGAATCATACATTTCTGGACAACACATCTTGCCTGTTCAGCTGTTACCTTTTTTTCCTGATCCACTTACTAGTAGCATATCAGAGAGATAGCCTTGTTTCTCCAGAGCATTTTACCATGAGCATTGAGGCAATGATTATCCAACATCAGCTTTGCTGGGCCAGCCACATCATCTTGATGTCCCACTCCAGACTTCCAAAGCTGGTTTTATGGTCTCAGCTCAGTCAAGGCATACACTTAAGAGGAGGGCACAGAAAGCGCTTTAAGGACGAACTCAAGGCCAACTTGAAAAATGTAACATCAACATCAACTCATGGAAGACTTGTCCAGGATCACCCCAAATGGAGGAAGAGTCTGCTGCAAGGATCTCAGTATTTTGAAACTTTATGATGACAACAGGAGATAGAAAAGTGGGAGCGGCAGAGATAGCATGTCATGGACTGAATCAAGAATCCAGAGCCACACACCCTACATGGAAACATGTGCCCAAGTTGCAACAGAATCTGTCATTCTGAAATTGGCCTCATCAGGCATCTTTGGAGCCACAGATAAGGCAATCATAGAAGACAAATATGTGTGTGTGTGTGTGTGTGTGTGTGTAGCTCATCTTGAATTTGTCAATAATTCCTGTTTAACACTGAGTAGAATTAATGTTAAATATACATATGTATATATATGCATACATACACATATACATATACATATGTATGTGTATATATATTTGTGTATACACTAGTATATGCAGTAAAATGCATATATGTATGTATGCATGTATGTATGCATGTATGTATGCATATTTAACATTAATTCTATTTGGTGTTAAACAGCATTTATTGGCAAATTCAGCAAATATTGCTGTATCTAATGTCAAAATAAAGAATAGCAATTGTTTGAGGCTTATATGTATCTGTTTTTTGTTTTCTTTTCTTTTTTTAGTAGTCTAGAAACAAGACTGGCCAAAATCTTGGAAGCCCTACAATATCTGCTCGGTTTTCGCTTCTTACTTTCCTAAGGCTTCAACACTATTCTGAGATTTCATGTCATTTGTTTGTAGAAAAAACCCCATGAATAACAAAGAGCTGAATGTATTGTTCAAAAAGATCACTGCAGGCAGAAAGACAAAACACAGAAGTGCATCCTGCTTGTCCAATGTATTGCCATAATGCAAAAACAGAGGGTCATGTTTGAGAAGGGAGTCCACTTGTGTCTATATGGCAGCCCATTTGTGTCTTCTGGAGGGAACCTACTGAAGTTCTTATGAGCTGGAAAACAGCATCTAATTTTGTGGAAAAGGAATACTTGTAATATTGGATGATAAATTAATGTTTTGTTTTGCTGACTTGGTGCAGTTTGTTTAACAAAGGGCACATCTATACAAGATGTTTGCTGCACAGTCGACTAATTAAATGCACAGTAAACTTCTCAGCATCTACATCTACCCTGTTAGGATGCAGAAAATTAATAAACTCCACAACAAGTTAGGGCTTATCTCAGAGTTTTTTCATGTGCAGCAGTGCATGTGTAGACACTGCCCTGGATGGCTGGGGCAAAGGCTGATTTAGTGCAGGTCTAGCCAGAAGGCTAACCAAAGACCCTTCTTTCTAGCCTCATGACGAAGCACCCTTGTGTTATTCCACAGCATGTTGAGGAGCCCCATCAAAGCAGCCCTGGGCTGGCAAGCTGACCCCCTGCATTATGCTTCAGAGTTTTTTTGCTCCTGGACACATGTTCAAACAGTGTGCCTGGGAGCAAAACACTCTGAAGCAATAAGCTCTGGAGTTTATTCATGCACATTAATTACACGTGTAGATGAACCCAAAAGCATCCTTTTAGGTGAACAATGTTCTCTTGTTCATAAACCATATTCAGACACCATTGAAATCAATGGAAGGATTCTTACCAGTTCACTGGGCATTAGATTTAGCTTCTGGTTATATAAAAATGAAGATACTCTGGGCATTACAATGGGCCTGATCTACAACTGTGGAAATGAGTGAAAAGAGCCCAGCTGATCTAACTGCATATTGGATGCAGTCTTTGTTAAAGCCACTACAGTCTTTAGGTCAGTGGATTTTTTTCCACTAAACATATTTGAAATTCTAGTCATTATCTCTTTTGTAAAACCTTCAAAATATAGGTATCCAATAACCTTAGTGGCAGAGACCCCTAACATTGGGACTATGGTCTACATCAAGTACTCCAGTGCTCATCTGTGCCTTTTATCACTTTGGTGCATGTGTAGGTTTTTAAAAACACCGTGCTTTCCTCCGTGGCAGTGGTGCCTCCCGCCCCGGGTGGCATCTGCCCGCAGGTTCCCAGCTCAGGCGGTCCTGGGGGACATGCACCTCAGCCACAGGGGGAAGCACTGGGGCCCTGCTTAGCTCAGGCAGACAGCCAGGCTCCGGGCAGAGGGGAAAGATTAGGCTCTCCACTTTTTTTTCTTGGGTGGAGCCTGCTTTCCCAGGCTGCTGTCAGGCTGTCTGCACTGGCTTCCTGCAGAGCCCCTGTGCTGCACAGAGCCCGGTGCTTCGCTCTGCAGCTGTAGGACAGCAAACTAAAACTTCTCAAAGGAGTTTTAGTTTGCTGCACCCCAAGTCATTTAAGGCGCATTATGCCACCGAAATTGCTACAGCGGCTGAAATTACTGGGCAATACGCTGCTGATGCGTGCAAACACGAACACCATTAAAGCGGTGCAAAAGCATTTAAACCACTTTAAAGTGTCGTGCACACATGCCTTTCATTTCATGTACACACAGCCTTTAATACTAAAATCCTTTGAAGGATATCCTTAGGTATTTTCACATACACTGTAACTCATATAGAGGTGACATTCACAAAAGATGCAAACTAGTAACTAGTATTTCAGTGAGTCTTTTCTTTTTTTCTTACTGCATAGATTTGAAAGTGTGTATCTGGACAAGGCATTATTTCTGGGCCACTGGCTAATTTGCAGCCATGGTGTGATTAGTACTGAAAAGAACTTAACTTCAGTAGCTTTACTTTTTTAACCTGCAACTTGAAACATGAGCTTGGTTAGGATCTGTGTGCATTTTTATCATTACTGAGTTCCTTGGTACCTGCGAGTGAATTACCTTTCCTTGGTCAGAACTCTACAGAACATAAAAATGTAGCACAGAGTTATCACTGGAGATAAATAACCTAAACACTCATATAAGGAACCAGCCAAATCAACATTAAAAAAATATTCATTTGTGCTGGGTTTTGTTCTCCGTCTGCAAGTATAACTGAAACAACAAGTGAAAATGTTAACAAAGAGATGTCTCCGATACATAAGGTAATGCCATTAGCAGAAAGGCATTCCATGGTTAATAGCTTCTCTTGTTTCTGTAGTCAAGTTAGATGCATTGGGGAGGAATCACAAGAACATGACTGAGGAGGAGCAACCAGGCCCACAACCCTGGGCACTGCCTTTGGTGGGGGGAGGGGGTATAATGCAAAAATAGCTGCTATTGCAGTTGGTGGCTGGCTGTGCTGCTAGCTCTAGCAGCGCAACAACTGGTGCTGATCTGTGTGCTGGCTAAGCCCACGGCATGGAGTTCCTCTGCTACACATCTGAGGGTTCATGTTTTCCTTCGTTATACCATGCTGAACACAGCTCCCTCATTGTTAATTGGGACTTTGGGATATTACCAAGGTGACATGATTATTACTTATTCTTATAAATATTCTTTCAAACTCTTTATATACAATGTATTTTTAATGACAGAGGTCCTGTGATTAAAAAAATGTGATTTGGGTTATATTTAGGCACCTAACACCTGTGCATTCTTTAAGTATTATTACAACACTTAAAATATAAGGATTTTTGGCAGTAGACTTGCATCCATGCAGATTCCTATTGATTTCAGTGCTATGTTAGGGTACAACAACAAAGGTCTGCTTTGGAAAATGGAGAAGATGCCTTCTAACAGAATTTGCAAAACACTAAAAACAGTTTTCCAGACTTGCAGTCAAGTTGGGGCTTTGGAAGATATAAAATATATAACATGTCCACAGCTTTGATGTTGCCTTTCTATGTAGGTTTTGTAGGAGAACTAGAACATAGCTAAATACCAGTACAGTAACTATATGTATACTTTATATGGAACTTATTCCTGCAAGGATCTGTATCATTTGGTACTGGTCCAGCAAATCACTTTCAAAAACTTATTTAATTTCAAGAACAAGGGCAATCTGTTTGAAGACAGAAAGACTTCTCGCATGATTAAAGGTAATGATTGATACATAAAATGTATAACAGTCTTATCAATGAACACGTACATATCATGATATATACACAGTATATCAACCTCAGGATTTCCTACTTTCACCCCACTCTCACTGAAGGTAGTTAATAAAAATACCAAAGGAAACAAACAATCCCCAGCTCCCTCCCCCCCGACACCAAGCACAAGAAAAAATGAAGAACCATATGCATGAGAAGCAGCAGCCCACTCATTATAAAAGAAGAGAAAACGTATAAACATACATGAAAATCTTATTTCTTTCCTGAACACACATATACATTCAGTCCTACAATCTGATCCATACTGTTGGGCCCATATGCCTCCCTGAAATAAACAGAACTGTGGATAGATGCAAAACGTCTTCCAAACAAGTTGTGCTTTACATTGTATGTTGCAATAATCTGAACACTGCACAGACAACTGCAAGCCTACAGTCTGTAAGTATTTTAGAGGAAAATTGGCATTGCATATTACAGTTGAAACCCCTCTTCTCTGCCACTCCATAAATTAATCTTTTTTATTTATTATTATTATTATTGTATTAGTGCCTAGAAGTCAGTAGAAAACCTTAGCACCTAACAAAAATGGAGTTGTAGGTAGGCTCAAGTCAGAGGAACCTCCAATCTAAATAGTCAGGACAGAGAGGGGATGAAGGAAAGGAGCATAACATGTAAGTATGGTGGTGAACTGAATAATAATGACAAAATATCATAGATTTTAATATATTTTAAAAGCAGATGGGACCATTATAATGATCTGCAAAGCATAACAGTCACTCTCATGTTATGCCATGAGCCATGCTTTTTCATTTTGTTTATTTGCTATTTGATGTGATTCTTTTGTCCCTTGTCTTAAATTATAAGTTCTTTGAGGCAGAGTTCATCTTTTTGTTCTGTGTTTAGATACCACCTCAGCTGTGGCACATCTATAACAAACATAACAAATACTAGTATTATTTGTTGGAAATATGTAACAGCAATACATTGCAAAATAAATATATCATGATGAATGGCCTTCCAAAGGATTTGAGCTTGGGTTTGGTTTGAATTAACAATACATAAACCCAAAGGTACACTCAAAGTTTATGCAGACTTTGGATTTGACAGCTGGGCTGGAAATCGCATGGAAAAGTCTCTCTCAAGATATTTCACATATGTCCTGCTTCCAGTTTTTCTTGAAAGCTGACAACAACCTCTCAAACTTTTTTTTTTTTTGGTTTTCGCCTGTGCTATAAATATAAACAGGTCTGAATTTTAAAAGATGCCACCATTTCTTACAAGAGAAATTCTCTCCAAAAGTCATCTTAACAAAACCTAAATGCTAAATGTAATAGGCTAATTCAAATACCCAGCCAGGTACATTTCTTTATAGGCCAGATACACAACTAATGTGAATTGCCACTGAAGTCAGTGGAAATATGCCAATTTGCATCAACTGAGAATCCACCCCTCTAATGCTAAAATCCCTAATGAAATGAGAGACAGAATAGAAGAAGTAAACTCTGTGACTTCAGTATCAAGCAGATCAAGAGGAATTAAGGAGTATGAAGGGTTGAATGTTTATACCAATGGGCTAAACAAGGCTGTCCAAATGGTGGCCCATGGGCCTCATCTGGTTAATTTATTGTCCCTACTGTCTTGCTGCTGCCACCAGTCTCTGGGTTCCCTCCTCCCCTCCAGCTTCCATTGCCTCCCTCACTTCTGAGGGTAGGTCAGGGTAAGATGGCACAACATGCAACTGCCCACTACAAAATGGTGTGGCATGTCAGGGGGGTACTTGCAATGCTGTCAGGAAGCTAATGCACAACATTATGCCCCGGCACACATGTCAACCCTGGTCACTCAGAGGTTGGACTGCCCAGGCCTGGAACTTATTAAAAAGCCATTTGATGATCAACTGCTCGGTTATAATTTTGCTTCAATCAGTGGTACGATGGCTCTCGCAAAACATAACACATGACACCTGCCATGTAGATCGGCTGGGAAAGTTTCATGAGGGAGAACAAGAGAATATTAGCATGACATTCCCAATATGTATTTGACTTCAGAAATTTACAGCTAAAGTATGTGGGTCATAGCTCACGGTCATTTGGTTTCACAACGTTTTACACATCCCCGGATGTTTGGAAGCTACAGACCCTCTAGAAATCAGTCTTTAAATATATTTATCAGTTCCAAAACTGACATGGATGTGGCAACATTTAACATGTACAGTGTGAAAATGAATATTCATAATATGCAATATAAAGAATTATCATTTCAGTTTATTCATGACTGCAAGAATATGGCAGGTGAAAGATAGATGAAGGAGGTTAAGTGATGTTCTCATAGATTTGCTATGATGTATAAGATAAAGAGTCCCATTAAATGGTATATCTTATTTATAGGGATGGAGAAGTAGACCCTATGGGTTGTCAAATATCATATGAAATATCTCCAAGCATAGTAATGTGTTCTTGCTAATCCTTCCATTGTTTATCTGAGGCTCAGCTGCAAGATAGATACCCAATAGATATTTAATGGTTTTATACATTGTGAAGCTATTTTTTCTTAATTATTTTATAATTAAAATATTGAATTGTGTCATTATGTTTATCAGAGAATCAGCCTACTTGATAAAATAGCTATTGTGTTATGCATGATTGCTTTTATGCTTTGATTTTTTAAAATTGAATTATCAAAACTTTGACAGCCATCTAGTTTCTAGTAGACAAGTATCCAGAGCACAAAGGGGACACCATCACATTTGGAAATGTTAGCACATGTGTTTGAAACATCAACAAAGCAATCAACAGTCTGCCTATCAACAAAGCCAGTACTATATGCTCTTCTCTATAATCAGTCCCCACATCTCAAGCTAGTGGACATCTAGTTGAGCCTTGTGAGGAAGGCCATGATGCCATTGCCTAGACCATACCAGTTGTATGAAAAAAGAATTTTGCTTCTAGGACTGTCAGTCTTATACACTCAAATGGAAAGAAAGACTGTGGTTTTAATAGGGCTACCCAGAAAAACAAGCCACTATACAATATAAAGTATAATTCATGATCAGGTCAGGGATAAGTAACCTTCCTTTTTACTGTTTACTTATGATCACTATTTTTGGTTTAGTGATAATTCAGATTTTCACATAAATGTTTCTTGTTTTCAAATAACCAGGACGTTCATTGTAATAGCCTGGATTTTCTTGCAGAACTAAGAAACTCATGCTCCTGAGGTGAGAGAAAAATACTGTTTTAAATTAGAAGTTAACTAAGAAATGGTTAGTAGGAATAAATAATCAATTTTTATCAGGGCAAAAGGTTATCAGTACAATACCCCAAGGATCTGTACAAGAGACAGTGTTCTTTAATATAAACTGACATATTTTATGGCATTAAAACAATCCCTGAGGGGGATTAAGAAGAGACTTCTTCTATGGATATGTTATTTTATAATTATATGCTTGTAAATGGGTTTCTTGATGCATATTATACAGTCTACTGTGGCAAAGACTGTATAATAGTTTTTCTGTAGAGTAGAAAGACTACTAGCTGAAATGGTAAAACAATTCTATTTTCACTATTCATTCTCAGATATGAGCAAAAACAGAGAAATAAGGCTTACTATTTATCTCCATATTTCTATGTGCTTCTGGAATTCTCATGCAAAATGTGTTTGTGATATATGTTGAGTAATAAAGCCCACTTACAGTGAAACACTAGGCTTGCTAGTACTAGTTACATATTGACATTTTATAGGTTAAGATCATTGGTTCTGATTAACAATTGGCCCAAATCCTTTTGCCAAGTCATGCATAACTTATCTATCACTTTGGATAGAAAGGTATGTGATCTGGATAGATGTTTTTGCATACTAAGCTCTTTAAGCATAAATGGACGCGTCTACATGTTGCTACTTCCATGTAGTACTTCCAAAAGGTACTACCATACTAAAGTGGAGAACAGTAACTGCCCGCACTGTGCCATGCGCATGGCGCATGGTTAGAATTCACCACTACATGGCCATAGTGGTGTACTAAAATGGAGAAGCGTACTGCTTTGGCGATGTAGTTGCCAATCACATGTAGACCCCTGTAATAGCTACATTGCCGTAGCATGTCGTACACTGATATTGTACAATGACGTAGCACATCACTACAGTGCCCAATATGTCCACCAAGTTCACTTCAAAGCTACTTGGCCTTTAGGTTTAAAAAAACAAAACAAAACCCCACTTCAGTATTTTAGAATACTGCACTCATACCATTAGGTTCACAGGTGCCACTTTTCATTAGCTATCAACCTGTCTGATTCTTTGGAAATTTTGTTTTCACTAACCCATCAGCAAAGCATTAAGAGCATTTGTAACTCTAAAGATTTGAGCTGTTCCCTTGAAATCCAGAAAATGCACAAACAGCAAATCAATGAAATTATCATTGCTAATATTGTGCAGCACCCCACGGTACCCTTAAGAAGATTTCATTGCATCCCAGGGTGGTGTGGTACCCTAACTGAGCATCACTACACGATAACTTTGGCTCTTGTGTTGCCTTGAATATAGTCAACTTTGCACTGGAGACAAAACATACTTTTCTGTGAAGTGTGAATAAAACTGATCAAATTAATGTGTGATAAGGTTTCACCAAGCAGTGGGGCCTCAGTGAAACCGAAAGTGCCACGGTGGGCAGTTCCAGTTTCACTTTTACCTTACAAGCTGGCATGCCGGTTAAAAGAGCATGCTGGCTTGTAAGGTGCCAGTTAAGTCAGCTTTTACTATAGTTTGATTTGAAATTTTGCATTATGTTGAATGTTTCCTTGTTTCTCCTGTATCTCAAATGCTTCCAAATTCTCCAAGCAGCCATCCAGAAAACAAGTTAAAAATAATATAAATGTATAATATTGGGAGAAAATTGACCTCTAGTGGATTACTACAGTTTAGATATGGTTTAAATATGATCAACAAAAGATTATTTTATTTTTGTTTTTTGTAAAAAGAAGGCCTGAAAATGAAGTATTTTTAAAAAATAAAAATAATAGCATTAATAAGGGTTGGGATTTCACTAACTACTTCCTTTTGGCACAGTTTACAAGAAAGATTTATTAAAATCCCACCAGTGATACTGCTGAGATGGCATGATGTATTTGCCCTCATTCAAAGATGTGCCAAAGTGTCACATTTTTATCTTAACTCTGATGTTAGATCTAACAATGTGTTTGCCAGTGCATTTAATATCATTTTGATTATGAACATTTCAGATTTTTTCTTTTTTTTACAAATGTGTGGTTCATCACAAAAATAAGATTTGCCTTCACGTCTAGTACTGCTGCCATGTTTTTCAAGCATAGTAGCTAGACACATTTATTTTATGATTCAGCTTCTTGGCTTAGCTTTCTGTTGCTTTCCTTCTAGATAAACATTTTTTCCTTTTGGAATATTTAGCTGATTTCTTTCTTGTGGTCAAATTAGAAAACATACATGTTCCTTGCAGTCCACTTTTTTCCCTTTTGCCAAGCAGATCTTGGGGATGTGTTATTTAGGAAATTCATTTTAAAGAGCCACAGGGGTAAGATTTTAGTTGACACCACCAACCGTGTGGTATCCCCAACTTTAAAAATAATTAAATTAATATTCTCAAAATGTTCAACATTATTTCTAATGTGTTTCTAATTTATTGTGTTTGAGTCTCTCTATACCACAGTTTAGATTTTGGACCCAGAGGAAACTCTGGTAAATGCTGTACAGTTTCTTAATATGAAATTTAATCTTATTCTTTAAACCCACAGGAAAAGTAGGGACAAGACTGCAGGGTAACAAGCAGAGAGAACAAAGAAACTTTGTGACTACATTCTCTATGGGAAAATACATATAGCTCTTGATTCTCTTTTTGCTTATGCTGGGACAAATCATCCTACAGTGCAATTACATTGGTGTAAAACTCTAATAAGTGAGAGGAGAATAAGACTCACCTGTGTGTACATTATGGTTTGTAAACTTCATCCTGAAGTTCTGCAAGATTTTCATTGAGTTAGGAAAGAATTGCAGGGCCATGAGGACTTTCAGGGAGGAATGTCTGATTGCTTTTTATGCTACTTATTGGACAAAACATTTTAATATTCTTATGTAAAGTAGAAACAAGCTGACCACTGTGAGTGGTGAATCCCAGACAATGCTCCCATATTCAAAAATAGAACTCTTTGGAATGTGCTGATATAATGGGATATCCCCAATGAGCTGCTTACCACTTAAAAAATAGAAACAGAAAGGTTATTCTCTTCTGCCTCCTCTGTAGTTAAAACCTTCTAAAAATATTTCTGTATTGCTGCCACTTCAAGTTTTATTGCTTGCATGGCGTCTGCTGGCATCTTGAAATGTAACTCTGGGACACCAGAGGGGAAGCAGACCTTGTGTAGTGTCTGAAAAGAAGCTCAAAATCCATGAGAAAACATCCCATTGTACACACAGAGTCCCTCAGGAGAAGCACAACACCAAAAAAGAGACCTTCATGCTGGAAATTTTTGTGTTAAAATTTACGAGCCCGTCATTCTATCATTTGAAATAGTTTCCGTTTTTGGCCTAATGCTGTGAGCTTGATATCTAAAGTTTTGGAAGGGAAGTGATTTGTTTCATTTTGCTTAAGCCTTTATGTAGCTGAATTATATTTTAGTAATCCCCAGTATCCATAGTTACAGTATTTTCCCATTGACACAGCAACACTTCCTGGTGAAGTTTCCCTAGAACTCAGCCAACCAGCTTGTCTTAAATCCAGCTTATATTTCTTCAGTGAAAGCTAATTGCAGTAATATGGCCATCCTCTTTTCCATTTTCCCCTTTTCGTGGGGTGCATAATGTTGCCAAGAGAATTGATCTCTGCCAGGATGGAAAAAAAAGATTCAGTAAGTTAGTGCCAATTAACAAAACAAATAAGTTGTATCTTGATCAGAGTACAACAGCCCAAACCTGGTCCCACTCACTGGAAAGGTTTTATAAGAGTAAACAAATGGCAGCTCCTAACCACTGGCAGACTGGGAGGGCAAAATGTTTCTGCTGTGTTTCACTCATTAAGGCCATACACTCTCTCCCCTCTGTACCCCGCCCACAGTGCCTAATTAATTCACATCAATTTTGAAAGAATGCATGATTAGCTGTACTAAGGCTAAGCAGTAGCATATTGAGTCACACGCTAGAAGGCCTAGTTTGGGCATTGGCTCAGAATGGCAGGATCTATGCCAACTTGAGAAGCTAAATTGGTTGCAGGGCAGGGGGTGGGGGGAATTGCCAAATAACTGCCTAGTCTCATGGCACCATCTGCCAATTTGTAGACTGATGTTGGCATCAGATCTGAAGGAGCCACTTACCCATTTGTACAGCTATAGGCCACAAGAGTGAAAGAAGAAGCATTTGAAAACAAGAAAGAAGTTGACAAAAAAAAAGCATCCTGTATAACCCTATGCCTCTCAGTTTGGGTCTGTAATGCTGTGTGCTTAAGTAGGAGTATTTCTTACTTAACCAATAGTAGGAAATGTTTCTTTTTCATATCCACACATTATGTTGGTGTCTCAGATTCCAAAGAGCCCAGGAATAATGTATCTTATATAATATAGATGAAAAGAGCTGTTCATTTAAAATACATTGACACTTAGAGAACACATCACTTAATAGCACTCCCAGAGTCTTATGCTAGCACAAACTGGATGCTGGCCAAAATCTGGAATCGATCTTTTGGTGCTGCTCTCTACTTAGGATTTCAAAAGTTTGGGAGCAGTTATGAGGAATGTCTTTCCCAACTCTGACTTATCTTCAAAGCTACATCAAGGGTAGATTTATAGAATTACAGAACAATCAGAAGGGATCTCCAAAGGATATCTAGTTCAACTCCCTCCTTAAGGCAGGATCATTCCTGTATAAACCATTCCAGAGAAGAGTTTGTCTAACCTGCTCTTAAAAACTTCCGTGGATGGAGATTCCACAATCTCTGTACATCATCAATTCCAAATCTTAACCACCCTCATAGTCAGAAAGCTCCTCCTAATATCCAAACTAATTTTTTTTCCTGTAATTTAAGACTGCTATTTTGTGTCGTGGCCCTTGCAGCCAAAAAGGCTTAGTCTATCACCATCCTCTATATAACCACCATTCAGGTATCTGAAGATTCTTAATACAACCCAGTAAAACATTCGTCTTTTTGCAACAAGAACAAACTGTTGGCTCATATTCAATTTAAGGTCCACTATAATCCCATGATCCTTTTCTACAACACTGAAGCATACCCAGTATTTCCTCAATCTGTATTTATTCATAAGATTGTTCCTTCCCAAATGCAGGGCTTTGCAATTCATTCTATTGACTAGAATTTGACTAAATTTAGACCATTTTCCCAGTTTATCAAGGTCATTCTGAAACCTAATTCTATCCTCCAAAGTGTTTGCAATTCCACCCATTTTGGTATCACTTGTGAATTTGCTAAATCCAATCTTACAAATCATTAATGATTATATTTAACAGTGTTGGACTCAGGGCAGACCCCTAGTGAACCCAATTTGATACCCCCTCCAAATTAGACACCGTCTTTGGGTATGATGACACAACCAGTTATGCTGTTATAGTACCTTACTTCCTAGACTGAAGAGAATGCCATAGTAGATATTGTCAAAAGCTTTACTAAAGTCACACTATATCACATTAACTCCTTTCCCTCTTCTACCAAGCCTCTGTCATAAAAGGAAATTAGGTTGGATTTTCTTTGTTGTAAAATGAAATCTGGTTGGTTAAGCATGAATAGTTCTTGACAGATCCATGTTAATTATATTAGTAACCTCTAGGTGCTTAGAAACAGATTCCTTGACGACATGCTCCATACTCCTTCCAGGTATTGAGGTCAATCTGTAATTTACTAGTTCATTCTTTTTTCCCTTTCTTAAAGATTCCCTTTTCCAGTTCCTATCCAGTACCTTTCTTGGTCTTTATGAGTATTCAACAGTAGCTCTGCAACTACTTCAGACAATACCCTGAGTACTCTACGATATATATAATCCATCTTTGCTGACTTGACCACGTATCTTTAAGTAATGTTATTCTCTTATTCTAAACTAATTATTTCCTCTCCTATCCATACTATCAACTGTGTTCAATATCTGAAAGTTGACCTTATTATTGAAGAATGAAGTAAAAAAAGGGATTAAAAACTCCAGTCATCTTCACATTAACTGTTTTTAGATTGCCTTCCTCATTCACTAAGGGACCAATACCTTCTTGGTCTTTCTCTTACTTCTGCCATAACTAGTAGAGTGCTTTTTGTTGCCTTTTACAGTACTTATTAGTTGCATTTCAATTTGTTCCTTGGCCTTCCTGATTTTCTCTCTGTATACCTATGCAACTCTCGTATATTAATCCCTGGTAAGGTTTACTTAGTTTCCATTTTTTGTAAGATTCCAAGCTTTAATTAATTGAAAAGTTTACTCTTTAGCCAGGCCATTCTCTTGCTAAATTTCCTAGCCTTTCTTCATACCAAGACATACTGCTCTTGCACCTCTAATATGAACTATCTAAGGTACAACCATGTCTCTGGAGAACTTTTCCTGTCATAATTTCCTTCCATGAGATCCAGCTCACCAGCTCCCTGAGTCTTTAAAAGTATATTTTTTGAAGTCCAGTGTCCTTATTCTGTCCTTATTCTGTTGCTTTCCTTTCTTTCTTCCTTTTCTCAGATTCATTTAGGCTAGGGACCGACATTACACATAAACTGGTCTAAATGATCAGAAACTGGTTTAAACCTGTAACAGAACATAAATTCAGTGCACATAAACTAGTTTCAAAATGGCCAGAACTGGTTCAAGATAAACCTGGTTGAATGTAGTATCAGACTTAACCGATTGAACTCAAACCTGTTTCTGCAATGTCTATCCCAGACCCTTTCCTGGTTTAAGTTAAACCAGACTCTTCCAGCATCCCAGCATGCTCTCTGGGTTCAGTTCTCTGCTCCAACAGAGCAGGGATGGCCCAACCCCTCTGCTCCCTAGTGAAAGGAGGAACAGGCAGGGACAGGCAAGGGCAAGGGTCTGGCCAGATGTTGTCCCCAGAAGGGAGCAGGAAAGAAGTTGATTTCCCCCCTCCCTCCGCTGTCTCACCAGCACAGACCTGCAGTTCTCCTCTGGCTGGTCCAGTGGCAGGGGCATGGCCAGCCCCATCAGTAGACTGGACTGAACTGGCCAGGGAGGGGTTGGACTGCTAGTGGACTCTGGGTTCTCGACCACCTGGGCGATAGCGATCATCGCCTACTGGAATTCACCATCCAGCGCAGGGTGTCAAAGGCCAGCAGCAAAGCAACAGCCCTAGACTTCAGGAGGGTGGATTTCAATGAGGTAAGGAGACTAGTCAGGGAGGCACTGAGGTCCTGGAGGGGAGGGGACTTGGGAGTCCAGGAAGAGTGGTCATTCCTTAAGGAGATGATCCTCCAACCCCAAAGGGTGACAATCCCCATGGGGGGAAAGAGTGCTCAAAAGCCCCCATGGCTCACCAAAAGCATCCAAGAATGTCTCAGAGCTAAAAAGGAGGTGTACACCCAATGGAAGGGAGGGGCCAATACCAAGGAGGATTATACCTCCATTGTTCAAGACTCTAGGGGGGCTGTTAGGAAGACTAAGATGGAGATGGAACTGGGACTAGTGACCCAGATCAAGGATAATAATAAGTCCTTTTTAAATACATAGAGGATAAAAAGAAGGTACCGGGTAATGAAGGGCTTCTGCAGGATATGCTAGGAAATCTGGTGCTCACACCAGATAACAAAGCTAACCTCTTTAACAATTTCTTTGCCTCCATCTTTTTGAGCAAGGACCGGGGCATCCCCCCCCACTGGGATCCCTGACGGACCTAGGGGAGGCACTGCCAGGCCCAGGGTCAGTGAGGACCTAGTCAGGGAACTTCTGGTGGGACTAGACATGTTCAAATTAGCAGGTCCTGACAATCTCCACCCCAGAGTGCTGAGGGAATTAGCAGAGGTCATTGTGGGACCCCTGACACAGCTTTACGAGCACTCATGGTGCTCTGGCGAGGTGCCGGAGGACTGGAAAAGGGCCAATGTGGTCCCCATTTTCAAAAAAGGGAGGAAGGAGGACCCAGGAAACTACAGGCCCATTAATCTTACCTCAGTCCTGGGGAAGCTCTTTCAGAAAATTATCCAGGAGCACATCTGCAAGGGACCAGCAGGGGAGATCATGCTTAGGGGCAACCAACATG
>NW_005842101.1:1829200-1841059 GCF_000455745.1 Alligator sinensis | reverse complement strand
ATCTGGGGAGGAAGAACCAGCAGCATACCTACAGGCTGGGGAACTCCCTTCTAGTCAGCACAGAGGCAGAAAAGGATCTTGGTGTCATTATTGATTCCATAATGAACATGGGCCGCCAATGTGGGGACGCGGTCAGGAAGGCTAACCACACCTTGTCATGCATCCATAGATGCATCACAAGCAGGTCCAAGGAGGTGATCCTCCCCCTCTATGCAACATTGGTCAGGCTGCAGTTGGAGTACTGCATCCAGTTCTGGGCGCTGCACTTCAGAAGGGTCCAGAGGAGGGTCACTCACACGATCAAAGGGCAGCAGGGTAGGCCCTATGAGGAGAGGCTATGAGACCCGAACCTGTTTAGCCTTCACAAAAGAAGGCTGAGAGGGGATCTGTTGGTTGCCTATAAACTTGCCAAGGGGACCAGCAGGCAATGGGAGAGTCTCTGTTCCCCCGAGCACTACTGGGAGTAACAAGGAATAATGGCCATAAGCTGACTGAGAGTAGGTTCAGGCTAGACATCAGGAGGCGCTACTTCACAGTCAGGGCAGCTAGGAGCTGGAAACAACTTCCAAGGGAAGTGGTGCTTGCCCCTACCCTGGGGGTCTTCAAAAGGAGGCTAGACAATCACCTAACTGGGGTCATTTGACCCAGCATCCTTTCCTGCCCATGGCAGGGTGTTGGACTTGATGATCTGCTTAGGTCCCTTCTGACCCTACCAACTATGAAACTATGAAGTTTACCATAAGATTCAGCTCTCCCTGTAGAACTCATCTATCCTTGTTATTTATTCTACCACAACATCAGTCAACTTTGCCAACTATGATTTCACATTTCTGTAACATCTTGGGGACTCTATGGCCAAAGTAGTAAGGAGCCATTCTAATTTTAAAACAACTTGTATACCAATATTTAAAAATGAGCACCTTTTAAGTGTTATATTCAAAATGGATCTTTGCCCATTAGCCTGTGCATCAGTGGTTACTGAAAGACTGAAGAATCATATTAAAGATTCCTAAGTTCTTCTTTTTCTCCATTCCTTTATTACTCCCCCCACTTTTAGCACCATACCTAATTAGGCCTAATTTATGCATAGAAATTGGATCAGCTTAAATTTTCCTGAACTGATTTAAATTGTTGCAATTCACCCTTGTGTGGGTTTTTCAGGTTGACCTAAAAGGTAGGTAATATTCATTTGTCTTAATTCAGACAGACATAGCCTGCCTTTATAGCAGTGTAAACAAGGAGCAGACACACAATCCATAGCCCTATACCGGGGCGGGCAAAATACGGCCCGCGGGCCAGATCCAGCCCATGAGGCCATTCTATCCGGCCCGCGGAGCCCCTAAAAAAATGTAGAAAATTAATATTTCTCTGTCCTTGGTTCCTGTAAAAAATGACAGGAACCAAGGGCAGTAGGACCCAGGGGAAGCCTAGTGGGCTCCAACAACAGTGAGGCCCGCCTGGCCCCACCCCCTACCAACTATGAAACTATGAAAACTGCCAGTTTTTCTTTTTTTTAATTTATTTTAAAATGCATTCCCTCCTCTTCCCCAACCATTTCTAATTTTCTCTCTCCTCTGTTCCTTATAGATAAGTATAAGTAAGCTAAGATGTAGGATAAGCTTTAACATTTTATTTTAGGTAGTAAGTTTTATTTTTCTCTCTGCTCTGCAAATAAGTGCCCTGCTATTTTGATATAGGTATCCACTGTTTTATAAGTCATAATTATTATGTTTGTATTGATTTTTTTACTGCTTTTGTATTGTGTGATTACTGTTTTCAGCCTATATATGTAAGTTAGCATAAGTCATGTCAAGTTTCCATCTTGTAATGTCAAGCCTCCATCTTATCCCCATGTCCAGTTCTGTAACCTATGACTCATACTACCCTTCCTATGTAACTTGGTTCCTGAATGAATGGGGATGAATGAGGGTGCTTGAGAGACAATGGCAGTAGGTCTAAAAATAGCTCCTTCTGAATGACCGAACCATCAACACCAATACCTGGACCAATGACCCAGACCTTGGAACCACCCTCAGCATTCAAAAACAAAAGATGAGGCAACCCACCATTGTGCCAAGGCTGCACATGCTCAGTAAGAACACCTGGAGCCCTCTGGGACAGGACTGACATTGCCTGGACAGGCCCTCCCCATACGAGATCAGAGGTAGTCTGCCCCATAAAAAGGGGTAGTGAAGACGGACTCCTTGGGACGCCCTCTCCATCTGGACCAACACCATACCACACCACCTATCCACCCAGAGGCCCTGCTGACGACCCCCCTCCAGACAACACCTACTGGACAAAGACCCCTTTCCAGCCTGGATAGGTAGCTATCACCCCTACCCTCTCTTCAACCAAGGACTGGGACTCTGTTTGTCTTCCCTACCTGGACTCCAGCCCTTCCACTGAGTCTCTTTCTCCTGCTGCCATTGTGAGTGCTTGTGTGTGTGTGTGTGTGTGTGTGTGAACCAATAACTTCATGGGGCTGTGTAGTGTGTTGTCTGTTTAATAAAACTGTTATTCGGACCCCTGAGTTGGGTTTGTTTTACTACAGTCTGGCCCTGCTCCAATCTCTGCTCCTCGCCCCTCTAACTTCTGTCTCATTTCTCCTTCTCCTGTTTCTGGCTCACCACCACCTCCAACATCTGTCCTGAGCTCCTCTCCACCTGTAAACCTCCTGTTTCTTTGCCACTGTCCTATCCCCACTGCCTTTTCCCCTGAGCTCCCAGGTTTCTGTCTCTCTCTCTTTCCTGGCTCTCTTCTCCTTGCCACCAGGCTTTTTTCCCAGTTCTGACAACTTTTACTCCCTACACTTTAACTCTCTCTCTTTCATCTTAACCTTCCCCCAAATATCCCAGGTACCCCAAGCACACACACACATACCGTATCATCCAAGTTAGGAACTTACTCGTCATCCCCATTCATGTGTAGGTGGATTGTATGTGGGTGAACTGGTGAGTGTGTGTCTATATATATGTCATTGTGTGCATGATATACAAATTAGTGATCTGTGTATGTGTACTGAGTGTGTGGGTATGGACAATTGATTTTTGTCTAACTTTTGGGGTGTATAGTGTATGTGCTTGAATTGGTGATAGGTATGCATGTGCCTAGGCTAGTTTGGATGTGTGTGTGCCTGAGTTGGTAGTGTGTGTGTATGCACCTGATTGATTTGTGTGCTTGTATATGTGCAATTGTGTCACACCCTTCTGTCTAACAACATAATATTGAGATCTTGAGAGTTGGCCTGACCCCACAGGGCAACAAGAGGACTGCTACTCCTCCTTTTGGATGTTAATTTACACATAGTTATTACTTAGAGTAGTTGATTCACTTAGCGTAACCTGAAATGTTTTGTATAGCATGTAATTAATTCATGGAACTCATTGCTGCAAGGTGTTTGAGGCTGACTGTTCAAATGGGACTGAACAAATTTATGGATAAAATTTCTAGGTATTGAACATGGTAGACAGGGGTGAAGCTACTGAATCAGAAATACCTAAACTTCGAAATGCTTCAAGATGTAGAGACTGAAAAATTGTGGATATGCCCTGTTTACCTCCCTCCTCCCCCAGCATACTCTTTGACCTTGTATGAGACAGGATACTGGATTAGATGAACCTATGGTCTGACCTAATAAATGGCAGTTCTTTTTTTTCTAAGAGGAATAACTAGATGCAAACACACTATCACTACCCAAGTGCCTGGCATATGATGTAGGCTCTCCATTCATTTTTAGATATAATTCCGGATTGTAGCATTCATCTACGTAGCTTTTACATGAGATTTTTCCTGACTACCTGAGGCATTACTCCTCCTTTCATGCACCATGAATAACAGTATGAAAAACAGGGAGGGTGCAACAAATGGTACTCAGACAAAACCTACAGGAGCGGAGGGAAATGATTTCTCAGAGAAAAATATCTCACTTTGGAACTTCTTGCTGCATAAGGTCAGGAAAAAATGTGTTCTGCTTGACCTTTTTTATTACAATGCAAGGTTCATCCACTCATAGCAATGTAATGACTTTTAGGAGAGGTTTTTTTTTCCCCTGGAAGAAAAAGCCCTAAGGAATATGATGTTATGAAAATGGAGCACAAACGTTTTTTTTCCAGAAAATGTATGATTTTAAATTCTTAGTTTTGTTCACTAAATATCTTAATGATTACTACCTTATAAATTTATAAATAGACGTTCCTTTTCTCCCTTAGAGTGGGGACTCAGAAAGCTGCTTTGAAGTGGTAGCTCCAGTCACTGGAGGATTCTAGCAGCAAGAGGAAAACCTTGGCTCAGGTAGAATTACTGCAACAATTCTACGCCACCCTTCCTGCCAGTGTCTAATGGAAGAGCTTGCTTATTCCTAGTTGATACCCATCTTATAAATTGGGCCCTTGGGGCTGTTGGCAACCATCTTAAATTAGAGCAGCCTAAAGCAAACTGCCTAAGGCTGCTCTAATTTATACCAGGAACTGGTCTGGCACTGGGAATGTCCCAGGATTAGAGAAGAACAAAGTCACCTTTGTGCCATTGTCACCCTGCATTGAGTGATGCACTGAGCACTCCACAATTACAGCTCAGGAGTCTGGGCAATAGATAGCTAAAGAGATACCCAATATAATACATTAGTTAGGTTACTCTCTGTTTATTGCTATTTTAACCAATAATTCAACTGTAATAATACAGAAAAATTCCGTGTGTCCAGGAAGCTTGAAACATTTGTCCTTCAGTGTGTTGCCTCATAATTTGTCTGTGACAAACTGTGGATCTCCTAGCATAAACAGATATTGTGTGTGTCATTAATTAATATTTTTCTATATTTTGCACAATATTTTCCCTATTTACATATATGCTATGTTGGTCACAGATCTAGCAGGTATCTTTAGTGCTCTAAGAGAACAGAGCTAATATTTTGTTTCCACATGACTACAATAGGCCTATTAAATTATTTTTAAAAGACATTCAGAAATGGGTGGTATAGATCAGGGTGGGAGAATGAAGGCAACCTGTTTAATATTAAATGATACATATTAATATTTAATAGAGTAAAAGACACATCTTGGTTTGTGTTACTGCTTACAGGAAAATGGGCAGTGTTAATCTGCAGTGAATTATCTAGAGGATAGTCGAAGCGGTGAAAAGAACAAAGCTGTGAAATGTTGCAGCTTAAATGTAACATGTACTAGGGAAACTCTTACTACATCCTGTAAAACAAATTACAGAGTTTCTTTAGACTAAAAGAAAACAAAATACAGGGAATCCAGAGAAAAATTATTGTTTGAACTTTGTGATTAATGCTGCCACTTATTATGGTGACAGGACTGAAAAAAAGGGGAGAAACAGAACTCCTTTTAGACCTCTTTAGTTGAAAATGCCTACAGTTACAGACTAAGAACTTTGATTACTTTGGCACCTTCAACTGATATTCAGACTGAAATAAACTGAAATCAACAGAATAAACCTAAAGTCAGTCAGAATAAAGAAAACAAAAGCAAACAAGTTATAGTAGCATGAAGGTGTTAATACAACCCAGTAAGACCAAGAACATTCTCAATGTAAGCAGCCACAAAGCACCCTACACATAGCTCTTTATGCCTACCGATTGCAGCACATATGGTCCTCTAGCAGAGGGTCTCAGAACAGCGGGTTAGTTTACATACCATATGTATGCAATTGGTAGGCACAACGGGGTTGCGTTAAGGTTATTGCATCTGCCCTAATTCAGAATTCCCTTGTATTTGTAGGTTTATGTCGGACAGTAATGTTATTTTAACAGCTTTTGTGTTAAATTTCACATGTTTTTTTAAACAACATTATAGCTTCCTTTATTTTCTTTTTATTAATTTTGACTTTGTAATAGGGTCTCTAGAGATTTAAAATTGAAACACATTGTAGAATGGTGGTTGTTAGAACTTCCACATTCACAGCACTGATTATCAGCTAAAAAAACTTGCATTGTCTGATTATCATATCTTTGTAACTGCTCTCAGTAACTATTTTATTTTTCCATTATTTTCCCTGTATGTATGCATTCTGTTAAATCATTTGTCCAATAATTCCTATAAATAATTTTTTGATCTGTAGCTCATTCAGGAGGATGTAATATTCTAAATACAAGTTGCTTTGATTGGACCTCTTGGTATAATAAACGTTTCTACAATGCTTCTAAATTTATATAATTCTCACAATTTCATATTGGAATAAGGGTAACTTTGTATGATGTACATTCTGAGGCTGTGAATACTAATGCTGTAGGAAGGTTAAAGAAATGAAAAAGATTTGTTTTCCTTTGATATGTTCTTGGGCTAAGTGATTTTGACTGGCCAGGATTCAGTTATTGCTGAAAATACTTACAATTAAAAATTTGAAATTTACTTTCCAATATTCTGAACTCTTAAGCTACATTTAATTATTTTGGTAAATATTCCTGTCATAGTACTCACTTGTGAGAATTATTCAGGAAAACAGGGTGCATCTACATGAGATGCTAAATGTGCGGTAGACTAATTCTACGGCATATTAGCATGTTGTGGTAAAAACCATGCTATTGTGCTAATGCGCCGTAGAATTTGTTTACTGTGCATTAGCACCACTTAAAAGGTATATGCCGGCACTACTGCACAGTAGTGCTTATAGTTGTGCATTTAGTTAGTACCTGTTCTTACAAGTACTAAACTTAAAGTGCCATAACCACGGTACATTAATACACGTGTAGACGTGCCCATAGACCACAATATGGGTATGGACATCATCTAAAACTTTGAAAAATTTTGTACAAGAATTTTTGCCATTTCACAAAGTTTTAATTATAATGTATACAAATATGAGGTCCCTTCCAGCCCCTAACAACTATGAAACAGGCTAGACAGGCTTTAGAGCCAATGTAATAGTAATTTTTTACTAACAATATATATTACTTTTTTTTTATCCAGTGAAGCATCGGAGCATTATCAACCAGCGCACAGAGAGACAAGTAGCACTCTAATCTGCAGATTTCAAAGAAAGGCATACCTCACATAATAACTTGTAGCAGTTACTGGAACAGTTTAGACATTGGTTTACCTCTAACTTCCTAGTGCCAGGATTAATAGTGTCTGGCAATTGCATCAATATGGTGAAAGCAACAGGGGAGGGCAAAGCACATTCATATCACACATTTCAGACATAGCTTAAGCCTTCTTAAAAATGACTTTTATGATAGGCAAACAGTGGAAAATTATTATACTTGCACTGAAAATCCATGGTTATTTCATCTTATTTCCAAAACCAGAGAATTCCTGCAAAGTTTAATGCAGGGCAATAGTTTACTGTTTAAAAAGCTAAAGTAAGAAGTAGCCAGACAGTGAAATTCCATCCCTTGTGATGACAAGCTAGAGAGCTACTGGAGTTGAGAAATATAGTGCAGGTGAAAAACATCCTGGAGAGCAGACTATAGTTTATGTGTATGTGGAAACCAATGGAGCTTTATTGCTAATCTAGTCACACATCCCTTTGAGCCTCTAACCCATGCAAAGGAAGTCTTTCCTAGTGACATAATTTCTTGCAGTTTTACCTGGAGGAACTCAGATGGGATTTTTTCAAAATTATAGCGACAAAAGTAATTTATGAAAGGAACATTGATGCACCTAGATGGTTTACATTAATGTTTTTTTTTAGGAGGTAAGTTGTAATTTCCTGTAAAACCTGACAAGGTGAGCTGGTCCTCATATAGTCTGTGAAAGAAGATTCCCAAGAGTAGGCAAAACACCTCAAAATGTCAATGAGTAATATGTTTTAAGTGTTAATGGGAGCATCTCTAAGGTGTTTTTAGCATGGAAAGCAACAAGGTAAGGGTACTTTTGAACTCAAAGACTAAATTTAAAGTCTTGTAAAATATTGGAAGCTATAAGGAATTGTATTAGGTTTAAACCTGCTCCTCCAAATTTAATGAGAGTTTTGCCTTCCATTTCAATAGAAGTATGAGCATCCCATAAATTTGATCCCAAAAAGTCGAATGTACTACTTTTAGTTGTTTCAGATAAAAACATGAAATACAGGAATAGATAATCCTCTCCCATGATATAACCCATAGTGAAGATAACAGAACTAAAACTTGTCATTACCCAATGATTGTGTGCACGCTTTGGCACTGCAGAATTATTTCCCGCCACATGGAGCTTTCTTTGCAGGGTGCAATTCTCAGCTGCAGAGAGAAAACCCCAGTGCAAGGGAGTTCCTGCCGCTCGCATGTAAATTTGTTCCCCATTATTGGCTGTTTCTAAATTATTCCCACGTGGCGGCTAGCGATTGGCTTGCTAGCCGTATAAGAGGCTTGAGCAGTTTCCGCCCAAGTCGGAGATCTCCGAGAATCTCAGGAGGATCCTGAGAACCCCGATTCCGAGAATTCCGGGAGAAATCCGAGAGAATTCCGGCAAGGAGTCCACGATTATTTCATGGATTTCTGCGTATATCTTGGACCGAATGATGGTTTGATCAGCCATCAAGAATCTCTCCCCGTCGCCGACCGATCCCTCGACGTACCCCTACCCTGCGCGCTCGTCGAGAGTCACCTTTCGGACTCTCATTTTGGTATCCAGAGCTCTGCCCGGTTCGTTTTATGGAGCCTAGCAAACTCCGTGTGTGTGTGTGTCTTCGGTGGAGCCTAGCAAACTCCACTTGTGTTTGTCTGTAACTGCAACTCAAGCAAGTTTTCCTGCCTGCACCGTGACCATCTATGGTGTAAGTAAAATAATCTTTAATCAACCTCCACGCGTCAGTGCCTAATTCTAGTCCGCCGTGCCGACTTTCCCCAGCCCACGTGCCCGGGCTGCTGGCCACAGCCCCTCGGCCCCGACAAAACTGTTTCATGCACTGCTTATCGGGTAATAATATGAAAATACTCTTGGTTCGTAAAGCTAAATTTCCCTTAATTCCAAGTGCTGTTTGAAGACATGTTACCACCATAGTCAGTATTTCAACCATGTGCATACAGACTGCCTTCCTGGTACTTTCCCTAGACTCTTTGCTCTTCCTTTCAGAATCACACAAGTTATTAGAAAGAACAAGGACGAATCCACTGCATTTTGTCTAAGTGGATTCAGGTTGCTCCTCAAAATATGTTCTTGGGGTTCGATCCCCAGACACAGCAGTTCCTATGGGATTTGGACAAAGACCTTGTTTTTTTAGATATGATTTCAATAATGGATGGGTGATCCTTTGGAGTTACATAAAGTTACAGCCATAGAGGTAATTCCACAGGGAACTTCTGCAGGAAGTTGGGGGAAAAAAGGCTGAGATGTCCTCTCCAGCTAGGGATAGACAATCAAAAAGCCTGAGCCTGAATGGATTCAATCTTTGCAGGTTAGTCTAACCTGGATAGGCTAAATCAGTTTTGTAACCAGACAGATATCCCAGAAATGCAGACACATGCCTGCAGTGGCTCAGGCAGGAAGCCGGGGGGTGCAAAAGCAGCCTTCCCTGTCTTGCACAGGGCTGAGCTGATGGGAAGTGTGGCAGGACTCTATAATTAGCTCAGCAAGATATTGATAATAGTGTTTATCACTCCCTAACTCAGTGTTTATCACCCCATTAAGAAACCAACAGAGGGACATTATCAGCTACCTGTTGATTTTGCTTGTTGATTCTAACTGTTGATTTAGCACAGACCGTAGCCAGCATGTGGTCTGCTAGCTAATACACAGAGAGCTCCTTAGCAAGGCAGAAGGGAGGAGGGAATTCTTGCTTAGCAAGGAGTGGTGACGGGGTGAGGGGGAGCAGCTTGCAGTCCCTGCTGGAGCTGCAGCCAGGGAGCAGAGAGGAGGGGCCAGCCCTGCTGTGGAGCAGAGAGCCCCGCCCAGCCCAGAGAGCATGATGGGATGCTGGGGGTGTCTGATTGATCTTAAACCAGCAAGGAGTTTGGGACAGACATTACATAAACCGGTTTGACCCAAATCAGTTAAGTCTGATACTATATTCAACCAAGTTTATCTCAAACCAGTTTTGGCCATTTTCAAACTGGTTTATGTGCACTGAATATCTGTTCTGCCACAGGTTTAAACCAGTTTCTTATCACTTAAGCCAGTTTATGTGTAATGTCTGTCACTAGCCTCCTTCACTGATTCCAAGAAACAGAGAAGCATCCATTCCTTACTCTCACTCAGCAGAGTTAGTGCTCTTGAGCATTTTCGCTTTCCAGATGCACATGTGGAAGAGAATCTTTAAAGCATGGATCACAAGAAGTTCAGTATGGCCTCTTAATACCAACCCTTCACTTGGTGTTACTGTTGCCTGTCCTCCCTCATAATGACTCCCCCTCTGCCCTTCTGCCCACTGGGATTCATTAAGCCAGACTGGCAAAGAGATAGGTGTAAATCTGATGCACTGAAGTGTATTGATGTGAAATGTTTACCCACAAAGAGAATTTCATGCCAGATTGTGGCTTTTGGATTATTTTAAAGAACTGAAGTATAGCCAGTCCCTGCTGCATGTAAATTCTTGTTTAAAAAATGAAGTTGCTAATTCTTTCAGCAAATCTATCCTTCTAAATGAAAACTGGTGTTGCATGACACTAAACAGAGAAACAATAACTATGATAAATACTCAGGTTGCATTATTCTTCCCAGTTCAAGGGCTCTATTTTTAAAATAGAACATGTAATATTCATGTTTCAAAATGCATGGATATTTACATGTGTATATGTCAGTGCAATAATTGCCATTGCAAAACAAATCATTTTTAGATACATAACTACCCATTTCCTATAACAATCACAGATATTATCCATGGTACTTGGACCTGTAATGCTAAAAAAGGTGGTTATAAACATCAACATTTTTAACTATTTCATAACTGAATACGTCTGCAAAAACATATATGTGACATATTTAGCCAGGCAGATGGATTATAGCTGTCGGAATCTGGCAGTGAGAGAAGAGGTTTTAGTTGGTTGGAAGATCTCTGTTCCTAGTGTCACAGAAAGATTTCAAAAGAGGAAATGAGACATTTTACATCAAGAAATGTACTGTAAAAATAATGTACCATACAGCTTAGAAGCATCTTCGTATACATCAGCACTAAAGTTGATAAGGGAAATAGATTTGTTACAGTAACAATATTTTGCAGGATTGCCTAAAATTAGTTAGGAAAGTCAACCATATTATTCAGTTTTCAATAGTTTTTTCTTATCCTTCTCTTTGTGCAGCTGTCTTCTCATTTTTAATGATTAGACAAGCCGTATTCAGCCAGGCTGTAAATGAAACTTGGCAAAAAGTATCTTAATTTAGTCAGGATTGATTCAGTTGCCAATGTTTGTTCATACTTATGTTTGAAATTCATACAAAGAAGAAGGGTTCTGCACAAGACCCTCCACAGTACTTTAGCCCTAGGGTGGGTGGCCAAAGATAAACAGTGGGCTTCTATATGCTGCTCTGAATTGGCTGAGGTGGAGGGTCCCATGTGGATGGGCTGGGAGAGGGACCGTCAGTTTCATTTTTATTTAGATCTCAGTAGCCCTGAAACATTTCACAGATTAGTACCCATATAGAGTTTAGTGCACTGCAGCATTATAGGCTGCCTGTGAGTTCTAGTGGAAGTGAATTCAGTCTGTTCTCCTGTCTCCTATGAATTACCCCATAGAAAACCCCATTATGTGGGACTGCATGCACAGGAGTCAATCTCACCTAAGTTTATGTCCTGATCCAGAAGAGCATTGAAAGAAAGTTCACTACATGCATCAGTGAAACAAGTATGTGCTTAAAGTTCAGCATGAGCTTAATTTCTTTGCAAAATAGAGGTACTAAACGGAGTTTACACGGCAGAAATAAATGGTAATAGTGGATAAATACTGCAAAACAATGTTCCCAAGTATAGAGCCATGGGAAAGAG
>NW_005842101.1:1803499-1829144 GCF_000455745.1 Alligator sinensis | reverse complement strand
GCCCCAGCCATAACACCCAGGGAAGTGCAGGCTTCTGCAGTGCTGATGGCAGCAGAGCAATCAATTACTACTGCGGCCATGGCTATTTTTGCTCTCCCTTTCCCCAAAAGACAGAATCGGGGCTCCTGCCCCCATTGCCCCTCTCAGTTATACTACTGACTCACAGAAACAATAAAATTTAAAACAATACAAAACTAAGTGTTGCATACAAAGGCAAAGTTCAAAATACCTTTCTATGTAATTATTATTTTAAAAAATGTGTATCAGGTTGCTGCCTCAGGGCCTATGGCACTATGCTTTTGCCCCTTCCACAAGCATCTCTCAGCTACCTTTTAAACCTGCTGGGCTTTGCTACCTAGAGTGCCTCCCAGCCTGCCCCTGTCATATACAATCTTTCATCACACAACATAGGCAAACAAAAACCTTAGTGTGTAGGATCTTGGGATGGGGCTCTTGTGGCCTCAGTCTTCTTTTCCCAGACTTGCCCTACTCATAGCCCAGAAGTCTCCTACCCCTGGTGCTTCTCTTCCAACTCCCCCACTGGTTCTGCCTGCTGGGATTTTGGTTTCCAACTGAGCCACATCTTCATTAACCTTCCGCAGCTCAGCCCTTCAGTCTAACTAACTGCCTTCTGCTAAGGAAGCAGTGCACCTTGTTATACCATGGTTCATCTTTAGATATTACAACCACTTAGAATCAAAGTAGGGCACAGCACAACCCATATTGGACAATATGTATTCTTTGTACAGAAGGGATTTATATATGTGAAAGGAGGCTTGAGCATACCTAGGTTAACAAAACAATTCTCCATGCAATCCTAAATACATGGCGTTGGGTTATGCTTAGATCAGTGGTTCTTAAGTTTGTTAGACTCGAGGCATTGTTGTTAGACTTGAGGCACCCCTTGGAAAACTCCAGCTCTTAGCTGTCCCTAATTTGTTGATTACAGAAAAGTAATAGAGCAAATTTTCCATTGCAAAGAACTCAAGAAAGACTACAACAGGTCGAAATGGTTTTGATGCTAGGGATTCCCATTTGAAATCTCTGGTGTCATTGCATACTACATAGTAAAATGGTGTCTTGGCCCATGATTAGGGTTCCTAAGCACTATTGCAACAACAACAACAAAAAGTAGCAATAATAACTACATTAGGGGAGCTATTTCCTGCAGAAGGTGAGGACCTTGTTTATCCTGGTGCAGCTGAATAAAAACATATTATAGAAAAGCTCTGAAGAGTTCTCATACTAGCTTCATTGTCATCTAGGTCTATTCAACAACTATATGACTACCTTCCAGGACTTACAGTGTAGAGTCTCAGAGCATCCAACAATGGGACACAGCGCTGCACCTTATATAGCAGTCATAGTTTCTGACTCCCAGAACTCATCTCAGAACAGTTTCAGATAGAAGCTTGGGTTTTACAAGCAAAAGCCTCACTCATACAGATGACACTGCATTCATTGGACCAGATAATTCAGGAGCGGGCAATTATTTCGGGCGGAGGGCCACTTACTGAGTTTTGGCAAGCCATCGAGGGCTGCATTACAGGCAGCCAGGATGTTTTATTGCCACAGGACTAGAATGAAAACATACCAAGTACTGGCACAAGATGACTGAGGTGAGGAAAGAATTACAACTTTTTACTAATTGACACCTGTGACTGACAAACCAAGAGCTATGACATTACGGCACTTAGAACAGAAAATTCCTGTGTTATGACAAACTGGAATATATACCAGGAAAGTACTTAACCATCCCAAAGACAGAGTTGGCCAAATGAAGGCAAGCCCTGGTGTTTATCACTGTAGCCTGGCAGTGTCTTTCCAAGTTACAAAGCACAGGACAATAGTAAAACAATTTAATCTGAATAAAAGTATAAGGAACATGAACAAGGAGAAAAAGTTTTCACTCGTTTTAATACAATATGAAGGAATCTATCAAGGAAAAGACTTTATATTCTAATTCTTCAATGTGAAGGAAGGTGTATGAAAATAGTAGATCTAATCAACTGCATGCTAACAATGCCGAGTGTGCTGAGCAAGTATTTAAAGACCCCATATTGTTCCATGTCATAGGTTGGTATAAGACTGTGTAAGTTAGTAGGGATAAGAGCAGTAAGTTACACAGGAGGTAGCAAATAAATTCAATCAATAAACTCTGGATGATGAAGAAAGACTATAAAAAAGACAATTATTAATGAAAAACATAAATGTCCTAACCTCATATTTTTATAATACCAGAACCACAGTTAGGACAGTTAAAAAAGAAGTCGATAATAAAAAAAAGTCAAGATCTGATTAAATATTACTATGACCATCAAGAGCAGTTCAATTAATTTGAGCAAGACTTGTTCCTGAGGTGCTGTATCTACCATTTTGATAAAACAAGCAGACAAGTAAACAAAAGAACAAAATAGCCAATTCAGTGTTGACCAAATAAGATTTTCCCCCAGGTCCTGTTAGCTTCAGAAAACAGAACATGCAAAGGAACAGCTCCCAAGACTTTAAGACTTTGATACTTTCTGGAGTAGCATTTAGTCATAGATTGACAAATGGATTAAGAATAAGAGGTTAAACAGATGTAGCATCCTGCCATGGAGAACCAAATTGTCACTAAGAAGGATGTTGCTGAATCATCTGTTGATGAAGCTGTAATAAAGACACACAGTTAGAAAGCCTTAGAACTAGATCAGGTTCCCAGCTTGAGGCACTATCTGAAGAGCATACATTATGTACTGGCATGACAATACCAAGAAGTTCTAGGAAGAGAACAAGCAGTAATGAAATTTATAATGGGCAAGATCACATTAATAAAGCCAAAAGTCAAACATAAGGGGCCTCTATACACATGCTTCAGGGTGGAGCAGGGGCGGTGCTTTAATTAGAGCGGTACTGACAGCCACTCTAATTAAAGCACCCATAGTATCAAGTGTGTCAGTGTCCCCATGCTTCAAAATGGTGGTAGGGATGCTCATTCGACCATCCTTATTTCAAGCTCCCTCACCTCCATTTTGAAGCACGGGGACACTAAATAGACATAACGTGGAGGCTGCTGGAGCACATTAATTAACACACTCCAGCAGACTCAATTAATCTGCAGGTGTTCAGCATGTGTATAGGTGCCCAAGCAATCCAAAGGATTTTTAGATCTCTAACATGCCTATCTATTGACAGCAAAATTCTTCATGACTGCTTTAGCCAACAATGTCTGGACCCTGGAACAAAATGGCTACAAGTAGTACTTAAGTAAGGAGCTGTTTTTGATTGACAGTGTAAGCTCTAATTGGTAGTGTAAATGGCAGATGAACCTCTCTTCAGCCTGAGTAAACAGCAAAAGTATTCAAGTCACCCCCACACTCCTGGCTATTTGGATTGCTCAGATTCTATGAAGTACAAGAGAACTGAGTAATCACGCTTTTGGACATAATGGAAACCTGGCATATACAGCTGTTTACAAGCATTAGAGCCAAAATTTTGGTCCAGAGCTGATCCCCATTCATAGGCAGAATGTAAGAACATAAGAATGCTAGAATTGCCATTCACTAGGTCAGACCATAGTTCCATTTTGCCCAATATCCTGTGTCACAGTGGCAGAGAGTAGATGCTGAAAGGGAAAGTGAACTGAATATGACCAAGGTTTTTTTCCACTACTCCTCTCTCACTTGCAGCCTCCACCACTTAAGGTGTAGGAAGTTGTAATCCAGAGGGTATATCCCTGACTTCTGTGCTAAATAGCTAATGATTACCCTTTCCTCCAAGAATTTGTCCAATCCCTTTCTGAATCTGACTAAAATATCAGCTTCCATAACATCAGGTTGCAATGAGCTTCACACTTTACTTACCCGCTGTGTGAAAAGGAATTTCCTTTTGTTAGCTTTAAACTTACTACCTACTAGTTTCATTTTGTGACCCTTAGTTCTTGTATTGTGAGCGAGAGTGAATCCCTATTTACTTTGTCTTCACCATTTAGTATTATGTAAGCCCTTGTCATGCCCCCCCCACCCATTGTCTCTTTTCTAAACTGAATAGGTCTAGCCTGCATAGTCTTTCTTCATGTGGAAGCCCCTCCATAACACTTGTTGCCCTTCTATGTACCTTATCTAGTTCTTCTATATCTTTTTTGAGGTGTGTGGCCTGGGTGCAGTATTCACGGTGTGGATGCACCATAGATTTATAAAGGAGCATAATGACACTCTCAATTTTGTTTACAATTCTCTTCTTAATAATCCCTAACATTTTGTTTGCCTTTTTGATGGCTGTTGAGCATTCAGCTGGTGTTTTTAGTGAATTGTCTAGTGACTCCCAGATCTCTTTCCTGTGCAGTAACAGTTAACGTACAGCCCATCATAGTATAGGTACAACTGAGGTTATTTATGCCCAAGTGCATCACTTTACACTTATCTACATTGAATCCCATCTGCCATTTAGTTGCCCATTTGCTCAGTCATGCCAGATCCTTCTATAGTTTCTCCTAGTCTGCCTTGGCCTTTATCACTTTGAATAATTTAGAGTCATTGGCAAATTTGGCCACCTCACTACTCAACCCCTTTTCCAGATCATTTATAAATATGTTAAACAGTACTGGTTCCTACACAGATCTTTGGGGGACACCACTGTTTACTTCTTTCCATCCTGAAAACTGACCATTTATACTCACTCTTTGCTTTCTGTCTTAGAGCCAATTTCTAATCCACGAAGGGATTTTCACTTGATCCCATGACTACGTAGCTTAGTTAAGAGCCTCTGATGGGGAACTTTGTTAAAGGCTTTTTAGAACTGCAAATACAGTGTCAGCTGGATCTCCCTGATCCACCTGCTTATCCACCCTCAAAGAAATAACTCTAATAGATTGGTAAGGCATGATTTCCTTTTGACAAAGTCATTTTAATTCTTCCCCAGCAAGTTATGTTCATCCATGTGCTGAACAATTCTATTTTTTTATTACTGTTTCTACCAGTTTTCCAAGAACAGAAGTTAGAATCATTGGCCTATAGCTCCCTGCATCCGCTCTAGAGCCTTTTTTAAAATATGGAAGTCACATTGGCAACCCTCCAGTCCTCTGGTACCAAGGCTGTTTTAGCGATAGTTTGTATACTACATTTAGGAGTTCAGGAACTTCTGATCTGAGCTCCTTCAGGATCCTAGGGTAAATGCCATCAGGTTCTGGTGATTTGCTATTTTTTGGTTATTCGGTTTCCTCTATGACTTCATTTACTGAAACCTCATTTTGGGTCAACTTCACTGACTTGTCCCTAGAGAGAAATGGAACTGGTGACAGAATTTCCCTAACATTTTCCAGAGTGAATACAGAGGAAAAGGATGCATTTAACTTCTTGGTAGTGGCCCTGTCATCCTTTAGCACCTCTTTTATACCCTGATCATCCAAAGGTCCAACTGATTCCCTGGCAGGTCTTTGGCTTCTTATGTATTTAAAGACATTTTTATTGTTACCTTTGGTGTCTCCAGCAAGTTTTTCCTCAAATTCTTTCTTATCATGGACTCCAATGATGCTCTTATAAAAAACTGGGGGATTGTGGGCTCACAGAGGCAATGGTCAGCTGGATTGGGAACTGGCTCAGGGGTCAAATCCAGAGCATGCTAGTGGATGGGTCTATCTTGTCTTGATGGGAGGTGGCCAGTGGTGTCCCACAGGGTTAATTTCTTTGCCCTGTGCTGTGCAACATCTTTATCAATGCTTTAGATGAAGATGTGGAAAGCATGCTAGTTAATTTTGCAGATGATACTAAGTTATGGGGAAAAGCGGTCGTGCTAGGGGACAGGATGTG
This sequence comes from Alligator sinensis, assembly GCF_000455745.1. NCBI lineage: Eukaryota > Metazoa > Chordata > Crocodylia > Alligatoridae > Alligator > Alligator sinensis. The sequence goes on along the minus strand of NW_005842101.1, from coordinate 1,823,358 downwards.
GATTCAAGTGGACCTAGACAAACTGGAAAGGTGGATGGAGTGGAACCGGATACAGTTCAATAAGGATAAATGCAGAGTGCTTCATTTGGGGAGGAGTAATCAGCAACATGAATATAGGTTAGGAGGAGATATCCGGGCCACTACGATGGCTGAAAGGGAACCAGGGTTATGGTCGATCACAGGATGAACATGAGCCTCCAGTGTGATGCTGTAGTCAACAGAGCTAATAGCATACTGGAATGCATTAGCCGATGTGTCGTGAGCAGAGCTAAGGAAGTGATACTTCCTTTCTACCCGGCACTGGTGAGGCCCCAGCTGGAGCACTGTGTCCAGTTCTGGGTGCTGCACTTCAAAAAACATGTGCAGAATCCTGAAAGGGTCCAGAGAAGGGCCTCAAGAATGGTTAAGGGCCTGGAAGACAAACCTGATGAGGAGAGACTATGGGATCTGGGACTGTTTAGGCTGGGGAAGAGAAGACTGAGGGGGGACTTGGTAACTGTCTATAAATATGTAAGGGGTGAATATCAGGAGCTGGGAAAAAAACTGTTCACTAAGGGACTCATGGGAGGACAAGGAGCAATGGTCATAAACTGTTAGAGGATTGTTTCAGGTCGGGTATAAGGAAGAACTCCTTTATGGTACGGGTGACCAGAATCTGGAATAGACTTCTCAAGGTGGTGGTGCCATCCCCAACCTTGGAAGTCTTCAAGAGGAGACTGGACAGAGACCTTGCTGGTATCATGTGATCTCAACAGTATTTCTGCTTAGAGCAGGGGGTTGGACTCGATGATCTTTTGAGGTCCCTTCCAGCCCTTAATTTTTATGATTCTATAATTACAGTTTTACATTTGATTTGCAACATTTGTGCTCTTTTTTATTTTTCTCATTAGGATTTGACTTCCACTTGTTGAAAGAAGTCTTTTTGTCATGCTTATTGCCTCTACAACTCTGGCATTAAACCATGCTGACTTTTTTGAGGGTCAACTTTGCTTTCTTTTTATTTGCAGTATGCATTTTGCTCTGTGCCTCCAATATGGTGTTGTTAAGTAGTTCCCATTATGCTTGCAAGTTCCTCACCTCCCTTTTAATTTCTAAATAGCTTCCTCATTTTGGTGTAGCCTCCTGTTTTTAAGTTAAATGCTACTGTCTCCCCTCCTACATGGATGTCAAACCCAACTGCATTGTTGTCACATTTGCCGACCAATTCAGGAACACTAACCCTTTGCACCAGATCCTGTGCACCACTTAAGACGAGGTTACAAATATTTGGGACTGAACCAACTTCTAGCGATCAAACATACTAAGATGGGAAGAACAGAAGGTTCTTAATAGGCTGGGATATATCTTAAGGACTGAATTAAACCCCAGAAACAAATTTGTTAATAAATAGTTGAGTTATACCTGGGCTGTCTGAGATACTTAAATAATCCAAGATGAGTCCATACTGTGGACAGGAAGCAGAGTCATCACATGTACCATCCAGACAGCTGTACTGAGAAGCAAACAACATGACAGAAAAGGCCTCTTGAATCTTGAGCAGCTTTGCAACAGTCAAGTGAAAGCCTTGAAAAAATACTTATTCAGCAAAGACTTGTTCCACTGACAGTGATTAGGGATGATCAGGACATCATAACCCTAACATTAGGAAGAGAAGTGCCATAAGTGGAACTAAAGAGAACAGATTAAGGAATGGTAGCAGAAGTTGCTACATGACAGGTTTGCTTGCATGTTCTCCACAGACCAAGACAATTGTTAATAACTGATTACTTGATTGAGATGTGGAGAGCTTTGGTGAAATGGAGGGCTTTGTAAACACCATCCAGAATCAGATTATTGTAATAATTATAACAAATTTATACTGAAAGAAGATGTGCCTGTTGTGTGTAGACTACCTTTTCTCATTGGTGAAATGATCCAGTGTATCACAGCTAGGTTCCAGTTGTTGACTAAGACTGCACCAAACAGCAAAACATCATGGTCAAACTAATATATTAGCCATACCCTTGTGACAAAAAAGGATCAGTGCCACCATTCTTAAAATAAATACAAGTTTCTACCAGTGCTAGGAGATGACAAAACCAAAATTTTCTGGAGGTCAACAACCATTACAAAATTTACTGTGCCACAAAGCTACAAAGACAACATGCTTGTTGTCAGATACAACTACTTATTGACATCCCATTAAATAAGAAAGTACAGCATGCCACTGGAGAAAAGCTAAGAAAGTAGCCTGACTGGATCACAGGAGCAAAGGCAATTTTGCAGATCTGGAAGGTGAGTATGCACCTAGTAACTTCATTCATATGTGTACTTCTTGATATGGGATCAGGCAGGAGCAAACAGGAACAAGGCAGGAGCAAGGCTGGAGCAAGGCAGAGGTCCCTTCTTGGACCTCCGCCTTGCTCCAGCCTTGCTCCTGCCTTGTTCCTGTTTGCTCCTGCCTGATCCCAGCATCACCACAGTCCCCACCCCTGCCTTGTTTGGACCCTCCAGGCTCTGATCTCCCATCCACCCTGACCACAATACTGCCTCAACCCTTGGCCTCACCACTCAGACTGCAACAGATACCTGGTGTGACCCCAGCCTGCCTACAGTAATGTTCTAAGTGGCCGCCCATGGCCTGGTCAATCCTGATGCAAAAATGCAAAGCATAGAAAGGACAGACAGTTTGGGGGATGTCAAATATCTGTCCCAGATGTAGGGCATGAACTGGTGTTCATTTCTAGCAGTGGAAGTTATGAGACATTTCTACTACTAGAAATCTTTCCAGGAGAGGAAATAGTACAGGTGTTCATCCTGCAGCCACCCTGCACACCTGTTCTCTGCATCTTCCCCAGATGGGAAGATTGTGTGGAGCAGCAACTGCTTTACTCCTGTGAGTGCTACAGGGGAACACAGCATTAGGGAAACACTCCCTAGCCATGTCCACATGTACAGGCGCATGCAGTTTATGGCACCACAAATCTCTTTGTGGCATCACACACTCTATATGTTACATGTTAAACCATGTGCAAGCACTGATAAATTACAGTGTGGGGGAAAAATTTGCTACCAGGATTTCCTGCACACATGGAACTCATCCAGGAGCTGGGAGGAGTTAGGCATGGGTAGTTTGCCTGAAGTAGGACAATTTTTCCCTCAACAAAGTGAATGTGCAAGGGTGTCCACCAAGGCACAAAGTAACAGCACAAATTTGTGCTGCTACTATTTGTGCCACTGCAAGCACTTGCCCCTGCTCATCTGGACATGGTCTCCATGCCTTCTCCAGACAAGGGACCCCCATTCTGGAGAACAGGCAGGGAACAGCAAACTACTGCTCTTCTTCTCCACTCCCAGTCTTTGGAAGCAGAATGGAAGGAGTTTGGCAAAGCCCCCCTGCCTGTTGTTCAGACTGAGCAGTCCCCAGTTGGGGCAAGAGAAAGGGAGAAATAGTACCCGCTCCACTCCCCTCCTGGACTGCTCTGGGTCAGTCTGTGGTTTGGGAAGCAAGCAGGGAGTCTTGCCCCACTGGCCCACTCCCAGACCAGGCTGGGAAGGGAGCAGATCAAGATACAGGCATTCGTTCTTATGAGAGAAACTGTCCCATAGGGGATATCTTCCAGTGTTAACCTGAAAGATCTTTCTCCTAGTGGGGGCATGTTTCATCTGGGAGAAAATGTGTGAACACTTGTACACTCCTAGTTTCTACTGGCCTTAGTCTCCAGAAATGTAGGGTCCCCTCACATTTATGGCTGTAATGTGGAAATGCCAAATCATGACAGTGAACTATTAGTTCAACTGAGAGATTGAATCTCATACCATTTAAGTTTCCATTCTTTAACATTTGTGGTGTCCTTTTTATTTTTGCCACATATCTTGCCCTGCACTTGGACCTTGGCATGTTGTGGGGTATGTTGGTCATAATTCTGATGAATACAAAACACTTCAAAAGGTGTAGGGTGGGAAAGAAGGTATAGGGGAAAAATACAGTAGAGACAAGGCTGTTTTGTGTTCCAGATCTTAAAAGATTTTCAGCAGCTTTGAGGCATTGAAAAGTACAACTTGAGGACAACTTTTTCACAGCTCTTAGATCTGAAGCAGCCAAGACATTAACCCCCAAAATGAGTGTGATACAAAGCAAGGAATGTATAATGTACTAGCTTGTATAAGCAAGGAGTGTATAATGTAGTAGCAGATCCTCCAGAATTAATAACCTTAGCCTCAGCAGACTCACTGATGGGAAAGTTAACATCTTATTTGAAAATATTTCTGTCTTTCTATTTCTTTTCTATGGTTTTTCATAATAAGCGTGCCCAAATGAAAAAAAAAAACCAAAACCCTCCTTCCCTTAGAATTAATCTGGTCCTGTTGCTGATTTCTCACCTAAGCAGACAATCTCCTTGTGGGACATCATCATAATTTCTATTTCAACCCAGATTCCCTGCTAAAGTAAAAGATTTTTGAAATGTAGACCCTGATTTCAGGCAAGTATCCTTTACTATAAAGAAAACAAGAAAAGAAATCAAGAGATGAAATAGAAATGGTATTGTTTCTGCAGAGAATGTTTTTCAAAGTATGCCATGAGGTGTCAGCAGCTCTTTAATTTTCAGAAGCCTCTTCTGACATTAAGACCTCAGCATGATTTTTACAGCAAATTTGTAATACTCCTCTTTCATGTAGTTTTTTTATAATTTGGGTAATTGTTAAAAATAAATATTTTTATTTTAAAAAGTCCTCTGATATGATAGGAGCAGTCCCATATTGTTAATACGTATTCATTTATTTCAATACTTGTTAATATTAATCTGCAGCAAGAAACTAGATTTATTTAAACTAATTGGATAATATTATTTTATTGTATTTTTCTACATCCAATTAGGTTACCTTTTAGTTATTGCCTGATTTATAGTTTCTACAGTAATTATAAGATCATGCAAAAAAGTTATAAAAGTAAATATAAATGTTGCTGTGAAAATGTGAGTACTAGAGTTATTCAAGTTAATACTGATATTCACTGGGAATAGGAAACAGTGCTTATAAGCAACATGAACAACAAGATTAACAAAAAAGTTCAATGAATTTTATAGCTAGTGTGTCAGAGTACTGTCCCTTTACATTTCCACAGGTGGCAATGTGGATTAAAGAATAGCAACCCATTTCTAGAAATGCAGTTTCTTTCCATGCCTTTTTCCATATAAATATTTAGCTGCTGAATGTAATATTGCCTTCAGTTTTAGAGTTATTATCAGAAGGAAAAGGGAGATGAAAATATGCTAAGGCAATAACTATGCACCTCAATTTAATGGGATTTGGGGAGTGGTAAACCTTTATCCAGACTTGAGAGAAATAAAATGAAGTCTCAACTTAGAGAAGATAATGTTTTAATGTAACCACAGGAACAGGTGAAAATAAAGGCTCCTGCCCTGATGATGCAGTTTAAAAAAATACTGTCCTAAAATGTAAGTTTATTAGAGAGATAGAAACATATACATCAGTGAACAGGAAAATTTCCAGAATGAGCAAACGCCTTAAATCTTGGGATTTTATTCTCATCCTTTTGGGCTTGCTCTTCATTGCACTGTAATGCTAAATCTAACAAATGTCTGTTATGTTCAGTGGCAAGCCTTACAATAATATTGCACTACTGATCTAGCTGAAAATTCAAAATGCTCCACCAGCCAGAACCAATGGAGCTCATAATATTTAAGGTAATGTTCAGAACGGGATCACTGCCGCTTCACGGAATTGTTCATCTGAGCCCAGACATGGGGATTTTATTGAAAAAAATAAAAGGAAGCGGATGAGCCTTAGGCTGAATACCCAATTTTTTTATTCTGAATATTTTTCTTTCAGAAATGGGAGCGAAGACTCACAAAGCAGGCCAAAAACAGTACTTTAAACAGTAACAATTCCACTACTTTGAAAGCGAGTACAACCATATCTTTTCTAAAGACACCATCCTGGCAGTGCTGAGCCATCTGGCCCCAGTGCAGCAAAGCAAATAAGCACATGCTTACTTTTAATCACCTGAGTAGTTCCTTTGCGTGCGTCTACACACTACCATACGGCAATGTTGTTATGGTGCTGTGCTTTAGTTTAGTGCTTCCTTTGGAAGTACTAAACCACGGCGCAGTATGGGCAGTTACTACACCACGTGCATGACGCATGATTAGATTTCGCCCCTAGGTCATCATAGCAGCACGGTATACTGGGGGAGCATGCTGCTACAGTGATGTAACTAGCAATCACATGTAGACCTGCGTGATTGCTACATCACCATAGGATTGTGTGTAGATGCGCCCTTTGTGTTAAAGTCAAGTGTGGGCTTAAGTGCTTGGTGCTGGAGATATCAGTGGCTTACAGGACTGAGTTCTCAGTCCATACACTGGACACTACAGCTATAGTAAGCTATAGTGTCTGTTTATGTTCCTGTTTGAGTCTTAAAGATAAAAGAGTGGCTGTTAAGTGCAAGGACTCTTTGCTTCTTTGAGGAAATTGGCACATGGGTGGCGTCACAAAACTCCACCTTAGTAGAGGCAGGAGAGGAACAAGATATTTATGTCATTTGGCTGCTTGCAAATCCTCCCTTTCCCGAATAGTCCCTTAATGCCCCCCGAGTGCACAGAACGTTGAAGTCGATATGTTTGGCAAATAGAAGCCTTGTCTTTAAGATTTTTCATTTGCAGCTGGCTGAGGTGGTACTTTTCTATTTGGGACCAGAAAGCCATAGTTTGATGTTCCACAATATACTAACATTTGAGTATTGGGTGTTGTGCTGTGAAAAAAGACTCTTTTGGTGTTCTTAATCCAGATGGAAGTTAACACCTACTCTCTCAAAAGACTGTCATTCCTTTTGTGAATGCAATTTGTGTTTACCTAAAAAGACTTTGTGTCCTCAACTTGTGAGTTCAAGGCCCTCCTTACACATTACACTTAAGGTGTGATTAACCAGTTAATCATGTATACAGTTGTGACCCAGCTACATGTTCAACCAGTTAATGGCACAATAAAACAAGTAATAAATTACATAGCTATTCCACAAAAAATGTGTGATAACTTTGTAGCTTGTTATAATCATGCTGTTAATTGACTGGGTGGCCAAGTGCTCCTCTCTGGCTGGGAGCTCTATCAATTAAGGGGATCCCAGTCACAGGGTTGCATCACCTGCTGCCAGCCCTGCTGCTGACAAGGCTTACAGTGGTGGCAGCATTTCCCAGTGCTGCCCCCGTTATGAGCCTCACCAACTGCAGCGCTTGCAGTGGGGAGATTGCTGCCCCCCTTCCAAACCTCACTGACTATGGGGCTCACAGTGGGGGCACTGTTGTCTTCTGTGGAGCTTGCAGCAAGAGTAACAGGGAGAATGCTACCACTGCTATGAGCCTTCACAAGGCTCACAGTGGCAGCAGCATTCTCCCTGCAGTCCCCTCTGCAAGCCCTGAAGCCAATAAGTGGCTCACAGTGGGGGCAACATTCCTGGTACTGCTCCCCTGTGAGCCCTATCAGCTGTGGGGCTCACAGTCATGGGACCTGGTACAGGGGGAGCCCAGGATAAGGATTCTGGGCTCCCCCTGCACTGGCAATACAATGGCATGGCAGAAAGTGCTATTGTGTAGATTGCACATTAGACCCCATTACCCCATTACCTGCACATATATAAGGGCCCATAGCTTAGTATAGCTATGTATTATGTATATAGCTGTGTATCCAAATAGCTTAGTACTTAGATGGCTAGCAACCTGACCAAGACCATTGCATCTTGTATTTCAGATGGAAGCCAAACAGCTGAAAAGAGGCTAGCTACAGCATTTTGACAACAGGGCCTGCCACAAGATATTTGTGTAATGTTGCATTCAGAAACAATTGACTATATCATCCATGGGTGACTGGTGCTGCCTTAGTCAGGGGGGCATGTGCCCCTCCTGCAACTAGTCCCACCGACCAGGGGGGTCCCCTGCAGCCTATCCTGCCAACTGGGGAGGAGGGATCCCTCCGCAGCCGATCTTACTGCCTGAGGGGACCCCTGCAGCCGATTGCTGTGGCCAGTCACTGCAGTTGCTCCTGGGAGTGGCTGCTTTTGACAGCAGCTGCAGTGATTGGCCAGCGCTTGCAGGACGGGCACCGGCACTCCCTCCTGCCCCCCCTGCCCATCGCCTAAACGGTGAGTACAGCCGGTCAGGGAGTGCACCAGCGCTCTCAGGGGGTGCACGTGCACCCCCTACGCATCACCACTGATATCACAATTTGTACTTCAAATAATGTTCCTGTATCCACCATCCTCATAAGTTTTTGAAAGAAGAATTCTAAAACTAAGAGCCATATCAAGCCATGAAATGAGATTAGTATGTTGTCTAAATAGGAAGTAAAATAACAGCTTTTAGAATTGTTTTTATCTTATTGATTCCATTCATTTTAAAGAAGTTTGTTCAGGGCGATAAGAATAGCAAAGCTGGAAACCTTGTAAAAGGAGAAAAAAGCATGTTAGAATAATACTATGGATACTATAGAAAATCACCTCAAATAAATTTGCCCTAAAATGTAAATGTATTTGAACCTTTTTTGACATTGAGGAAAGTTCAGTAAACTTTCTCTTTGATTATTTTAATTATATTCCTGCTCTGTGATGAACATAATGATGTGCTATGAGATAAACAGAAGTAGCAAATATTGGAAATCTTATGTGAAACATATTCCTGTAAGTGGTATAATTGTCCAGCCCAGTCTTGCAGATGCAGAAGGTTCATACTAGTATTTAAATCTTTGTGTGTTTGTTGAAACAGAGCCTGAATTTCTCCAAGTTTGTAAGTAGATCATAAGTAGTGGATCATAAGTAATTGATCCAGTTCTGCATACATATTAGACTATAGGGCTATGCCCAAGTTCATAAAGCATGCATTTCTAATCGAAATTATCACATTATAAAAAGGATTCCCAAATTATAAAAACACAATAGCTGCTGATACTTTTTACATTTCTTTTTAAAAGTTATGAAAGGTAGGAGTCAACTGCAGAGTAATGTAACTAGCTGAATCTATTCTGTGTGAAACTTCATTGTAATCAGATGGTTACACTAGAGAAAGGAAATATGGTTTTGTGGTTGGGATACTAGACCTATTCTCAGGAGACTTGGGTTTAATTCCCAGGTCTTCCCTAGAACTTGAGCAAGCCAGTTCATATTTCTGTGCCTCAGTTCCTCTGTGGATAATGTTTCCTTGCTCCTGCCCTTTGTCTAGCTCAATTAGTATATGAAAGCAATTATATGACATGGTTACCTCTGATAACAGGGGACTGAACTCAGTGACCCAGGAGGACCCTATTTAGATTGTAACTCTGCAAGGCAAGGATCTTCTCTTAGTCTGCATCTCTACTTGTCACTACCTGCTCTTGGTTAGAGTGCTGAAAGGTGCTATAATAATGCAGATAAATAATATTCAATCTAAAGAGTGGATGTAGTTCTAAAAAAAAAGCTATAGCAACTTCATCTTATTCTAGACATAAATCCTGAAAGAATGTGTTAACAGAGAGTTTGTACTTTTTGATCAACATGTAGGCATTCTTTAGCTTTATATCTGGCTTCTCAGTCCTTCAGAACTGTGTGAACAACAATGTATGTCTGTGTCTGAGACAGAGAACAATTCAGGGGTTATCAGACTTCAAGGATAAAGGCATTGTTGATTTGCATTATCTACTTCTTTGAGTCAAATAAAGATGGAATTTGTAAACTGATTCTGATTAACTTGATCTGACTGTATGGGAGTTTTTTCAGAACATTTCTTTTATTTTTCTTAAAAGCGGAGGCTTACAGGATCTTTTACCGGGATCTTTTTCGTACTCTGTTTTTGTTTAGCTATCATCTGCTGTCAAAGGTGTTCACACAGGACTGAACTATGAGTGGTGGCACTGTGGTAAACTACCTCCTTTGGAAGATCTTTAGCAGCATTTCTTTGAAGATTTGGCCTTTAGCCTACAAGGGTCAAAACACATTTGGGAGCTTATATTATTTGTCACCAGGGACAGCCTAGGGTAAACCTAGAAGCACATTTCACTTTAAAATCCACATGATTAAAATTAAAATAGTATGTTTGGTATTTATACAGAAAATCATCTGGATTTCTTATGCATCTTCAAGCAGATCTAGTAGGCTATATTATGATTATCCAATTCAGAAATAATACATTATGGATGTATATCATAGCTGTACAAAACGTCTCTGCCAATATTTAGCAGCTTCTGTCAACATGATAGAACTCGGCAGTATAGATCTGTTGCACTAGTTTAAATCACCTTGCGATTGTTCATGGAATTTGTAATCTCCATTGGAAATGATGATTCACAAATCCTACAAGAAATATTCTTGTCACAAGATATTGTTAGAGACCTGGGAATAAAATTCAGCACATATACACCTAAAATACAAACATCATATCGAGATTTCACTCTAAGCTTTCCCAAGTTTCACCAGTTTGTTCTCCAGAGCCTTTCCTGGGAGGAGATTTTCCTCCTGAAGTGTTCCACAGTATGTCAATGATAGAAAATCACTGCGCTATAGCATTTTGCAATTTTCAGCTTGCCTGCCAGTTATCTTGGAAATTGCTGGTGCTCTCCACAGAAATTGCTTCGGTGAGGTATTTAGATCCTTGACAATTTAACATTCCTGTAAAACAGAAATTCATGTATCATCAGGGATGTTGTAAATTTCAAGCTTATGCTGTAAATGAAAGTGAGGCTTCCCCTAGCATGAGGGAATCCTCAAGTGGCACAGTGCTGGCATGGGGGTTTTACATAGTCTCTTTGACATCCCAGGTTAGTGGACATTTCTGGGTGAAAATGCAATGGCTAGGGGATTCTTGCACTCTGCCAGGTCTCTGCTGCTGTTACCAATTGACACAATTCAGAGCACCAGGCCTGACTCTCCATTACTTTGTACTACCCGTTATTTTCAAACACTTTTAATAGTAGGGGTGAGAACTGTATTTTAACAAATAAACTTCTTGAAGGGTGAATTAAATAAAAGTAGAATAGTTTCCTTTCATGGTTTTAAAAGGTTCTGTACATATGTTTTTGTTTGTTTGTTGTAAAAAAAAAAAAAAAAAAGAGAGAGATGTAGTTACACTCCAGAATGGTACATTATTCTGAAATTTGCAGAGTGAATGACATTTTTGACAGAGAAGGTTATAGACCATCAGCAACTTTTATATAAAAAGGAGACTGCAAATGTAATGTTTACTAACAGCTGTTTAATAAATTGATCACTGGAAATAGTTTCTCTAAAACAAAGTAACAGGGACAAAAGTATCATTCTCTGACCCCTCCCTTCTTTCTTCCTTCAGAGAAGGCAAATCACAATTACACCTCCGGGGAAAAAGGTCTAGTGTTCACACTTCATCAAAGGAGGATCAAACACTTTAAGCTGCTCTTTTTTAAGTTAATAGTTTCCAGATCATCATTAGTCATTTCTTATTTTTAAGTGAGAAAATATCAAGGCACTGAAAATAAAAGCCATACCATAAGACCATAGCTATGTTGAAGAAAAAAAATTGAACTGTCATAGTTTGAGCTGAAACACCTGATTAGTATGTGGGGGTGGGGTTGGCAGGGGGGAGGGGGAAGATTAAAAGCTTCTGCAGAATGCACATTAACATCCTTTTATATTCAATGCAAATTCTGTGATGCCTCTGTTGTGTTATTGCTAATACAATTTATAGTATGCTGTAATATTCAGTTTGATGTTATTCTGTGCCTCAGTGTATCACTCTTCAGCAGTGTTGCCCAATCTGGATTTAACAGACTATTGGGCACAGCTGTAAATAAGAGCAATTGCATGTTTAACATTTATTGAGAAGGGGCATCTTTTATGCATTTCTTCCATTCCATGATGTTGCCAAGGTGATCATACAGAGATAAACAAGTTTAAAATATAAATAATTATATCCTTAATATTTCAAACTCAGGTTGTCTACTAAGAAACATTTGAATTGTCTGACTTATAATTCTACTTGGAAGGTCCTGCAGTTTTACAAATCTTTTAAGGTAATGGTCTCATGGAAGACTATCCATCGAATTATATTTTTTCTTCCATAAATAGCTATGAAGCAATATGCTGTCATAAAAAAGGAACTATCAAAGGATGGAAATCTCATACCAGATTTCAGCAGATGTGACTTTGTGATATTTTCTGCTAATCTTTCTTAGAACATATTGAAAATGTTTAACATACAGTTTTCAGATATGTTCATCTGACAACTGGAAACTGAACAACCTTGAAACATTCACTTTAGAATTTCTTTAGCCATTTTTTCCATTTTGCATACAGCATACCAAAACAAAATATTTTCTACACACACAAAAACTTTTACTCATTGTGGGCAAGTTGTAAAGATTTCAGAGCTCAAAAACACCTTCTAAATTACCTAATCCAGCCCCTCACATATTGTACTATTAGTGAAGGAGCAAATATCTAGAAACACTGAAGACCTGAAGAAGAATTAATTTTATTTGAAAGCTTGTCTAGGTCTATCCCAACCATGCAGCTGCTCCAACAAAAGATAAAACCAGCAAAAATCCTTGTTTTTCAAATAGAATCATGTAATCCATTTAAATGAAACAGAGGATTTCAAATTTTCATAGAGAATATAGCCTGTGCATGTTTCAGGTCTAAAATGCTGTCAGATCTTTCCTAAAAGTTCAAATATTTCAAAATGTTATTGAAGATTGTAAGTATTGTGGGTAAAATTTTCAAAAGTCTCTAAAAGTCAACATTTTGAAAATACTTAGCTGCTTAAAAATACAGGGATGCCTAGTGGGATATTTAAAAGTACTCCAAATGGGATTTAGGCACCTATCTGCATCTTTTAGCCAGATGAGTAACAGGGAAGTGCTTCATCCTACACCAGTTCTGTGGAATGGCACAACAGCCAAAGCCAGATTTCTAGCCACAGCTTGGCAGCCTGGAAAGGGCAGCCATGATGGTTGTGTCTCCTCTTTGCCCCACCAAGTTGGTGCCCAAGGCTGGTGCATGAGTTGTTCCACCTTAATTATACTTAAGCTTTAGGCATGTAAAACACCTAGCTCTAAGTAACTTAGGAGTCTAAGTCACATTGTTGAAAGTGATTTAATCACTTAGGAATCTAAGGGCGTAGCTACACGTTGCCCTATGTCTCTGTAGCTGAGCACTACGTCTCTGTACAATGCACTGCAGAAACATAGTGATAGCATGAGTCTACAAGGCAGCTACATTGCCATAGTGGTGCACTCCCCCACTTTAGTGTGCCACTATGATGAAGTAGTGGCAAAAACTAACCATATGCCGTGCGCACAGCACAGTATGAGTGGTTACTGCACCGTGCTTTAGTACTTCTAAAAGGAAGTACTCAAGCACGGCGTCATAACAATGTTGCTCTAGGGTGATGTGTAGATGCGCTCTAAGTCATATTTACTTTCTATGAGACATATCCTCATAAGGGCATAAATTACTACTGAAAATGGAACCCTGGGTCAGATTTTTAAGCTTGTGTGAGCACCTAATTCGCACTGATGTCAGTGATTTCAGGTGCTTAGATTTAAAGTCACTTTAGGCACTTCAGAAAATTTGATCCAAATTACTTAGTTGTGTCATTAAAGCAGAGCCCCATAGAGGGGGAAGTGCACCCCTACCGAGAGATTAATATCTTTTAGCTTCCTAGCACAGGGACAAATAAAGCATGTTCTGTGATGTATTTCTCATCAAGGTCGATTCAAGAGCATACAGAAGCGAGCATCATAGTCTCACATTCACATCATCAGTTTCCCTGTATGGGGATCTTACATACACCAGGGAGCATAAGACTTACAGAGGCATAAGAAGGGTGACTCCTTCCACGCTCCTCCCATTGTGCACCACAGGACAGCAAAGCACAGTCTGCCTTTAAAAGAAGGAATTTAAATCAGAGTAAAATAAAAACCTATTTAAATAAAGATGATCATTTCTGTGCCATGGAAACAACCCTTAGATTTATTAAGTGAGCAGATTTCCTAGGACCAGATTACATAGCTGTGTTCTTTGCTCTGCATTTCCCCTTTTAGTATCCCAGCTTCTCAGTTCCTTAGGCATCTCTCACCCAGTGCTTGCTGCTCACTCAGTTGCCGGGGGGGGTGGGGAGTGGGGGTTGCTTTTGTTTCTAGACCCCCTTTTCAATAATTCTCCACCATTCAAAAAAGTTTGTTGGAAAAAATGCAATAAAATTCACTAAAAATTGCAACATACTTAGTTATCTCCAGCTAAGCTGATCTAATTTTGGCCTATAGATACTCAGGAACAGTTGATGAAAGTAACGGCTCATGGTAATAGTCATAGAAGCAGTGTAGGAGTTTCATGATATCTACTCTCTTACAGAGTTCATGTCCTAAAGCTTTCACAGTATTTATCACATATGGAAATCACTGAACCAGTGCTGTCACACACCAGTTGCAGTGAGCATTGGTATAGAGGTCTGCTTGTGGGGGATGATTAAGTAGAAGGACAGGAAAGGTAGGAAGGAATACCCTGACACAAATTTTAGAACAAGAATTCACACCGTGAAGCTGTCAGGCTAGTTCATACCAGAAGGTAGTGATCAAACTAACATTTTCATTCTACATACAAGGTCCAATTCAGATTGGGTGTAAGTAGGCTTCATTGAAGTCAATGGTGCTGCACCTACTGGGTCTGAATTTAGCTCACAGTAGGACTTGCTGTGAAGTGTATTACACTACTGATAGCTATGGCAACATACTGTTTTTTCTGCATGACCTAGATGCATTTTCTGTTTACACAAATGGATGCTATAGCACTGAAACAATTCAGTGCTATAGCATCCATTCAGCAAGGGGAAAAAGGATTGTACCTCTTTAGGGTAGCTTTAACCCATGCATGGAATGGAGTAAAAAGTGATTTCTCCTGTTCTGTGGATATGATCTTTTAGTTTGGCATAGCTCCTTTATGTTTCTTCTCACGTCATGGACATTTTACACAGTGCCGTGTTCTCAGGCAGTGCAATGGAACGGGAGGCATTTTCTTTGAATGTGTTGGAATATAATGGCCATCTTATTTTGTCAGCTAGTTTTTCTTAATGTAAAACTTCATCGCTGTTTAGATTTTGCATAACATTTTATGAACCTAAGTCCTCTGAAGTCAGTTGAAACTTTATTATTTAGATCACGTAAGGACTGATCACATAAGTCTTTCTCATGGAGATAGGATTGAATCAGCCATTTCCTTTGAATAGAAGACACCAGACGGGGAAACCAAATGCCTCAGCCTTGGGAGATGAGTGTTCTACAGACGTATTTTTTCAAAGACACATCTCTCTGGCAAAATGTCAATAATCAAGGTAAAGCATGTGTTTGGAGGCTTGGGCCTCCCACCTCTAAAATAATATTAAACCTACTTATGAGATTTTAGAGTTTTATCTGAATGGAGAGGCCTTCAAATGATTTATTTATACATAGCAGTATCAAGCACTATTTCCACTCTAGGGGGAACTCTTAAATAATCAAACAAAAGGTTGTGGCTTCCTGGCCAAGTTATTCAAGGCTTCAAAGTTTGGGAAAAGAAAGCTACAACATGAAGTTATTTGATACATTTTGGCTCTGTTCCTATGAATCTGTTTCTCTCCACCTTCCAAAAAACATATTGTTCAATTCTGCTTTCATGTTTTCCTTTCTATTCTTATCAGACCAGAGGGGTGAGAAAAAAATAAACAACATTTAAATTGTCTTTGTTTCTTTCAAAGTATATATATGGCTGTTTGTTGTATGGTATAATACTTACCAAAATAGTCCATCCTTCTTTTAATCTTATGCTGCTACATTATAATTTATTTTTACAATCTTTCTTTAATACAGAGTATCAGAAAAGGTTTTACATAAAGGAACAATAAAGCTAATTAAATAAGTAAAAACTTGCAACTGGACCAAATGATGAACTCAACATAAAATTCAATAAAAACTACATCAAAAAGAGCATGAAGTCATTTTTCTTTCTTATTAGTTAAGTAAACATCTGATTAAAATTAAGGTAGATTACAGCTAGATTATACAGTGAGGTAAAATTCTTGCCCAAGAGAGATTTTCAATGAAAAAGTGTCATGAATGAAAACTTGGGATTTCTGGTCTTCTCCAAGTTTCTATTTGTGCATACCCTTAAGCCACTTACAAGTCTCTGTAAGGAAAAATCAGGGGGTTGCAGAAGATTTGTATGGGAAATTAGGGATGCAGTGTATAAAAATAAAATCCTCAATACCAGGAAATCTAATGAAAAACCATATGCCAGCTGTTGTGCTGAACCTTGTAGGAGGAAAATTCCAAATGGACCCATCCAAAAAAGGAAACAGATCTGTTTTTATCCCACCTGTGCATCCTGGTAATTCTAATTGCTCTCTGAACCAGAATGACTCCATGAAAAGTTAATTTATGTTAGACTAGGCCTAGAAGTTGCTCAACTTTATGACAGACTTAGCTACCTCTGGTACGTTTGGTAGCCCAGAAAAAAAACATATTACTGAGTGTTTTCATAACTTCCCTCTCCCTCCCCTGCATGTCCCTCTCCTACTTTGTCATACTGCTGTGCACCTAACATAACATATGAGTGGGAGGTTCTTCTGATCACATCAGGAGGAGGGTTATGCTATTGTGGCCCTGTGGCACTACTGTTCCTGAAGCTAATTTCTTGTTCCTCAGGAAATTCAAACATTCCAAATTTTACTTGTGTTCCAAAAAATAATACTGAAATTTAGAAATGTCCAGCACAGTGAAAATTATGAAAATAGTGTTTTGTTCCATTAATGATCATCCCCTTCATTTAGCTAATGTTGAATCATTTAATTCCAATACAGCAAAATGTTTTATTTGTGTTCTGTTTTGCTTTGACTTTTACATTTTTAAACCACTCATATCATATAATGCTAATACATATAAACAGAATATGATATTAAAATGAATATGTAAAATATTGAGCTCAAAATTAAATTAACCAAAATTACTAAACTGAAGCAAAATATCTTACCTCCCAAAAAAAAAGAAAAATGAGATCAAAATGATTCATTTTGACTTTTTCCTATTAAAAAATCATTCAAATCAACAAGTTTCTTTGCAAAGTTTTGATTTCCACAAACTGCATTCTTTCACTGTTCTGTCATTTCCCCCCTGCAATTATCTGTACTTGGGGATTTCCCCAAGGGAAAGTGTGAAGGGTTCACAGAAGGTTTTTTACTCATTTCACAAAAAACATTTTAAAGGTTTTTAGTTATTTAAAAAAATAGTAGAAAATACTCTTTTTGAGGCTGAAGTGTGCATGACTTTCAGTGTACAACTTTGGAAGACTTTGTATGCACAACTTTCGAAGACTGTCCATCTTTCATATGTTGTGACATTGCCACATTGCGGCCCAGTACTTTTAAATTTCAGTGAACTTCAATGCCTTGGCAAAGTCCTATATATGTAAAGTTTTGTATTATTGTGGTTGGTTTGCATCTCAGCCTTAAAGGCAAAATTGTATCAGCAGAGCTGTGTGTCTTGGACGGCCAGGGCCGACTCGAGTTACGCTCGTACGTCAGGGCGGGCTGGTGAATGGAGAGGCAGACACAACTTATTGGTTGCAAAAACTTTACTCATGCCGCTTGCAATCATGACGCATGTGGTCCGGTCGTCGGAACAACCACACGAGTTGCTCCAGCTGGCAGGGCCCAAGCCAGTTAATCCGTCCGCAATTCAAAGCCAGCGGGGAAAGGGGTACGTCGGGGTTGCGCTCGGTGACGGGAAGAAAGATCGATAGGTGATCAGTCTATCGATCGGCAGCCGCAAGTCAGATAACTTCAGAGGCACTCTGCAGCGTGCTCAAAGCTCTTCGACTTGGCCGGAAGTCGTGCGGAATTTTAAACGGCCAGCGAGCCAATTACTAGCCGCCACGTGTGAATAATTTAGCACTGGCCAATAGCGGGGCACAAATTTGCATCCGAATAGCGGGAACTCTTTGCACCGTGAATTTCTGTGCTGCAAAGAAGAAATGCATCCTGCAAAGGAAACTGCAAATTGGCGGGAACTCTCTCCTATACGCGGGTTCTCAATTGCAGCAGAACACTCTGCCGTGCAAAGGAGCACTCACGTGGCCAGGAAATTCCATAGTGCCGAGGCACAAAAATCACTGGGTTGTGACACTGTGCAGGACAATTTATGGGAAAAGTCTCTGCTTCTCTTATGCTAGATCTCACTTCCACTATCAGGGGAAATTTTCAGTTCTGTCTAGTTAAAATCCAGTAGAACTTTGATTTCTAATTTTCATACATGCCTGCAAAAATACCTGCCTATAATATTTATTTATAAATTTAAAGGGACACAAACTAAAGCAGTGCAATTTCACAAAGAGTTGGTAACACCTAAATCAGTAGTGGCCAAACTTTTTGGCTGATGTAACACAAATGAATCTTGTCCCCTCCCTAAGTGCTGCTCTGATTCCTGTCTTCCAGAGTTCGTGTCTTGGGGTGCCAGAATGCAGGCATGGGAGGCTTGAGTCTCTAGCCATATGAAGCAGAGCTGGTGTGGGCAGGACACTGCTGCAGGAGGATGTCTCACCACCAAAAGCCAACCTTTCCCTGGCCCCTCAAGCATCACAGTTTGGCAAGTGAGGACCTTAAGCTCCTAATTTGGCTCTTGGCAGTGACATCTGATATCTTCCCCTGCAGCAGGGTCCACCCCACCTGTGCTCCACATAGGCAGAGGTCTGAGTCCCACCCCTTCCATCACCTCCATTCTGGAACCTCTCTTGACTGAATGCTTCGGGCTTGCATGCTACGCACAGTAGCTGCCAGTGCCTCTTGTAGTATTCATGCCACATGTCGGCCACCCCGATCCAAACAGTAGCAGCTTTGGGAGATTTCTGAAAGCTCTTCATTGATCACTATACATTATTAACATATGAAAGAATCTGTAAGCTGCAAAGAAGGTTAGTTTGGGAATTCTTATTACTTCATGTGGAACAGAATTTGGGAGAAAGTGATTGCTTTGATGCCATCAGTCGCTTTCATAGAATCATAGAATCATAGAAGTAGGGTTGGAAGGGACCTTGTAGATCTTCAAGTCTGACCCCTTGCCTGGGCAGGAGGAAAACTGGGATCAATTGACCCTAGTCAGGTAGGTATCAAGCCACTTCTTAAAGACCCCCAGGGTAGGAGCTAGTACCACTTCCCTTGGAAGTTGGTTCCAGATCCTAGCCGCCCTGACTGTGAAGTAGTTCTTACGGATGACTAATCTAAACCTACTCTCCAACAACTTGTGGCAGTTATTCCTTGTTATCCCAGGGGGCGCTAGGGGAAACAAGGTCTCCCCCAAACCCTTCTGGTCCCCCCTAGTGAGTTTAGACGGTCACCAGGTCCCCCCTCAGCCTTCTCTTGTGAAGGCTGAACACGTTCAGGTCCCGTAGCCTCTCATTGTAGGGTCTGCCCTGCTGTCCCTGGATCATGCGGGTGGCCCTCCTCTGGACCCTCTCAATGTTGTCCACATCCCTCTTGAAGTGGGGTGCCCAGAACTGGACACAGTACTCCAGCTGTGGCCTGACCAGTGTCGCGTAGAGGGGAAGGATCACCTCCTTGGCCCTACTTGAGATGCACCTGAGGATGCACGATAAGGTCCGGTTAGCCCTGCCGACCGTGACCTCGCATTGTCGCCACATGTTCATCTTGGAGTCAATGATGACTCCAAGATCCCTTTCTGCCTCCGTGCTCTCAAGAAGGGAGTTTCCCATCTTATAAGTGTGCTGCTGGTTACTACTGCCCAAGTGCAGCACCCTGCACTTGTCCGTATTGAAACGCATCCTGTTTTTGTTAGCCCACCCCTGCAACCTATCCAGGTCTTGCTGCAGTCTTTCCCTCCCT
>NW_005842101.1:1802970-1803353 GCF_000455745.1 Alligator sinensis | reverse complement strand
CAGTCGCGTAGTTTTTTGATGAGGATGGGGTGGTCGACAGTGTCAAAGGCCTTGCTGAAGTCCAGAAAGACTACATCCGCGGCGACCCCTGCATCCAATGTTTCTGTGACCTGATTGTAAAAAGCAATCAGGTTGGTCTGACATGATCTGCCCCTAATGAAACCATGCTGGTTGCCCTTGAGCATCATCCCCGATACCGGCCCGTCACAGATGTGCTCCTTGATGATCTTCTCAAAGAGTTTCCCCAGGATTGAGGTAAGACTGACGGGCCTATAGTTGCCCGGCTCCTCCCTCCTCCCTTTTTTAAAGATGGGGACCACATTGGCTATCTTCCAATCATCTGGCACCTGGCCCGAGCACCACGAGCACTCGTAAAGCCGTGC
>NW_005842101.1:1782483-1802940 GCF_000455745.1 Alligator sinensis | reverse complement strand
CGCCTTGGGTGGGGGAGATTCTGGGCCTGCTGATTTGAACATGTCCAGCCCCTCCAGAAGCACTCTAACCCTGTCCTCCTCAACCTGAGGTCTGGAGGCGTTCCCCTCGAGTCTGTCTTGAATCACAGTGGGGGAGTCCCGGTCCCTGCACAAGAAAACAGAGGTGAAAAATTTGTTAAAGAGGTCTGCCTTCTCCTCTGGCACAACCACCAGATTGCCTGGTGTATCTTGCAGGGGCCCAGCATTTCCCGGTGCCTTCTTCATCCTCCCTATATGTTTGAAAAAGGACTTTTTATTATCTTTGATCTTGAATGCTAGTCCTAGCTCTATGTCCGCCTTAGCTTTCCTAACAGCCACCCTACAGGCCTGAGCAGTGGAAGTTAACTCTTCTTTGGAGATAGCCACCCCCCCCACTTCCACTGGGTGTACACTGCCTTTTTTGGCAACCAGTCAGTCCCCACCAATCCCACTCCCATGGACCCTCCCACTCCTCAGACCTACTACCCCCAAAATCCTGACCGCCCCTTCTCCCATCCCACCTTACTTAGACTGGGTTCCCACTACAGTTTCCAGCACCAGTGAACATATGCACACACTGGACCCCCATCTGCAATCGTGTTGCTTAAAGTAAGTCATGTGATCAAATACTGGGTATGGCCAGTGGCAACGTGTAGGGGGTACATGGGGGTGCACATGCACCCTCTGAGAGTGCTGGTGCAGCACCTATCCAGCCATGCTTCCTGTTTAGCCAGCAGGCAGGGGGGCAGGCAGGAGCACCAATGCTCCCCTGCGAGTGCTGGCCAGGGAGCAGAGCCTCCAGCAAAAGTGGCCGTGCTGCTTCCGAAAGTGGCTGCGGGAATTCCAGAAGTGGCGCAGCAGATTTTATAGGGAGCGAGTTTGGTCATGACCCCCCACCCTCCTAGCCAGCGGGATCAGCTGTTGGGGGATTCCCCCCGGTCACTGACTGGTATCAGGGGGGACATGTGCCCCTCCTGACTCAAGAGGCACCAGACACCCATAGGTACAGCAAATGTCTGCATGCACCCCTTGTCATCATTTTCCCCTTCCTTAAAAACAAGTTGATCTCCCAATCCTTGCAATCTCCTTCCCTTACAACAACCTCTGCTATTAGGTATGTAGGGTATCAATGCACGTGCTCTGGAGAGTGGGGAGCATTTTAATTAGACCGGCTCTAATTAAACAAATGCCCGCAAGCTTTAGTTAAAGGGCCCCTGCTGCCATTTTAAAGCACGGGATGCTGATACATGAGGTGTTGTGGGCATTTTAATTAGACCGGCTCCTGAGTCTCCAGAGTACGTGCATTGTGGAACAAGTTTTAGTTAAAGGACCCCTGCTGCCATTTTGAAATATAGGGAGGCTGAATACATGTGATGGTGAGGCTGCTGGAGCATTCTAATTAGATTAATCATGTCTGCTCTGATGTGTTCTAATTAATCCTGAATGTGTATAGGCACACCAAGAGATGGAACTATGGTTCTAGTTACACATGTGGCATAGTCCCATACCAGTTCATATGTATTAGTATGAACTAAATCTGGGGTGTGTCAGAAATAGATCCATATATAATTAGGGGTATAGCAGGATTTAGAGTACAGAAAACCTCATCATGCAGCAACAACTGAATAGGGAAGTAGCATCCCAGCAGCCCAAAATAAGGCAGTTGACTTATGGGATCATCTTTAAGGTAGACAAGGAATATCAAAACTTTTGCAGGATGGGAAGGGACTGCTCCTAGGCTTGGGTAGCAAATAACTGGGCAAGTGCAATTTCACCCATTGGTTAGTTTTAGTAAAACATAGTTGAGTCAGAACATCAATTTCCACCTGAAGTAGCTGTTAAAACAGACAATTCCAGAGAAAGATATGCTCCTGGAAACAATAACACTAAATGCTACTTAAAATGTTCTAGTGTAGCTGGTTTGCTTTACAGTATTGATGGTACTAAGAGAAAATCTAAATACCTTACACAATGTATTCTCTCTTTCCTCAGGTTCATTGTGCTTTCTTTGTGTGATTCCCTACCCCCCACCCCCCTGCACTCTAAGTCAGGGGAAACTATTAGGAGAGAGATAGATTTCTCTAATGAGCCTAGAGGTAATGCAAAATTCATGGGCTTTCACCTGCAGTTGGGTAAGGCATGATATGATGCAGAAACAGAAAAGGTGATCTACCTTTTTTTTTTGCAGTTATTGCGGAGGCAGGTACCATAGTTGCTATTGGGCATCATGACCCACTTGTTCATTTTTAGAAAGAAGTGGATACTTTCAATGGGAGAAGCTCAAGCATCAGATTTGCTCCTTGGAGCATTAATAAAAGGGCTCAGTTAGCTTCATCTCATTATTTTACTATGAGTATTGACTTTGGCCTAGAGTCATGTATAGATAAAATGGTGCAAGGGCTTGTCCTAAGTGATTACTCAGAATTACAAATCATTTCACGTGTAACTGAATACTGCAGCCTAGCTGGCACCCTGCCCCTTGCTTTCCCCATCCACAAATTCCCCCCTCCCTCCTTAATAAGAGCATGAATCTGGCTTTGGCTGAAGAGGCAATTAATCTTATTCACTGAGAGCTGAATTTTAATTCACCAGCACAAGGAGAACATACTTGCCTATCGCACAGCATAGAGCCAATAAAGATTTCAGAAAAAACAGTTAATAGGTAGCTCAGTAGCAGGCAAGCAACCAGCAGCATATAACTGTATGTATGTCCTATCTCTAACAGAGTAAACTCTATTAGACTGGCTTGTTTTTTAGTGTTTGTAATTGGTCAATCACTTCTGATCATGTATAAAGGTTACTCACTAAATATATGTGTTTTAAAAAGAAATGAGGAAGAAAGTGTGAAAGATAAATTTTAGTAGCACTGGGATTCTAAAAGCCCATTATTTTTAAGAGTACAGAGAGGATCAATAAAATAAAGGGACACACAAAAGCATTAGATACTCTTGGTACATCCAAATAAAATAAAATAGAATGTGCAAGGTTCAACTTATAAAGCAGTGGATGGGAGATGAGCACATAGTCTGTTAGGGATATACTAGGTTTCCTGAGTGTATCTCCTGTGCTATATTTTAGAAATTTTCCCCTAAGCAAGACCCTAGCATTTTGTCAAAGGTTTGTTTCATATCTAGACTTCGTGCAAAGGAAAAAAATTGAAGTAGTGTTTTTACTAAGGTACCTATGAGCAACTATGTGATTTAATATATATCCCAGCTTAGTCAGATATCCGATTCCCGTAAGGTCACAAAACAGATTTTTCTCCCAGTTTAGTACTTTGTGTAGTGGCAATATCATAGCCTGTGAGGTTGAGCTGAGGCATGATCTTTGCTAGTTGAAAACTTTCCCTCAACAGTAAGAAAGGCATTCTGTCAGCCACATAGCATGCAGAGAATCAAAGGCTTGCAAATAAGTCAAAGTTCAGTAATAAAAATTATTATTAATTTACTTACCCAAATAAATGTTTTATGGGAATATAGCATTAGCAACAATTTTGGAGACTATGATGATTACTACATTAAAATGCAAGAAAAGACAGTACATTTTGTTTTGGCCAAACCAGCTCATTTCTTTTGTAAGAATGATGCTAGTATCTTAACTGGATGCAATATAAAAATTCAAAATATAACTAATTAAGCAATAAGTCCCAAATTCAGCAAGCAATTTAATGACAGGGCTAGCCACTCTGAAGTAAATGAGGCCTTGACCTTGCCAAACTGGAGCCTAAATTATTAACGATAAACATTAAATATATATAATGGATTTATAATTGCAATAATTGCTTTGTAGAGGTATGCATATTTCTGGAACTGACAAGGTGATGGTTCTATTTTTCCATGAGGTACATGTGCTTTTAATGTTCTTTTAAGAATGGATGGAGGTTGTTAAAATTGAAATAATTGTAATTTATGCTCTACATTTTATCTAACGGGTACTGGTTATTTAAGTATTTTCAGCAGCTGGAAAATAACTTTGCAGCTATAGTCTGAAGTTTACTCCCTTCTGGTTAAACTCATATATCTACATCTAGCCATTTGGGGTGCTTGGTTCCATTGCCAGTCCAAGAGCTGAATTCATAAGTATCAGGAAATTGTGTCTACTGGTAAAAGACATTAACGTTGCCATTTCTGAAGCTATGACAGAGTGTTGCATGGAACATATCTAGTTATTATCATTATTACAACTTGCTGAGGGTCCATTATGTGATAGTGTATACTCAATAAATCATTTGCCAGTTGTAGTTACTTTATATGTCATGTCATATTTCTGCATCTCAAGATTCAGCTTGTTACACAGTGTTTGTGTGTTGATGTTATACCTTTCTACTTCTTCAGTGATGTTTCAAGGATTGCTATTCTTGGCTCATAATAATAGCATGAAAGTCACGTTTCATCTGTTTCCATCTAAATAAAGAAATGGAAAGAAAGAATCAGTGGAAGGCTGCAGTTTATAAACATCATCTGTTGCCATCTGTGACTTATTTTTGAGCTCATACACTTCAATGAGGGGGAGCTGCATGAAACCAAAAGGCACATAGGTGGATTAGACAAAGTAAATCTAGTATTTTTTTGGTAAGGAACCCACATGACCTGTTATGTTAATTGGTCATAATTTGCTGCATTTGAAGTATCAAAGACATTATTTGCATATACAGTCCATATGACTGTATACAGTCCAATATGAAACTTCTAATGATACTAGCTAATTGCCTGTCAAGAATGACAGATTTCAGGGAGTGTTTACATGGCCCCCCCTCGCCCCCCACACACCCTTCGCGGCTGGCCATGTGAACAGTCCCACTGCCACTGTCGCCTCCTCCTCCAGCCTCTGGCAAGGGGGCTCCCTCCCCCGGCCTGCCTCCACCTCACAGCAGGGCTTCCCCCTGCCTCCATTCCCCTCCCTCCCCACCACCTCCGCCTCCCTGCTGGCTGTTTTCGGGGCAGGGCGCTGGGGGGGGCACCACCACTATGACCCTCCCTCCCCTCCCCACTTCTCTCCCTCCCTTCTTTCCTTTCCTGCTGCCTGGCCCTGACAACAGCTGCCACCATGACCCCTCCTCCCTTTGCCTCCCCCTACCCCACACCTGCCCAGGCCTGTGCAGCCTCCCTCCTTCCCCACTGCCTCTCCCTACCTGCCAGCTGTTGACAGGGTCCTCTTCTCGCTTCCCTCCTTTCCTCCCTCCCTCCCCACCTGCCACACTGTCCCAGCAACAGCCACCACTGTGACCCCCGCCCTTTGCCTCCCCCCACCCTGCTCCCCTCCCTCCCTCCCTGTCCACCACCCTCTCAGCAGCACATGCACAGTTGGCCAAAAGCATTACAGACAGACAGACAGACACAGACACACACACACACACACACAGAGACTAAGCTCTTTATATAGATAGAATTTACCTGCATATAATCATACCCTTGATGGTAATACAGTTACCTTAACTGCAAGTGCAAATTCCATAGATACTAGTGAAAATACCTTAATCTACCTAACTAGCATTATGGATGCTTCTAATAATGCAGGTATACAGAGTGGCTATAACTGAATCTGTTAACGTGGCTTTTGTGTACAGGGAACATAATAATTTTCATTAAAAAAACAAAAATGATAAATATGTAATGCAGAGATGCAAAAATGAAACATTATTGAGGGCCACTTCAAGGTACACTTTCCACTGGAGGACAACTTCTAATGGTATGTACTCTGACAGGATGTAAGCTGTTAGCATGTTTGCAGATAGGAAACTGGACCATACATGCAGGCATATGCATAGATTCATGAATCACTGTGCAGAGAGGGTGTACTGTCTCACTATTTTGTTTTCAGATCCTTTTTTATTTCATAAAAAATTATGGTGGACCATTAGGACCAGTAAGATTGTCCTGATTGTATACATATGTTGTGCATCCTGATATAAAAATACAATATGAAAATCTTGCCAGGATTTCTGAGGGTGGGAGAGAATTGTATTATTGGCAACTGATTAAAATCAGCAGCAATTACCCAAAATAATCTCTTAGGAGTACAGGAAAAAAAAAAAAAGATATGACTCCTTTTGTGGGCTCAATATAGACAAAGCATTTGACTGTCATTGCAATGATTTCTCTCTCTCTCTCTCTCTCTCTCTCTATCTCTGTTTCTCTCAAAAAAGACCAAACTAGATTAATAAAAAATAAAAGGAAGAGTAACATCTAAGTAAGTGGTACTGCAATCAAAAAGTTAACCATAAACTAAGAAGTTCAGAGGAATAGGAAATAATATCCAGTACTTGCAGAGATCCCTTACATGCCCGCCTATTGAAAAGTGGAAGGACAGTAACTTCTATTCATAATCCTACAGCCTGACAAAACTTAGAACATTCAAAATACTGATTTTAAATATATCATAGACTATTAGTAATAGTCATTGACATTTTTATGAAAATTCAAAATATTGAGAAAAAATACATGAGCAGGATTTCTGACAATCTCTAGGTGTTCCTTTCAGCAATTCTAACAAAATTAGAAGGTGACAAAGTCCTAGGCACGGGAAAATAAGTATAAGTGATAACTTGAAAGTACATTAATAGCATGATAAGCTTGCAAAGTGAAAGTCAAACAAACACCTGACATTTCAGAAATGCCAGAAGTAGGGTCATCTGTGCAACTTAATTTGTTGAAGTTTTTAATCACAGGATCATAAACAATTTTTCCATATGGGATCTCTGAATCATTCAATGTACAGGATTACATAAATGTGGACATAAATGAAGACAAATGTTGCAGAGATGGTTCAAATAAAAAAAAAAAAAACATTTCAGAAGAAAAAGGCAAACATGAAATATTGGGCAGGAGAGAGGGTTATGAACCATGGTACTAAAAGACAGAGTCTAACATGTTGCATTTAACATCCCTTAAGGAAAGAGAACTAGTGCACTGACCACAGTCTAAGCCAGCCTGGCATGAAGTTGCCTCGTTGACTAAAGAGGAAAGGTGCTCTCAAGGATCCTCCAGAGTTCGAAGTGTTCAGATACTGCAATACGTACTGGTGATTCTGATTAGTAAAATAATTTATCCATAGCCACTAACTGAATTTGCTTTGTTATGCAGTAGGATTAAAGAACAGGCTTCACTGACTGCTGACATTAGAAAGTACAAGCTCCACTGACATTCACTGGCATGGTTGTGTCTCTTATGAGCAAATTTATCCAGAAAGGAGAGCAGCTGTTGTTTACACAACTTCATTTGCTCAGAGGCTTCATCATGGGAAGGAAGTTTTAAGTTGTGATGACACCCTATTTTGGCCGATAATAGTTGTGTATCAATGTAGTCCAATGTTCCACCCATCTTTCTTCTCACTAGTGCCACACTCCTGGCAGATAGGGCTCATCAACTCTAGACTCCCTAAAAGTCTGAGGTCTGTAAAATAATTCTCACTTGAATCATCTACATAATTCTCACTTTAATCACCTACATAGATTTTAAGTTGATGGGGCCCTGTGCCCAGTATTGGCTTGAAATAAGCTATCTTTAAATATTATGAACTGAAGATCTGTACTGTAATCACATCTGAAAAGGTGCAGGTATACTCTAAGAAAATACAAGCAAGTGGGAACCTTCTGCATTCCAACTGTATATTTGACACTGTTTTTTTACCTCATTGTCTATTTGTTCACTTTATAAAAAGCTCAGACCCTAAACACTGCATAAAAAGGTATGGTAAGAGTTCTTAATCTGCCAGAATATACGGCCATATCTTCAGCTAGTATAGATCTCAGTGATAGTGAAGGTAGGGAATGATTCAAAATGAACATACATTGTGGAAAACAGTGAGCTCCTCTTACTTTTCTTCCATTTTGTAGGTGGAAAGAACAATTAGGAATTGTTCATAGAAGTGGGAGTAAGGGGGACACAAGTGAAGCCGTATCAGAGGTGTACTTATATTTTTATTAATTACAGAAGGTAGCATTAAACATTCCCTAGCAAAAACGTAAAGAAATAGTGGAATCATAGTATAGGATGTGCATTGTGTTTCTCTATCCTGGGAGTTCCTTATTTTTTACTGAATGAAACAAAAACTATAGATGATGTAAATGTAGGCAATCCCATATCCTGAGAGAGATTTGTAGATGCAGTGATCATGTAAATTATTCATTAAATGTAGAGGAAAAAGAGAAGAGTAAACAAATTTGGAATGTGACCATCTTATTTGCTTTTAGCTTTGATAACCTTTCACATTTAATTACAAGTAAAAGGCTTCCTTGTAGCTCTTGTCAGAATTAAAATAATGGATATGCGCAACTTCCTCTCCGCTCCTGTTACGTGACTTATGAAAACCACAATAGGTGTTGAAGTTATAGCTGTGTCTGGGTGACTTCTTTGCAAATCAAGATGGATGGGAATTTTTTCCCACTTTAATTAGTAATACCAGATGCTCCCTAAGAAAGAGAGTGGGTTGATTTTGCAGGACTTCCAAGCTAATGTATCACCAAAGTTTTAGTGATTGATTAAATAAATGACTGGCCAATGTTTCTCCAGTGAAAGACTCATGACATTTTAGGCAATTTAGTCAGGGATCATGGATAAGAAAAGACTCTTCTACCGTATATGCTGACATACTGCATAGAAACCTTTATTTTAGCCAATTCTGACTGTTACAACCATCACAAATTGGTCAAGCAGCTTTTTATTCTTTTAATGGATTGCTAGTGGAATTTCCAACTTTTCCTTTTATTTACCATAGTTTTACAGTGGTGACTCACTCTCTTCCCAGGCCCCTGAAAAAAGACTCATCCTTTGGGAGAAAAGGTAGAGATGTGCAGGCCTTTAAAAGTTGGTGTGGCTGGACGCTCTCTTGCTATTCTTATCTGAAGCCCTCTTTTTCTAATGAGCCTCAGTCACTTTTTTTCCACTAGGCATCCCTTTGTCAATCTGTTTTGCCTAGCCCAAGGGAGGCACAGCTCCATTAAACAGCCAGGAAAGGTTGCTACAAGCTAGACCTTCATCTTAAAAGAGCCCTTCTGCATCTTGATAGGCTTCCAGTAGTCCAAGGAGTACTAGTGACAAGGTGATTTCTAATTAAATATGGAATTTATTTGCTGCAGCATAAAACACTGCTACCATGCCACCAAACTAGACTCAGAAAGATCTTTTAAACTGTCATTTTCTACTAGGCTTTTGTAGCTAGCAAACCCTTCAGGAGTTGGATTTGCTGGTGGGCTTTTCTGCAGATTTGCTAAATATACAGTAAGTAGCTCTGTACTCTCTTTTAAAACTTAATAAGTTTTTACAACTTATCTTATAGCCCCATAATTGAAAGCATGTAATGATTTTCAGAGATGGGTGGTCCATTCCTGTTACAGATGGCCAGTGTGCTGGTGTCATAAATGACCATTTTATGGATGGATAATGTAGTGAAGTCATAATTCTTTATTGCTGATGGTTATTGCACTGGATCATGACCCTTGGATATTGAGAGTCAGTTTTTAATATCACAACCATTTAGAGGGGTTAATGGACTAGGTTTTGCAGCTTTTGACCTTTTGATGCTGAGGGTTATGAGGTTGCATTTGTGCACTAAACTGCCAGAAAATATCTGTTTATTTATCTGAGCTGCAATAGATGTAGTTACTATTTTTACTCAAGAACCTAGAAGTACTGTGAATGGAAAGATGGTAAATTTTAGAGCTCCAGTTTGTGAGGTATATTCAGTATGAGATCTTCAATGCTTATTAATGAGATAGTCAATGTTTATTAACACTCACTCCTAGTTATGTTTCATGTACAGAAATAAAATTGAAATTGTAATATACCAGTAAGAAAATATTTGAAAACAGCAGTTTGGCAGGTGCAAGTGTGTAGGGTTATGTTATCTGATTAGCTAGGCTACCTATCCATGGCTAGTTCAGGTGATTTGTGTGATAATCCGAAATGATCACAAGAGAGTTATTACAAGGGTTAAGCTTTCTGTGAGTGTGTGGGTTTCCTTGTTTCAGAATCCATTTTTCCTGAGTCCTAAAATGTCTGCATTATGAAGGCAGCCATTTTAGCGCTTCTAGGACATGAATATTGGCATCAAGTCTGCTGTATCCATAATAATAGTAACTACAGCACACAAAATGTAAAAAGCAACATTTGTTCTTTTTTATGAATCCAAGTCCTTTTTTCAAATGATGATGATGATTATTAGGAAGTAAAAGCTGGGGTGAAAGAAAGCAGGACACAAGGGCCTGAAAGGGCATTCACCTGCTTTATAATAGCCACAGACCTTGAAGGACAGTGCATTTATAACATATTTCAAATTGAAAAAAGAAAGAATTTACTATTTAAAAAAATATACAGAGAATAAATGCATGCTCTGATTTTTAAAGCTATTTGAAAAAGAGGGAGGGAGGAATTTAAGGAACTGAGAGAGACTGACAGAAAAGAGAGTAAGTGATTATAAAACCATGGTAAGAAGTAGTAGGGGCACTGCAGAGGAAAAAGTCACACATCATAACTGAGCATCTAAAGGTTCAATCCCAAGCAAGACAAACTTGCTAAGGTTTCTGTATAGATCTGGTTATTTGTCCATGCTACATAGCACACCACAATAAATCAGGTCTTTTCACAAAATGGTTTTGCAGCATTCTGAGCAAATGTCCAAAATAAAAGCTAATTTTTAAACTTAAATTATTTCCCACATATCTTCTATTATTACTATGATTTCTTCCTATGTTCATTATTGTCTTTTATTTCCATGATGCTTTTCATCTGTGGGGATGCTTATAGGGCAAACAAAATACATTTGGCCAGGGAAAAAAATTTAAAAGTTCCATTCAAACCTGCAACAGCTGTTTTTTCATCCCTATTTATCCTTCCTTCATTTTCTGGTTTTCTTCCTCCCCCTCTTTTTTACTGCTTCTTCTTTTCCATTTCAGAAAGGTGGGTGGGAGCGTTGCACTTCGCTTGTGAAATCTGTGATGCTGAATGATTCCAGTATAATCAAACTACACTTTTATAGTGCCCCTTCATGCCATGCAGCCCAGGGTGCTAACAGAATAATAAAATTAGCAACTCAGATAATGATGAGCAAAGCAGGTCAAACAAATAATTTTTAGACTTGGAACTGAAACTGAAATGGTGTCAAAGTTGTAAATTGTGCAAGGCTGTGATGAGATGCTACTTAGGTTCCAAGCATAGATATTTGGAGAGTATTTTGGATGCACTGAAGATCTTATACTGTGTTACAAAATGTTTCTTGCAAGCCAATAGGAAGTGAGTGTAAACAGAATGCCGTTTTAGTCAATGGAATTTGCAGCATCTTGCAAGATTGGGTTTTCATGCCCAGACTGAATTTTTATTTGTAATCATGCGGCTTCATGTATTGTATTTTGGAGATACCTAGGGGCAAGGAATATTTCTACCCTAGCTCATCTGTAGTTGATTATCTCATCGTACCTTCAGCTTGACTCCATTTATAATAAAAAAAGAATAATCAGTTAACCAAACATTGCTGATGTGATGATGTATCTATCTGGATTACTTTAATTTTTTTGAGGAATATTTTGGGAAGTAAATGCTTGAGATCAGAGAAATAGACAGATCTTTAAGCAAAAAGCTTGCGAATCTCACAGTACAAGAGGTAACACTTCTTTTATTATGAGGATCTAATCCAAATATATCAGGAAACTATCTCCAAAAGGGAGAAATCTTTTAAGATTTACACTGGTTGGGTACAAGCACTTTTTACCTATCAAACGGGTGACAGTCAGATCAATTAACTACAGCACATACTACTTAAAGCAATGAAGAAAGACATTGGGATGGTCAAATGATTAATGTCAAGCTATCCATTCTGATGTTCGAAATATTAATTGTGTTTAGCTCTGACCTCCATCCTCATCGCTATCAATATAATTACAGGATTTTAAATGAGATGGAAAAAATAATTCCTCCCCCATACCCACTTTAGCTCAAAGATCCCTTTTTAATGAAAAAAAATACAATACTTAAATTTGTCATTCTTTTTGCTGTGTGAAATGTGGGCTCTTAGGAGATAATAGTGCTGTGCTGCTTTAAGTCATATATTTCCATCCTTTTTTCTTTCTCTCACCTTTCCTTCACTCTTTGTTTCCTCTTTTGTTTGTATAATGTTCTTTTATTCTGAGCAGTATAACATTTTAGTTCTTGTAATAAATGCCTTCATGTGAAGCAGTTCAGCTAAGAGAATGTTATTAGACTGTGCTCTCAGGCAGTGCACCTTCACACGATCAATACAAATCTGGGCCTCTGCTCATTCCCTCTTTGCTTAAATTCCCTGCAAATGTGCAAGGGAAGCAGCAGAGGGTGTCATCAATCATGGGCTACTGTGACATACGCTGAAACCTGACCAATGCTGAGATGTTTTAATAAGGCATCCATTAAAACCCTCAAATAAATTGCAATTTGAAAACAGAACATAATACCAGCCAAGTTTTCCTCATCCATCTTGTGGCATGTCATGTAATGTAATTGTGCTGTTAATTTATCCAAGAACTTTCTCAGTACACTGTTTCATTGGCATTGCTTAATTTCCCTGAAGACTATTTGTGTGTGTGTGTGTGTGTGTGTGTGTGCGCGCGCGCGCGTGCATGCACGCCTGGGTGTGTGTATGCATGCACACATGTGTGTCTGCTTCTGCTTCAGGGGTAGAGTAATGTTTCTGCTTAGCATGGCATTAGCCGGAGAACTAATCAAAGATTTGAAATGTTTGACATTTTGTCAATGGCTCCTCAGCTTTCTGATGTTTCTTTGCCAGTTGTAGCCCAGAGCAGGCCCCCCCCCCCTCCTTCTTTCCTTAGCTAACTTGCCATTGGATTATGCCTCACAAGAGTGGGATCACTCAGAGTGCCTGTGGATCCCATCAATAAATATTGACAAAAGGGTTTAGGGACCATTTAAGATCGCAAAGCAATGGCACTCAAAACAAGACAATACTGATTTCTGTTCCCTAGCTTAGGATGTATACGTGAAGTTTTGACAAGAGTAAGGAAAGTGAGAAGCTGTAAATCAATAGGAGAGAATGAAAAAGTGTTTCTGTAGAATAATGTCAAAGTGATTACATTTAATTTTTTTTAAAGGGCTGGGAGGAAAGATACAGGCAGAAGCTCATATAGATTTCTTTGTCTTCCACGCATAAATCTAAAAATAAGCAATGCAATTCCTCATGTAGAGCTGTATCAGCAGATTTTTCCACTTTTATTTATTCTTCTGGGTTTTTCTTAATCAATCTTTTATCTTTTCTTGCTATGAAAGAAAGTATTGAGAGGTATAAAGCAGGGTTGCCATGTACATTCAGTTTAAATCTAGACAGCTATTCTAACTATATTACCAATCAGATATTGGTTTATATCTATGAAATGTCTTCTCAAGATCCTCCATTTTGAAGCCATTAAGTATAGTATGCCAAAGGATGCTGAATATTTTTTCAACAAATTGAAACCACAACTATATATCAAACAGTAATAAATAGTTATACAAGATTAATAAACCAGGGCAATTAAATTTAACTTCTGCAATTTAATATCTTTGAGAACAACATTCCCGCTTTTTCAATAGATCTGGTCCTAATGTCATTTTTCCCCTTCATTGACTTCAGTTGTGTTATATATATCTAGTGACAGAATTTGGTCCTTAAATGGTTGGTTATTAGATGTGCTGCAGTTCAGATGCTCCTAAATTTCATGGGAAATGCAGGTGATCATCAGCTATGAAAATAAGGTCCTAGATACACAGGATTGAATGCAAGAGTAGTAAGTGCATGGTGGCTTTTAATGTCATTAATTTACTATTCTATAACACTTGACTGTTAAATATTTTGAGATCATCTGAGAAAAGAAAGCTGTTTTTTCCACAAGCATCAGAGATTTCATATTTACCAGCAGTCAGGCATCAAAATATAATGCATTCAAACAGAAGCATGTTCATAAGGAGACCTTACTGTCACCATAACAAAGATTTTCTTCCATGCATGGAGAAGGCCAGCTGCTGACATTCAAACAGCAAACAAAATATTCCTCAAAAAGTATTATTAGGGCCAAAATGACCAAATTGATTGGACTTCAGTCACCAGTCCTTCTAACAGCCCACACTCAGAAAAGTGAGTGTGAATTGTCTACAGAAAAATGATTGTGAAGTTGCTCATTTAATTTTTCCATGCAATTACTGTTTGCATATGCAAATTAGATAGCTATATGTACACACATTTTCCTGAAAATTTGGACTTCCCTATCTTTACAAACAAGTCTTACCACTGCTCAACCTCTCTTAAAAATTATTATAATAGTATGAGTGCTTTTAAAACATTATAAAGTATTATAACTATACTTTATAATGCTTATTTTATCCAATATAAAGTATCTCCTTGAAACTTTCCAGTTTCCATATTGATTGCAATTACATCATAAGTAATCCTCATATTACCTAAATTTATTTTTTTCAGTTTTTAGAAGACTTCAGTTATTGAGACAACTGTATTTAATTACCAAAACCAATGAAATATTTTTAAGGGCAATCACTGTCCTGGATGTTTAAACTGTCACTGTAGAAATACAAGGAATGATGACACATAAGTGTATAGATGACAGGGCTTCAGTGCAGTCAACATAATTCAAGTGGAAGAAATGAATATCTGTCTTAAAGTGATGTTATAGGTATTGAATAATGTTAAATAAATGCGAAATGCTGCATATGGTAAGTAATTTAAGCAAAGTTTGTGTGCCTGATTTATACAGGTCAAGCATGATTCTTATGTCCACTAAAGTTGCTTTGCACTGCTGTGCTAGAGAAAAAGAGAGATAAATTATATTTACATTCAGTTTATGGCTGCTCTATGCTGCCCAGGCAGTGTAAGGTAGTACTAGTGTAAATTAAGTTTGAAATAAAAGGCAACACAACAAAACAGAGCAAACACAGGTAAAGCACAAAGGACACACTCATGCATTTCTGGTACAGAACTGCAGCTATTATGGAAATCAATGGAATCACTATTTAGTTTCTTCTTTAGGAAATACAGGGGCATTTAAAGGATAAAGGGTTGACTGTACAGTCTTCTGTGCCCTGCCCCAGTTAACCCTGAGATGTTTTTAAAAGGGTTGATTTGTTTTACTTTTTGATTTCCCTTCTCTGAGCTCTTTCTTGAACTGATTTACAATTCTTGCATCTATTGCTGCCTTTAGCAATGTGTTCTATAATTCAGCCACCCTTTGTATAATTAAATTCTGCTTGAATTGCTTATAGGCTTATATTGCTTATAAGCTCCCTCCTTAACTTCAGTCTGTGACCTCTTGTTTCTGAGTTACTAAAATTGTACTGGGCATACCATGAATAACCTTGTTTGACTACTAAAATATCTGTGTCTGAATTTAATTTGAGGTTCAGGTCTCTGGGCAAAAACTCTCTGTAAACTTACATTTGAATAGAAAGTTTGATACTTAAAATCCTTTAATGTTTTGCTGTTGTAGCAGAAGTCTAGCAAGATAATATATGTTATATTATGAACACCCAATCCAAAAATAAAATAAAATAAAATAAACACAAAATAAATCTTTCAGCCTGATCTAACCATTTCCTCCCATATTTTCTTTAAAATTTCTTACTCCAAATTTGGATATGCTTGAATGTTTAAAGTTCCCATTTGCACTATTTATAATCTGCATTTTTATATGCTTTCCTAAGGCCCTGGTAGTTATGAGCTTCTTAAAGGAACAGGCTCCTTTTTCTCCCATTGCTTTGAAAACAATCCTAGGAAAATATGCCAGTAAACCAACATGACCACATGCAATGATATTTTCAAGCTAACCTCAAGAGAAAACCATTTAAATTTCATAGCATAAATCTGAGCTCTTGGCCAACCTTCTGTTAGCAAATCACCTGCACAACTCTCATGCTAATTCTCTACCAAACCTCTAGTTTTATGAAAGCTATATTTTATCTGTTTGGTTATTTGCAGTCACATGAGAGTTGAAAAAGGAATATTAGCACCACTCACATTTTATAGTGGGAGTCGCAGTATTTTGTTGACCCCTTTTTCAGGTCCTACTGAATTTCCTATACAAAGGAAATGAAAATGTTTTATATTTAATACAGCAACATATAACAAGAGGTTTAGTTATTACACATAGTGCTGCAATTTTCTGCTTTTGTTTCAGTTGTTTGAATAGAAGTCAAATTTCAAAGCCCAATTTTTATGATTTGTTTTTCACTGGGTTTTCAGATAAGAACAAAGAATAAGGTCGTATTTACACAACAGACTCTAAGCAAATAGATGGGTATAACTATCAGGAGGAGCAGAGGAGAAAACAGATTGTGTTGCTTTTGTTAGTTATCCCTGAAAGCTCAGCTTAGATATAGCAATTTTTTTTTCAGTGCTGTCTTCTTTTTAACCCACATTTTGCAGCTAGGTACAAATTGGTAAAATGACTTGTTTTAAATCTACAGCAAACAAAACAGCAATAAAATACACACACATCCCCACTAGATTAGAACTCAGCACGCTGCTAATACCATCTCCTAAGCCCTTTATTCTAACTACTAGACCAGACAACGTCTTGTAGTGTGTGTATACCTTCAGAAGTGAGCTTAGAATACCTAAATTACATCAGAAATACAAAATAAGGCTCAGCCTTAAAACATTTACTCTGGCAAATGTGAAAGGCTATTACTTGAGTAAGGAATTCAAGTCTGAGGCCACAAAGTCAATATTATCCTTTTATTATAAAATAGAATGAGGAAAACACCTGGTGAAATCCTGACCTGTTTGATAACAATGAGCATTTTGACCTTGATTTTACTGGGCCCAGGATTTCCCCAATGCTATTTAAAAGCGCTTGGCTAGATGACATGGTTAGAAGGGTTTTGTGGCTATTTGAGTAGAAAACAAACTGTAAGCTTAATGGTATCTCTACTGTTTAGGAGGTAACTTATGCTGATGTATAAAATGTATGTTTATATTTTTTTAACCTTTAACAGATAGTAGAAGTATTCATCCCAAAGTCCAAGCACTCCTTATAAAGCTTAAAAGTTCACTTCAATTGCATAAGGGCAATTTCTTGGCTATATATGAGTGATGACTACAGATAAGAACATAAAGGGGAATTGAGTGCAGACCAGTGCCAAGAGAACATTTTAGGAGATATGGTAAAGATAAAACAAAGCATAGCTAAAAGAAACCTCACTATCTTCTGGGCAAATGCTGGGAGCATTTCTAATAAAAACTGATGAATTAGGAGTTGCATGTTTTCGAGTTTAAATATGAAATTATAATAACAAAGAGACAGCAGAGCTCATGGCAAGAAAATGTGAAACCACACAAAATAAAATTAAAAGAGAGGGCAGCCAAAACAAAAAAACATGGGTGGAGGGGAGAAGATCAGTACTGCGAGTAAAGGATTATATTCAGAATTTATAACTCACTAGAATCCTGAAGCTAGAACTTTCTTGTGAAATTGGTCTTTTCTCCATGGTCTAAACTTCTGCATTTCAGAAATGAAGTGTCTAGTTACACTGATTGTGAAGAAAACTTTAACTGATCTCTGCATGCCTTATTTACTCCCCTCCACAGACATGCCATGACAGGATAGAGTTCTGGACTGGCAAACTTAACCCTGTCCCTCAGGACACTACTACTCACTCTGTCTTGCTCAATTCCCCAGCACAGGCTGAAGACAGAGCATCATTCCCCTTCTTTCCCTGTGCAAATAAAGGTTATAATCAAAGCCCCTACATCTGATGCATCCCAGGATCCTCAAACCACAGAGTTTCTTTGCTAGTGAAAGTAAGATTATCTGAATCATCTCTTTTGGTTCAGGTCTACTTCTACTAAAAACCAAAAAGCATTTTTAAGCCAATGGTTTGTTTTGCCTTTCTCCTTTATGTTCAGTGATGAATGAAGACAATGGCACAAAAGGAAACTGATTTTTCATAATTAGTAACATCCCTAGGAATTTCATGTAATGAGACTGTCTCTAGGACATCATGATGGCTGCTTACAGATGTGGAAAAAAACCCCAACATAATTTTACTTCCAGCTCAGCACGCCCCACACCAAGTGCAGCACATGCCCACAAGAGGAATTGCACCAGTTTAACCCGGCTCTCCCAGCATCTGTATAGCTCACGTGCTTCAGTGGGGCTTTTTGGTGCTTTTAACTAATGGCTGATTCAATCAGTTTTTAGATAAAAGCACCAAAAAGCCTTGCTGAAGCATGCAAGCTGTACAGACACTGGAGAGCTGGGTCAAACTGACGCAATTCCTCTTCCAGTACAGCACTGTTTTCCCACATTTGTTAGTGCCCGTTACAAAACTGAAACTTTTGTACGATCATCTTTTCAGCCACAGCAGCGTGAGCCCCCAACTCTGCATGAGGCAGAAGCTGTGCCATCAGTGCTCAGATCAGTGGACAGGGCTGTAGAGCTGACGGGACGCTGCAGCTGTACGAGGCGGCACGGGTCCCCACTTCTGCTCCAGGCAGACACCCCTTTGGTGCATGGGGCTGAGAGCTGAGCAGAGCTGATGGGATGCCAAGGGCTGCATGGGGCAGCGTGGACCCTGCTGCCATGAGTGGTGACCAGAGGGATGACCACCACAGTGAGGGAGGAGGCCCCGCCTCCAAACCACCGGTAGAGATGAGCCCAACCCTCCAAAAGCTGCTGGGAGTCATGAGTTACCCAGGAAGGGGATTCCCACTGGGGAGGAGGGGCCTTCCTCCACTGTGGTGATCAATGGGAAGCCTCTGAGGAGTAAAGGGGACAATTCACCCATGGACATAGAGAGGAGTCCAGGGCCCCTGTTTGTTAAGGGTGGTTTCCTGGCTATGGGCCCCTAGGTTACTGCAAGGGGAATGGAGTAACCTAAGAGGGGGCAATCATGTTCTGTTAGGTAACAGGATCCTTCCCCAGGTGCCATTTCTTCTTTGGCTCAGTTGCTGTGCCATTGTTGTAGTCTGTTTCTTTATGCCATTGGGAGTCTTGTTGTAAACCCTGCATCATTATTGTTGTGTTAGGAGAGGATTGTAAACTGTTTTATATCTGAAATCATTGTATGGGTTATCTGTATATATTTGTGACTCATTTGATGTAACCTGATTGTGTATGTTCAATTATTGTCCCATCACTGCCAGATATTTCTGTTATTGCTTTGTTGATTAACCTGTGTTTTATCATTAAGTGCTGCTTCACCTGCTGCCTGGCAGGCCCTATCAAGGGGGCAGAGCATGAGTGACTGGTGCCACCTTAGAGGGGGGGGCATGTGCCCCCCTCCAGCAACCAGTCAGCAACTGGGGGGGGGTCACCCCACAGACAATCTTGCCAACTGGGAAGCAGCTACAGCACTCCTGGAAGTGGCCACAGCACTCCCAGAGGTGGCCACAGTGCTTCATTTAGCGCTCTCACTCCCCAACCAGTACTCACTGATGGGGGCACCGGCGCTCCTGCCTGCCTGTCACCTAAACAGGAAGTGTGGCCTGTCAGGGGGTGCACCAGCACTCTCAGGGGGTGCACATTGCCACTGGGGCAGAGGCTGCAGATGAATTGGAAGGCCACAAAGGACTAGGTCTGAGCCTGAGCCTGAGTTCAGGGTTGAAAAGAGCTATTGCATGTGTAAATCTATATCTGTAAATAACATATGTGTAGATAGATACATAGATAGATAGATGTACGTAAGTTCATGATTATAAGTTTAATATTATGCTGTCTCATTAAACCTGTAAATAGTTAAGTATTACTGGGTGTCCTTGGTCTCTGCTCTGCTCTGCTCTGCTCTGCTCTGCTCTGTAGGTAAAAGAGGTGAGCTGACCTACAGCTAGGCAGCCACACTCCCCACAGCATACACACACCCGCTGACATCCCTTTAATTGGAGAGGCGGTACCTTCCATGTCCCACCCGTGTTACACAAGTACTAGAATATAAGTACTAAAATATAAGTACTAGAGTCTCCTTTCACTGCCCTAGCTATGTTTTGCACATTTCAATCTACTGGCTTTTGTCATGACCCAAAAGGCATGATTGTGTGTGTGTGCGCTTCGGCATCAGAATTATCCACGTTAAGTTGCAGAGCATTACACGGGAGTTTCCTGTAGCAAGAGGAAACCCCGGTGCAGGGACCAGTTTCCCGCCTTTTCTGCAGCTTCTTTTGCAGAGTGCATTGCTCGAGTTGCAAGAGGAATGCACGGTGCAAAGTTGCGAGAGGAATGCACGGTGCAAAAGAGTTCCCGCCACCGGTATGCAAATTCGTTCCCCGTGATTGGCTA
This sequence comes from Alligator sinensis, assembly GCF_000455745.1. Classification (NCBI taxonomy): domain Eukaryota; kingdom Metazoa; phylum Chordata; order Crocodylia; family Alligatoridae; genus Alligator; species Alligator sinensis. The sequence continues at coordinate 1,782,683 of NW_005842101.1, read as the reverse complement.
GTGCTAAATTATTCACACGTGGCGGCTAGCGATTGGCCTGTTAGCCGTATAAGAGGCTTGAGCAGTTTCCGCCCAAGCCGAAGAGGACTCCACATCCATCTCGTGGGGACTCTGGGTACACGGCAGGGTAATAGAAACCCTGTGTGAGATCCAGAGGAGCGTGGCGGCCTGATCCACCGCCCACCTCTTCCCGTCTTCGA
>NW_005842101.1:1769424-1779609 GCF_000455745.1 Alligator sinensis | reverse complement strand
GTATATTGCTCATTGACATAGAGCGCAACCCCTCCCCCTTTTTTCCCCACCCTGTCCTTTCTGTACAATCTATAGCCCTCAATATGTACTGCCCAGTCGTGGGATGAATCCCACCAGGTTTCCTTTAGCCCCACTAAGTCATAGGTGTTTAGTGCAAGCAGGAGCGCTAGTTCATCCTGCTTGTTCCCCATGCTCCTAGCATTAGTATATAGGCACTTGAGCCCTGCGACTGGTGCCTTTGCTGCCCCCCGGCTCCGAGTCCCAAGGGGCCCTTTGTTTCTTACCTTCTCGTTTCTTACCTGTGTCGTAGTGCTGGCCTCCCCATGGCTTTCAGGTTCCCAGTGCTCTCTTTCTTCAGGCTGGGCTGTCCTTGTGGGTGCCACATGGTTTGGTGGTCCACAGCTTCCCCCGCCCTCATCTTCCCCTCCCCCCGACGAGCCTAGTTTAAAGCCCGCCGGAGGAGATCCGCCAACCTAGAAGAAAACACACGCTTACCTTTGGGGGACAGGTGAAGCCCATCCCAGCTGAGCATGTCCCTCGTCGTGATGTGCGGGTCGTTGTCCAGGAAGCCGAAGCCTGCCTCGAGACACCACTGCCGAAGCCACCAGTTGGTCTCTCTGATGCAGTTCTCATGCCGTCTTCCGCATCCGTTCACTGGTAGGATGGAAGAGAATACCATCTGTGAACCGATCTCCCTCAGCACGCTGCACAGAGCACTGTAGTCCGCCATCAGGTGATCAGGGGTTCTCCTGGCCGCATCATGAACACTGGGACAATGTTTTGAGGATAGGTACAATATATACAAGATAGCTGATACCCACTGGAGTGCTTTCATTTGCTAGCCAGAGGGAAAATCCCTAACAAAGACTTTTCACTGACTGGCAGAATCTACTCTGTGATACATGTCCATGGGTAGAGGTCAATGATAGATGTGGCACAGAGAATTATGTAATTGTTATGATTTATGTATAATCCTGTAGCACTTTTGAGGTAGAGTTGGAGCAGACTGATAGGGGGACATGCTCACCAAGGATCTTGGTTTTTCCTAATAAAAAATTCTCTGATTAAAAACCCAAAATCCATTATTAAAATGACTGGCTACTATGTATATATGTGTCAGCTGAACACAATGTTTTATTGATATCTTTACAGTTTTAAAACAATTTGGAAACCTACCAGTGCCTCAGTCACTATAATAACATTCATTCTAAATACCTATATATATTTTTGGCATTTTCAACATGGAAAATCAGAGCTCCTGCTCAGACCACTATGTACACCACAGGGAATTATGCACAGAAAAATTAAAAATTATGTTCAGAAAAACTCAAAATTATGCAAAATTAATTACTTTTATCTTTTTACAAATTAAACTAAATATAACACTATTTGAACCTTCTTTACAAATATATTCAGAGACTTTGTATGGTTGGAGGATGGGTATGGGGGGTGTGGAGGGGATTTGTGAAGGTGTGAGATTTGTGGGGGCAAGGAGGTAGTGAAGGGTTGTGGGGGTGGGCGATTTGTGGGTGGGTGTGGGGTTTGGCCAGCAGCTCAGCAGCAGCAGGCAGTGAGCTCTTGGGGCACCCATGGCCACAGCAGGTAGAGCCCCTGGTGGTGCATGCCTCTGGTCTAGGGCCTGCATGTGCTGGCGCAGAGCTGGCCTGGCCCACTGGTGCAAGCCTTTGCACCAGACTAGGCTGGCTCTGTGCTAGCATGTGTGAATTGCAACACTGCAGGCAAGATCTGCACATCATTGGGCCAGATGGGTTCCATGTGTCCATGTGCAGCTTCTCGCTGGAGTGCTGGAAGCCCTATGCGGAGGCATGGAGCAAGTCAGCCTGGCCTGATGGTGTGTGGACCAGAATCCATGTGCCATCAGGCAGGGTAGGCTTCATGCCTCCATGTGAGGCTTCAATCACTCCAGCGGGAAGCAGTACATGAAGGCAAGCAGGAACCCACCCACCCCAATGGTGCATGACTCAATGCCTCCATGTGTGGATTCCTGCCTGCAGCCCTGCCAGGGTCCCCCATTCATGACCCACAGGTCTCCAGCCCCCCCCCCCCCCCCCGCCCCATGGGAGGGGGTCCCACGGGCCCCGCAGCCCCCTGCAAGCCCCACTTACCTCAAAGGCTCCAGGAGGGAAAGTGAGCCTGAGTCAAGTTCTAGCTGACTGAGAGTCTCAGGCTCCACTCCTTCCTCCTTCCCTGCCCTTTGGGACAGGGCTTAGGGTTTGCCACCCTTTTTGCAAGAAGCTCCTTCAGGCTGGAGCTCTGTCAGCCTGCAGAGAGCTCTTTGCAAAAGTGGAAAATCTATGGGTATCCCCATTACAATGAAAAATCTGCTTTTTTCTGTTAAAAGGGAAAAAGCAGATTTTTCATTGTAATGAAAAATCTCTCACAGAGACTTTGTTCTTTCTCATTTAATATATTCCTCACACCAAAGTGAAAGCCACTGTGATTGAAATGTTGTTAAAAAACATAAGGCTGGGTATCTCTAGCCATGCCACCATATATAGCAGGTTCACCTTTATTATTGCTCAGGGTAAAACATGGCCAAGAATTAAAGAAAATAAAAAGATTTTTTGAGCAGAAAATGCTGGTAGTGAAACTGGAAAGGGGAATAATCCACTTCAAAGAATTTCCTTTCCTGAAAAAAATATTTTTAAAAATGTTCAAAGTAATCAAAACCAGGACTTTTCAACATGAAAAATGTTTGGATCAACATAACCTGACTGAAAAAATTGTGAAGAGTTATGACATTTCCACTTGTCCTGATTCACAATGTGAAAAAATATCTCAGATTTCTCAATTTCTCACAGAATGATAAAATTGTTTTCTAGTCAGTTCTACTGAGAATATCAAGTTGTTGTCTGTGTAGTAGCCTGGCTGTCTATATTTCAGGGTGATTAAATGTTATTCACCCTTTCCTTAACTTTCTGCTCATGCAGGACATATTTAGACTTTGCCAATGACTCTATGGAAAGTCCTATGATTAAAGGATGACTAGAGGATATTCTGAATTATCTGAGGACCTTCTCCACTGAATTATCATTCCCACTACCTGCTGCATGTCACCTTGACATTTGACATTTTGCTGCTGTATTGGGTTGATGCAGCCTCTGTAGTGGAGTAAAATGTGCACAGGTTACTGTGACAGAGCACCAAAGTGCTCTATCACTTCAAGGGCTGAGAGCAGGCAGCCAGCAGGTACAGGCCAGCCCTGATGAGGCAACCAGTTTAGATCCTGGCTCTCTGGGCTGAGGCAGCAGTTTGCTGCAAGCAGCTGAAGGAGCAACAACACCCAGCTGAGCTGCTGCTCATGAAACACCTTGGAGATAAGGGAAGAACTACTGCAAGCAATGGAGAATTCATCTGAGTTAAGCTGTTTAAAAAGTCAGTTATCCACACTGTTAAAATGTGTAACTTACTTCTGGTTTCAATTTATCTGGCTTTAACTTCCAACCACTGGAAGTTATAATATAACTAACAAATGGGCAAAAAAGTGTTTTGCCTATTTCTGGCCTATATTACTGAACCAGAGATACCTTACCAGAAATTTTGCTAACAAATTCCCCACAGTTATTGACATAGGCCTTGGATAAAATTAAATTATTCATTCATTTATTTTTCTTATATCCAGATGTCCTTTAGTGATATTAATTTAAAAACAAATTATTTAAACCAAATAAAACAACAGCTAAAATGCCTATATGTTCGTCTTTCCATTTTTATATGTAAAAGCAAGAAGAAAATAGCATCCAACTACAAGGGACTGGTATAATCCTGGAATCCTGAATCTTGGAAACAGAATTTGGACATTACACTCACAGTAAATCAGTGTCTCTGATGATATCAAGTCTACAGAGGAAATGGACATAAATATTTTGTCTGACATAACAGAGACAGTTTGGAAAGAAGTTAAGGAAAATAAAGGTTACTTGTCCTGAAGCTTATTGGATGTTGTTCTAGACCTCCTGTGCTGTTAAAGAAAGGAGATATGAATATATTTAACAGATAAAACAAAACTTGTAAGAGTGCCAGTTTTTGCTCATGGGGGACTTTCTTCTTATAGCAATTGAGACAAAACCCATGCCAAAACTAGGAACATGTTCCTCAAGGAAACAGAAACCACTGCCGTGAGGTCAAAACTTAAAAATAATTGTACGCAACAAGCAGGAGGCTTTTAAACAACAGCAAATTTCCAGAAGGATTAAGGCCTGATCCAAAGCCCACTGAAAGCAATGGGCAACTTTCCACTGACGTCAGTGGGTTTGAATCAAACCCTAGGTATAAATATTCAGCTGGTTGAATATTATTTCAATTAATTTTGCCAAATTATCCTAAAGCTATCTTCAAAAAACTTTACTTCCATTATTTGCACAGCTTATAGAACTGGCAGAATAATGCACAAATATATTCATAGAATTCTTTATTTGATGAACAGTGCAGTTTTTTAAATAAAGTTATAAATGATTAATTTTCTCCCAATGGTGATCCAACTCTACTTAGGAAAGATTTCAAAAGGAAAATTAAAGAATCAAGAAAAAGCAATAACTGCTCTAGTTCTAAGAAAGCACGCTCTAGAAGGAACTGGAAATTCACAAGCCTGCTTGACCCACCAGAGCCTGATTTTGCTTGCTTGTAGGGCATATTATTTTTTCCATTTTCAGTGTCTCCTTAGGCTATTAGGGAGGATATAACTTGGGGGATAAATAGTTATAATTCTGGGCAGCCCCTAGAGAACAGAAAGGGCACTCTTAGTAACATTTCATGTATTTGAATAAATAAATAAAGCACCTTAAGAGTTCTCCATATGGAGTCTTTATTGAATATTAAGTGTACAGATTTTTTTTGACTTTGTGCTTGATCTTCCACATTCTGCACAAAGTCAAGTTTTCAGCTGTCTTTAAAACTTGCCCACAATACTATGAATTCATATATATTAGGCCAAAAGTGCCAATTATCATCATCTACTCCTCAGGATTGATAGTTGGCATGTGTAAATTATCCAGCTGTAAAGACATACCTCTTTTTGTAACGAAGATGAAATCAGAACAGCCAAACCCCTGTGGTCACATGCAACCAGACCCACCCACTCTAGCATCCAAAACCTAGGCCCTGCCCACAGAATTCTGTCTGGGCTAAAATTTAAGTGCTTGTTCCTGACCTCCCTGCACTTTCCTGCTTCTTTTGTTGAATCTCTGGCCCTGACTCTTAGTTCACTTTGACTTGATTTTGGCTCTTGATTCTGGTTCTGACTCCTGGCCCACCATGACTTGAGCACTGGCTCCTGGGTTCACCCAGATTCTGGCCTCTGACCCCATAGACTTTTCCTGAATACCAGGTGACTTCCCTGACAACCCATTCCATGGTTTGTAGGTACAAAAAGCTCCTTTCTAGGCTTTGAATCTTTCTTGTACCTCTTAACCCTCTATAAAATATTAGTCTTGGATATAACTTAACCACTATCATAGATTTATGAGGGTTAATCAGAATGTAACGCCTCGTTGTTCTCAGCCAAATATTATTCAAATATATGAAACTTGAATAGTAAATGTGTTCATCATTATTGAACACACAGTTATTTTTTAAGTCACCTTCTCCCTCAATGGCCTTTTTCACCAGTGAACAAAGGCATGTATCCTAACATTGTCTCAGGGTCAGTCAGAAATTAATGGCTCCTATTTTTTTATCTCCTAAGCGAGCCATGGACATGGAGCCTGTTCTTATTGACTTCTTGCCTAAGGGAGACACAGAGGCCTATGTCAGGACCCTGAAGAAACTGAAACATCACATGCAAAGAGCCTGACCCAACAGTGCCATATCTAAACTGCTCCTTTTGCTTGACAACACTTGCCCACACACCAGGTAGTACACCACGGAGGTAATTTCATTTTCCAGATGGACTGCTTCAGCCTATCTACGGCCCAAGGGATAAAGGATGGATTATGAGAGCAACATTTTTAGGATGATAAAGAAGGATGACAGAGGCTGTGCGATAGTGGTTGTACAAGGACTTTTACAATGTCAGGATACATGCACTTGATCACTGGTGGAAAAAGACCATAAATGGATAAGGATATGTTTTTGTTCAAAGTATCTGCTCATTATGTGTATTATCATTTGTTTTATTGTAGCATGCAAGAGCAGAACTGCATTGTGTTAGGCACTGTACAAACACAAAAACCAGTCAGTGCCCCAAAGAGCCCACAGCATAAATATAACACAGGTTCTATTCCACCTACTGAGCATCTAGATGGACTTAGGTGCATAACTGTGATTCAGTTTCCACCCTGGTCAAGTCCCGGAAAATCCATCAATGCATCTACATTAGTAGCACACCATCATATGACTCTTAAGACTGAAATATAAAAAAGCAGCATGGAGGAAAAAGGCCTAGCTACCTTTTCTTTTAACAGTTTTTCATGGATTCAAATAGGGTGGAATAAGACGAGGCATAGGTGCCTATATCCAGTTACGTGCCCAATAACAGAATCTGGACGAGATAACTACACAAAGACTAACATGGAGAACCAGGAAACAATAAAGACAGATTGATCAGTGTGAGAGGCACAAAAATAACCTACATGCCTTATGGCTGAGAAGATATCTGTTTACATGAGTTGTCACCACATCTTATTTTCTTACTCTTTCCTTCTCTTAGCACTGCAAAACCCATAGAGTTTGGTAGAACAGAATTTTTATGAGGCTTCACTTGAAAACATCCTGCTTTCTTTGAAATGCTGGCAGATAGAAATATGGAGCAAACATTACATGGAAATTACTGAAATATAATCAACATGGTAACTCATGATGCCATTTTTACAGTATCACTTTTCAAGTTATAAATGCACGTTATGTTAAAAATATTTTCACCAGATCTTGGATGAAAGAGGAGCATTGTTATAAATCAAAATAAACAGGGCAGTCAAAATTGGCTAAGTACAATTGAAAAAAATGCCTTTAAATCTAAAAATGAATAGGATTTCTAATTTATGTACTGCTAAAATTATCACAACAAAATACATTTAAAGTACTTGGTAGTATCCCTAAGCACTCATATTTTATTTTTTCCTCAAATGTATATATACATTAAAAATTAGAAAAAGGAAAAAGGCATTCAAGTAGTCCAGAAACGTTTAGCAGGTAAGACCATCAAATGTTGTTCAAACAGAGCAATTACAATAAAATCTGTGAGTTTTACAACCATTCAGGGAATAGTTTACACATTTTTTTTAAATTTCCATATGAGAAACTTTTTCACTGGAACAATTTTTATACTTAAAAGGGAACACTTAAGCAAATTTTAAAAAGTGAGATCTAGGAAAAGAAAGTAAAATTTTATGTGATTTTCACATATGAATGTCAGGAGAAACTCAGACTTAAAGAAGATATTAAAAAAACTCCTTAAACTCATTGGACTAATATGTCTTGGCATTTTCTTCCAGGCTTCTAAACTGATGCAGTGTACAGGGAAATACAGTACAGTTAGCATTCAACTTTAATTGCAATGAGGTGACAACATACTGGGTAATGAGTTGTTTATGAGTTGTAGATGTGTTTACAATGAGTTGACAATGTGTTGGATAAAGTGTTCTTCTAAAGTTGTAGATCTATTTACAGTGAGCAGTGGGGGAACGTTCATTAGTTGTCGATTTGTTTGTTTACATTGTTTTCGATTTGCAATTGCTATAAAACAAATTGCAGGCTGATGAAGGATGATTGTTTGTGTGCTTTAATGATTTACTGTAGGAGCTTGTCTGAAAAAGTACTTAACTCTGCTTCATCTGTCAGTTTCCACTGCAAAAGCTCCTAGTCACAATAGTTTTATTAGCACAGCATGGCCCATTTGTAAGAACATTATGCATCTAAAAAAATCTCTGTGCTTTCCTGTTCAGTCTGTTGTATTTTGGCTGGCTGTGCTGAACAGGATTCCTTCTGCTCACTACAAGCTTATACCTTTTAAGGTTGCAACTTGAGCAGAAGTTAATGTGCTCCAAGATGTACATCTAAACCTATACACACTTCTTCGATCCCTGAAAATTCTTTCTAACTGCCTCCTCAGTAATGTCAGGTGTTTAAAACCTTACTGCTGTCTCCTTCTGCTACCTACTCCAAAAGGGCAATTTTTTTTTCAAATTACCATCAGGTTAGGCTGGGTTACATACCACAATGAAATCTAATATATGATAGAGAAAACTGAAAAACTCCTTGTTATACTACATCTTTCAGTTGCTTGCAGTAATTTGGTAGAATCTACATTATAACCATATTACTGCAGTAATTCTTTAATGAAGTCTGTGTAAAATAAAGTATGGAGAAAAAGATTTTTCGGGGTTTTTTTTCCCCTCACATCACATTATTCACATATTTTTCATCTCCATTCCCCGTTGCCTGGGAACAACTGTGTTTCACAAGTCTCTGTCTTGCTGAATTACTTTTGAAGAGCATCACATTACATTATTCCAGTCTCCCTTCTCAGATCTTCCCTCACTACCCTTCACTGTACCCAATAGTAATCACTGAAAAGAATGATCATCTTGCAATGATTAGAGCAGGACATTCATGCAGCTACGTTTGGGCTTCCCAAACTGATAGAAGCAGCCTTAGTCTTCAAGAGAAATAAGTTGAGACATTATTCCAAGCCTCTGATAGTATGGAATGGATAATAAATAATACAAAGAGTAAAAAATAATGATCCCCAAGTTTATTTTAGCCTTCAGTGTAACTACTGCACTGTTGCAAATCCTGTGTACAAATGAGAATTTTGCACTACTGGAATTTTAATTAGGGGAAAAGCTCCAAAGGTGCAACTAGATAAGGATATTTTTCTTGTCTGCACTATAAGTATCCACCATCTCAGCTACACTGATGACTGGAATTAGTGCTAAGTACAAGTACAAAGGAAGCCCACGCTACCATAGGGACAAATGAAGTCCAGACATTTTACAATATATCTGTTTTAAAAGGCCAAAATCTCTTTTGGTGTAAATGTAAAAACTTAACAGAAATCAATGGAGTTGTCCCCATTTAAAGGAGAATAGAATTTATAGCAGTAAATGCAAAATGTAGACACAACAATGCCCTAAGGATGTCAACTGATGTTTTGTTACTGAGTGTGGTAAAACCTGATATGTGTGTGATACCACATCCATCTTCATCTTCCAAATTCCTGCTTTCTATTAGTAGATGGCAATGACAAAGGTAAGCCAAACTCAGCTTTGGATCTCTGAGAAAATTCTTACTACTGGTGAAAAATTAAATCTTTGAAAATGTAAATGTGTTCTTTTTTCCCTTCTCCTCATATTTTGGTAAAAAATAAAACACAGGTTCTCCACAAAAAAAGAAGCAGCAGCTATTTCTGCATCTGAAAACTATGAAGCAAAGTTAGCCAGTGTATCCTGCAAGCCTTTGTCATGTGGTGGCTGTACCTTTAGGTAGGTGTTACCAATCTTTTAGGCAGAGTCAGATACTTACACCAGCAATACCAGTAACAGTCAGTGTGGGTTTCCAATTGACAAATGGGGATAGAATTTAATGCCAAAATTGAGGAACCAGATCCAGGTTGTATAAATCAGCATAACTCCCTTGACTTCTACAGGGCTACAATGACTTAGATAAGGTGATGATCTGACCCAGAATATACAAAATATAAAAGTAATCCTGATGTTGATTTCTCTAAAGGTAAGTACGACACAGTTAAGAAGCCTGAGGTTGACCTATTTCAATCTTCATGGGTTAGGCTAAGATACAAAGATTGAACTGATAAGCGAAAAGACACCCCCTTTTAATTCTGGAAATGCAGCCACATGGCTGAAGTGGCCCAGGCCAGAAGCGGGGGGAGGAGAGGGTGGGCTTTAGAGCATGCCAGCCTGCTTGGCTGGAGCAGACAGCTTGGGCTAAGGCTAGCCTGCCCACCCCATGAGGCGGGGTTTCAGGGAAAGTGCAAAGCATCCTGAGATGATTGGGGACTATGAGTTAACTGGAATCTGGAGGGAATCTCAGACAGAAGTTCAATAAATTGATTTAATCTAAAACAGTTAAGTCTAATACTATATTCATCCAGGTTTATCTTAAATCAGTTTTGACCATTTTGAAAGTGATTTATGTGCACTGAACTTCTTTTGAGTTACCAATTTGAACCAGTTTCTGATCACTTATACCAATGTGTGTGTTATTTCT
>NW_005842101.1:1731094-1769414 GCF_000455745.1 Alligator sinensis | reverse complement strand
TTTCCCTAGCCTGAGAGTTTAGACACATTAGAAATACCTGAAAGCCACAAATCTTCATATATATTAGCTTTTTTTTAATACCCGTAAATTGTTTAACCTGCTTCAAACGATTGGCTATCTTTTTCTTTGTACTTTTTCCTCATTTTACCATGACAAAATTTGCATCATCAATGAAAGTTTGAATTTTCTATCCACTCATCTTTATACAGATGAAATGATAGAGACTATCTTTTTAAAGCACCATTTACATGTAAAGGATAGAGCCTGCACCTATAGAAACCAGTATTTCCTCTGTGGCCTACTTTCCCTTAGAGTTCAGACACCTGACAAGCTTTAATTCTACTCCACAAAACTGTGAAGACAGACTAAAACAGCATCTTAATACACCTTCTGACTGCTATGGCTCTGATGATATCAGCAAGGGAAGTTTATTCATTGAAGCCAGAGGGCCAAGGAAGCTCTGCTAGTGGCAGTGTGCCATCATACAGTGTACATCCTGTTTTACAGTGAATACCAAAGATAGGCAGCTTTGTGGTCTAAGTTGCTTGCTTTTTTTGTAAAGGACACAACAGAATAGAGGAAAGACACTCCTCCCCCAGAGGAAGAATTCCTAGGGCACCCAACAACTGAAAATATCTCCTATGTGAATTTCTCCGCATAGAAGAGAATGTTGTTCTATGTTAATGCAGTGTTAAGGCCATGATTTTTACTGTATTAACGAGTAATGCTTTTACAGCACTTCGAAGATGAGCACTAAATATTATTTATGTTATCATCATGGCCAGGTACAGAACTTATATTTATTGCACTGTAGGTGCGCAGAAAGTGCTCTACAGCCATAACTGAACAGATAAGTGGGGCACGTAGAGTGCTGTAAAAAAGACTCATCCCTCTGGATCCTGGCACTTGGATTTCCCAGTCCTCCCAGCTCCCCCAGCAGGGAGATAGAACCTAGGTGTTCAGGCTTTCCCGGCTGGGAGGCAGAATGTGGGCACTCTTTGCTGTGGTCAGCACCAGGTTGTGAGGGGCTGCATGGATTCTGGCCCTGGCCAGGGGAAAGAGTCTGGACAGGGGACTCACCAGAGGTCCTTGTCTGCAGATTCTGCATTTATGCACAGGAGGCCTCATTGTGGAGCCTGAAATGCTGGATCAAGGGTAGTCAGCCACATACCTACAGAGCACTAGAGACACATGCGTAGATGATGCTGGAGACACGAGGACTAAAGGGGACCCTCAATGTGACCCACTGGAATGGACAGGCTGGAGAATGCTTGCACCGTAGTACTGCAGCACTTGAAGGAGCCATCCATGACCAGGAACTCACTGCAAATGTTCAAGAATAAGATCTACAGATAGCCAAGTGCTCTCTGATGGAGGTTGTATGCATCACTTTGGAGCTGAGAGAGTTGCAGTGCCAGGATAAGGAGTTTATGCACAGTTTATGACACGTATACCCACTTACATACAGAACCCAGGCATCTGGGACATTTGTGCACACACACACACACACAGAACCCAGGAATCCAGGATGCACACACTTGGTAGGCACACGGTGCACTGAATGGGAATGTGGGTGGCTTGCGCCCATGAGGGCACATGCCATGGCAGGCCGCTGCCACATCAGGTCCAGGTGGGCGGCTGTGATGTCTCTGCCAGCCAATCAGGGGTGGCTCAGGTGTTCAGTTATGCTCAGGCATTTTTGGCAGCCCAGGAGGCATGCTGGGAGGCATTGGAGAGTGCCCCTTCTGCTGCGCTCAGGCTATGAAGGCAGGCTAAGTGATTCATTACCAACAAAGAATTTTTTAAAGAAAAATTCCCTCTAACTTGAACAAAACTCACTTAATGCACAATAACATGCCCATGTTCCATAATAAATAAGATTTTTTAATAATAGTTGATACCTAATTAAAGGTATATTTGTAATGGATTTTCAGAAAAGACTTGTAATGTGTCATAAAGGCCACATATATTCTGTGTCTTCTGGGAAAACAGCTGAAACAAAAATGGCCACTTTGGGAGGAAAAGAACCCAACTATAAACCACAGAGCGAAAATGGCTGCTCTGGGAGAAAAATCCAACTCCAACCAGGCAGACATTTTGGGAGAGGTTCTCCATAAAAAAATTAATGTCTTTACATTTTCCTATGGTTTAGGAAATGAGGAGATCCTGGAGATCAGGAGGTGTGGAGCTTCAGGGAGAAGGCATTGAGAAGCTGTTGCTCCTGTCCCTGCCATAGAGCAGGAGAGGAGAAGCAGCCTCCAGCTGCTCTCTGTTGGCTCCTTACATACTGGAGTCCCCAGTGTGAGAAGCAGAAAGGAGCAGCCCACCCTTTCCCCAGACTGAAATCACCTTAGGCTTGGGAAGGTGCAAGAAGCTAGGGAAGATGTTACTGACTGAAGGTCCATACTGTTCCCTCTCTTGAAATCATTTCTAGCAGTGGAAACTTTGTAGTGCATTAGGAGTTGCTAATCCTGATTATACCAGATGGAAATACGGCCGCAGAAGCACCTGCAAAACTGGTTCCAGACTATTTCCCAACCTGCATTAAAACTAATTCCCCACTGTCAGGAATCTCTGACATCAGGAATGGCTGTTGCTGTTCGTGTTCGTAAAAAATAAACAATTGGGGTTTTAGGATTGAACAATAGCAGGTCAGTTTTCTAAAGGACAAGTGGGAGGCACTCACTGTAAACCTATTAACAAATAATCAGTTATGTACTCATGCTGCTTTGGAAATATATCCTTAGATGACTAATTTTCATACATCTGTAAGTTTGCAGCTGATGCTGTATTGTCCACTGACTCATTGACCTCACCTGGGAAAAAAAGCTAGGCACAGGTTCTTCTATTAGAAAATAAAGGGTAAAACACAAGAAAACTTCTGTAAGAAGCTAACATTGTTTAAAATTTGCTCACTCAAAAGCTCCACTTGCAGAAGAGATTGTAGAAAAGATAAAGGAGAAACTGCTGTTCATGTCACTTTCATAGTGCCTTACTTACATATTCATGTTTCAAAAGGATTTCTGTCACTGACGCTCATGCTCATCTAACCAGATACTTTGCAAGTAAAAATGCATGAAATTTAAACCAGCTTCATATGGACATTTTTAATGGCACACTGTTTTAGCAATCTAGCAATGGTAGACTCCTATAAATGTATAATGTGATGTATTGGATTATAATGCAGTCTGGATGCATATGGAGGTGATGTTTGCTCTTCAGTGCAAATCCATTTCCATGTCAAAAGGAATCCATTGGAATTAATAGTGCATTGTCTGGACAATAAGTAATGTTGCTTCATTTAAGAGAGACCTGCCTTTTTCCTAACAGTAGTAACACAAAGAATTAATAAAGAAATGTAAGAAAATCAAGCTCCCATAGGTATGAGTTGATGTGGATTTGTGGTTCTGAATCTAAACTCCAAATATAGGATTTCAAAAATGTAGTAAGTAAACTTTTATCTCCATCACAGTAAGCAAAGGCATATTGTTACATTTCAATCATGTACACATTATATAGAGATGTAAGTATATATGAATTAATGGCCAAAGGACACTTGAAAAAGTAGAGCCAAATTAACTAAAAAAAAGTGTGAATTTAAACTGCAATAGACAAACCAAAGTAAGTCCCTGTGTATATATTCCCATTCACATATAAAATGACCTTAGTTCACTTCAGCACAAAGGCTATTTAGCCAATGAATGTCTGTATCCACACAGGGCTTTACTGCACTTTTCCTCGTATGCTTTAAATTCACGCATTTAGTTAATTTGATTTAACTTTCCCAAAGTGTGCCCATGCAAGCATGCATTAAGTTTCAGTGAACCACTTGCCTTTCCTTTGTGACCGTGCATACAGCCTCAGTCCAGCAAACCAGTTAAACATGTGCCTTCAATGGGATTACTCAAAAGCTTAAAATGAAGAATGCACTTCAGTGTTTTGCTGGATTAGGGTTGAAGAGCTGTTCATGAGAGACCCTTTAATACAGGTGAATAAATAGAGAGGTGTAAAAGAATAGTCTTGGAGCATTATGTGAAAAGAGATGAAATAGGCCCAGAATGCAGGGTCTTCAATGGGAATTATATGCAGGCAGCTGTTGTATAAATGGGCCTATTATGGATATTAATCCTCAAAATGGGTACCTCCTGAATAAGGATAGAGAAGGAATTCTGCAACATTCATTCTACAGAGAAACCTTAGTTCTTTTCCATTTCCCTAATATTATGCAAATCATCATTCTTAAAAAGTGCTAGTTGTTGGACTGCTATGAAACTGCTCAAAATTCCACTGCCATAACTGTTGGACAGGTGTAGACATTACATTTTTCCCGGTATTAGTGATCAGTACTCTGTTATGCTCTATGTCCATAACAGAACAGAAGTTCAGCACACACAGACTGGATTAAAAATGGTGAAACCCAGTCTAAGATTTGCCACCTCCCCCCCCCCACCAAAGTGTGAATATGTATTCTGTTTGCTACTGATCTAAACTACGCTACTTACAGAAAAATGCATAACTTAGATTGATTCTGCCTTGCGCTTTCTGAATGTCTGTATATAGCCATTGTGTTTCAGAATAAATTAAAATATCACTGTCAACTTGATTTTTTAAATAATACTAACTACTTTTTTTAAAAAGATACATTTTCTAATAGAACATCTTTGAATTGTATATACACTTTTAAACTTTCTGTGAATAGCTCCTCCACTGCTGATGCGGTCAAGAATTTTTCATCAGGCCTCAATGCAATACAAATTTACATATCCAGAACAACTTCTACTCCCCTACCAGTTCCTTCTGTACACATTCCTCACAGCAATGCTTTAGAATTGGGCTCATTGAAAATGTTACTTGTGACATGGGATGTGATGGGGATAAACGTATATGTAAGTTTCCCCAATGCAGTGTATGAGAACCATGTCAGCATGTAAGAGTACAGATTACTTAACAAAGGACTTACTCAGTATTGCCAAACTGAAGCAGTCAAGAAATATGAGGCCCCAGAATTCACAAGAATGCCTTAAAATAATGATTTAAAAAAGATTTTTTTTTAAGTTTGATTTCTAGTTTCTCAGATTTTAGATTCAGGTTTTCAAGCTCTATCCTGGTACTTGCTGTACAGGATACTGTACTTGCTAAAGACTTACTTTAAAAATGTAAGCTGAGATTCTTGAACTAAAGAGCTGGGGCTTAAAAACAGCAAAATAGCATTATAAAATTGTTACGAATATCTAGAATAAACAAACTGAGAATGAGAGAAAAAACTCTACTTTCTCATTTGTTTCTTTTATTATAAATTTACATTATTCCTGCCATGCTAGGGCCACATCTTTCAGAAGAAACTGTGCTATGCAAGTTAATGGTGTTGCTTTACCATATTCATTTTTTGCAGTAGGGTAAACATGCAGCAAATCTATTGAACAGGCCAGGGATGATTTGTCATTTACGTGCAAGTGATTAATTAAATTTCCCAAAAGACTTTGTAATCAGAATGCTTTCATTTTAATGTAACATCTGGGATGGATTCTCTGGAGAGCCCCTTAACTTCGTAAGTTCCAAATTCCTAGTCAGGGATCTGTAGGGATCTGTGGATATGACTGTAATGTCATTACAGAAACTGTAGTACTTTGCCCTAACAGGAATATTTCTGGAAATTATATCATTGACTGGGTAAGTGCACTTGTTGATAAGAAGGCAATTTCAGAGGCTGGAAGATGTAGGTATAACTGGTAATGTATATTTCAGCTTCCTTCCTAAATTCTTTAACTTAAAAGGCCATATTTTCTCTGTTACTCAATTTAATTGTTGTGGACTTTTTGAAAATATGAAAACCTTCAAAGTATGAATTATATTGAAGCTGCCTGTCAAATTGACTTATTGTGAATGCCAACATGATATTTTGTTCTCTTTTCTAATTGGGCAACACCAGCTAATTACTGTTGTCTGTGAGATCATGTTTGACTGGCAGCTTGAATATAAATGAAAACCATCATTTCAGATTATATTATATAAACATTTGGAATAGGGATGTGCAAGCAGTGAAACATCAACTAAAATGAATTTATACATGGGTAATAAAAGTTACCTGCATTTCATGGATATTTCATCTAAAGTAACAATTCTGTACAAAAATACAGATTACTGCCAAGTGCCTACAGTACTTTCCAAAAATACTTCTGGCACTGTTTTCATCAAGAAAAAAGGAAATACACTGGAAATTACTCATAAAACATGAATACCACATGTACATGTAAGTGGTCTTTGGATGAACTTTAAGGGTTTTTATTAAAATGTCTGTAAATGTTGAGGAAACAGAAATATTCCCAATAACATGAAAAAAAGAATCCAGGAAATTTGTTAAAGTTAGGTCTGAGGTCTGAAGAGTTGACTTTAAATATTGTGGCACATACAAATTAATTTCAGAAGAACTAAAGCGTGGTCACTGAAAGAACCTAGCTGAGGCAATTAATGTCAGTTAAATGTCAAATTTTACATTGTTGCTCCCCTGAGCTGTCTTTGCTGGTTTTTCTCCATTTTCCTTGACCTGTCCCATTACCATTTTTTCAAGAGGATGAGGAAGCAACGTGTTCAGTAGAAACTATGCAAGTCAAATGATCAAGGACTGAAGAAGGAAGAGGAGGAGATTGACTCTCTTGACTTTTGTTCAGACTGTATTCTGGGCAGGAGAAAAAAAAGGCAGTGGACAGCAGTGTAGGGATGCAGAGCCTGGCACTCAGGCCAAAGCCAGCAGCAGCCGCCTTTTTTACCCTGTCATGTCCTACCCTGTCAGAGCATGGGGCGACGGTCCTTGTAACCTCCCCACCCACAGTTATACCACTGGCAGTAGAATCTGGTTGTCAGTTATATGAATACTGTGCAGTAGGAATGTGGATCTGGCTAAGATATTTACTTACTGAAAAGGATGTACTGAGCTCCCTCCATTTTCACAAGTGTAGCTGGGATGATGCCTTTTAGGATGTTCTTATTCATGCTTTCATCTGTTTTTGAAGTGGAGAAATACTTGCCTCCTGCAGTGCTTTGTTGGACAGTACTAGGAACTTGCATATGCAAGAGAAATTAGTAGCATAACAAAGAGGTGGGTGACTGAGATACTAGCCCTTGGAATAATGTGTTATTTACAACAGAGAAAAATTCTGGCAAAAAGTCAAAGTTTTTACTCGGTGTAACAGGTCCCCACCCATCTTACCTCAGTGTGGCAGCTCAGGTGGCCAGGCTAAGAACGACACATCTGGCACTCCACAGCCAGAGGCCCCACTCCCCATTGATGCAGGAGTCAGAGTCCATGTGTTTAAAACTGGCTCAGAGAGCTAGAGAAAGGCGGGACATGTCTGAATGCCAGAGATGGAGCTGGATGCACTCCTCCCCCCCGCCGGAAGCAACCTGACGCTTCCCATGTCAGCCAGCAAGCCTGGGGAAGCAGCCAGGACAGAGAAGCATATATGTCTCAGCCAGGAGGCAGCTGGGAAAAATCAGGCATTGCTCCTGCAGCCAGCTGGAAGCCGCAGGAGAGAGTGACCCAAACCAAGCCAGAGGAGCCCATCTGCCCATGGAGGTTTGGGATCCAGAGGCAACATCAAGCCTCTTGACTCCACTCATGGATGGCCTGGCAAACTGACAAGCTAGCCCACCATCACAGCAGTAGGACCACCCAGAAAGTCAAAGGTCAGGTGGGGATGGAAGGGTACAACCCAGTGGGCCCTGTAGAAACTCAACAAGTATGAGCACTGGAGGAACAGCTCACAAATCCCACACACCCCCACAGAGTGGCTGTACACCCAAAGTGCACCAATGGGGGACAGATATGATATTCAGCCCTGAGCAAGCCTGGCAGGGAACACCCTGAGGACCTGGTACCTGGTACTTGGCCTACCAGCCACATGAGAAGTACCCAGAGAAAAAGGACCAAGTAGCCCAAAGGGGATGAAGGGTTGCTGGAACAGGCCCTCAATCCCCAGTGCTCAAGATTGAGCAGTTTGGCATAGGTGGCAATGATGCCAACCACTCAGAGCGAGCTCTTTTAAATTAAGTTCTTCTTGTGTTGGCATTTTTCCTTGATAAACAGCAGAACCATGGGGGTCTTGTGGCATCTATGCTCTGTCAAGCAATCACTTGAGAAACAACCTGCAACTACGTCAAGGTGCAGCCTGGATCTTCAGTAACGCCTGAACAGGGGTAACATTGGACCCCGGCTGAACCAAACGGGACAGCTGATAACTGACACTCAGGAAAAGGCCAATCTGCTCAATGGGAACTTTGTGTCAGTCTTTCATCAGTCCAAAGGGACTGCCCTGCCTAGCAAGATATGGGATGGCCAGGGTGAGGGTGTATTTATACCCAGCATTGGCATTGATCTAGTAAAGGATCACCTTCAGAGGCTGGACACCTTCAAGTCAGCTGGTCCTGACAGACTACACCCTAGATTATGCAAGGAGTTGGCAGGTGTTATAGTCCAACCATTGGCAAAAATATTCAAAAACTCGTGGCACTCAGCTGAAGTACCTGAAGACTGGAAGAAGGCCAATGTGGTACCCATTTTCAAGAAAGGGCGGAAAGTTGATCCCAGGAACTACAGACCAATCAGCTTGACCTCAATTCCCAGTACGATTCTGGAGAAAAATATCAAGGAGACCCTTCTGGATAAGCTGGCCAAAGACAACATCCTGAGGGATAGCCAGCACGGGTTTGTTGTGGTTAGGTCTTGCTTGACCAATCTCATCTCCTTCTATGACCAGGTGACATATCACCTGGACAAGGGAGAAGAGATTAACATCATATATCTGGACTTTAAAAAAGCCTTTGATCTGGTGTCCCATTACCTCCTCATGGAAAAATTGGCCAACTGTGGCCTCAGCTTCAACACAGTTCGATGGCTGGATAATTGGCTCCAAGGTCAGACCCAGAGAATAGTGGTCGATGGTAGCAAATCATCTTGGTGCTCTGTGACCAGTGGCATCCCTCAAGGCTCTGTGCTTGGACTGGTTCTTTTTAACATCTTTATCAATGATGTGGACATTAGTGTCAGAAGCGCACTGGCTAACTTCATTGATGACACTAAACTTTGGGGCATAATGTCCACACCGGAGGACAGGCTAGTGATCCAGGCTGACTTGGATAAACTAAGTGGGTGGATACAAACCTGATGACGTTCAGTATAGATAAATGTAAGGTACTCCACCTTGGGAGAAAAAACCCACAGCATGCTTATAGACTCAGCAGTGCTATGCTTGCAAGCACCATGGCTGAAAGAGACTTGGGGTTCATGATTAAGCATAAGATGAACATGAGCCACCAATGCAATGTTGCAGCTGGCAAAGCAAACAATATTGTGGCTTGCATCCATCAATGCTTCTCAAGTAAATCTCAGGATGTCATCCTCCTGCTGTACTCGGCCTTGGTGAGGCCACAGCTGGAGTACTGCGTCCAAGTCTGGGTTCCACAATTCAAGAAGGATGTCAAGAAGCTTGAGAGAGTCCAGAGGAGAGCCATGAGCATGATCAGAGGGCATGAGAATAGGCCTTATGAAGGGAGTCTGAGAGCCATGGGACTCTTCATTCTGGAAAAGTGCAGGCTCAGGGGGGACCTGATGGCTGCTTAAAAGTATATAAGGGGTGTACATTAGGATCTGGGAGAACATCTGTTCACCAGAGCGCCCCAAGGAAAAACAAGGACCAATGGTCATAAACTCCTCCAAGACTGTTTTAGGCTGGACACAAGGAAAAATTTCTTTATTGTCCAAGCCCCTAAGACCTGGAATAAACCCCCTCCAGAAGTGGTGCAGGCACCTACTCTGGACTCATTCCAGAAGCATTTGGATGCTTATCTTGCTGGGATCCTTTGACCCCAGCTGACTTCCTGCCCCTGGGGCAGGGGGCTGGACTTGGTGATCTTTGAGGTCCCTTCCAGCCCTAACATCTATGAAATCTATGAAAACATAACAGATTTCAAAAACTGGAAGAGACTCAGAGACCTTCACAATGACAACCTTTGCCATCCCATGAATAGGAATCCCATGGCAACCTTTGCCATCCCATCCTAATTTATTTGTTTAATCACAAGGTAAGGATACTTGGACAAAATCAATTTTTTGTAAATTTTTGTTTATGTTTCTTATTTCTTACAGTTAGGCCCAACTTGTATAAAAATACAATCACTATTCCAGTGCATTTGTATGCAACAGAACAATCACACCTGCAGTGGGTAATCTTCATGAGCATGTGCGACTGCATGCGCAATTATAATAATACATACAAAAATTAAATACATCTTCATGCCAAGTTGAGGCATGGTTCCCAGGGCCATTGTCCTGTAGAATCAGGCCCCTAAAGAGCTAGGAACAGCAGGGGCCCAACCCTGTAGGACAATGACCCTAAACAACATCTGTAAATACCAGTGAAGGGGATCAGCTGTGCCAGGACACATCACAGCGCAACTTATTTGCTCCAAAGATGACTTCTGGTTATAGCGATAGTTCAACAGAACATGAAGTCATAAATGTGCTAAGGAGTAGATGTGTTGGTCTTCTCTCCTCTGACTTAAAACTGATATGTCAGTGGTAAGGGGGAAGCACATTGGAACAGCAAGGAACTGGTAGGGTAGCTCACAAGTATAAACTCAGGGGCTCATCCCAATTCTAGTCCAATTCTGAGGACCCTAATTTTCTCTTTGTCCATTCTGATATCTGTCATTCTCTGTAGTATTTCAGGATTATTACAGAGTTTGTAAGGCACAACACTAAACTCAAAGAAATGCAATTCAAAGGTGAAAGCTTCTGTTGATTATTGCAGTAGATCTCTACTTGCCAGCAGCCTCTGGCCATGATAGTGGAAAAGTGTATTTGAAATTAATTAATAAGTATATATCCTAAAAGTAAATCAAAATCTCTTTTTTCAGGAAGTATGATTAGTCATTACATTATACTACTACAGATAATCACTGACCTGCAGGTTAACAACCAGAGGGCCAAATTTCTGCATTCCTTGCATAAAAAGACCCCTGCTGTTTTTAATGAGCATTAGTTATGTTAAAGAATATATATCAGGCGTGTAGCCTACTGATACTTAAAGCTGATCCATAATGTATCATCAACCTGATCTCATTTAATTCAGAGATTGTATTTGTTCCTGGGTGCTATTTATATCTTCTACAAAATGATCCTTAAGAAAAACACTGGAGATTTCTATACTATTTCCTAGCACAAATACACTCTTTTCCTGAGGCATCTCAGAACTTTTTCCCTGTTAATAATAATACATATGAGATTGGGGCTGACTTTCTTTGTGAAATAGTAAAAGCCATATTGAGAGGTTAAGTGACATAATATTACTCAGCGTAATAAATATCAACTGCAAGGTGAGCCGACTAGGACTGACACTATAATAAATAAAAGATGGAAAATTTAGTGAACCTCACACTATATGAAAGGGAAAATCTTTAAAACGCAAAGGTAGACCTTGTTACCAGACAAGCAGACTCAGGGCTGATGAATGCATATAAATGTAAGTTATACTACTATGGGAATAGGCCAAGTTGCATGCTTGTGAATTTATTAGCTGATAAATATCAATCTTCTACAACCCCATGTATTAAAAATAGATGACGAGAAATTAAACTTCATATGACCAAGATCTTTATGCACTGTTTAAAATCTTCAATTCAACAGAAAAAAAGAGGTTTAGTTAAGACTCAAGTACTTTTTATTTTATATTTTCTGGATACTCTTTCACTTCCTGTTTTATCAGAGGAACAGGAATTTTAGCAAAGAGATAATCCCATAATATCAAAAGAACACATTTGGAAACCATTTTTGATTTACCATCTGGGAGTATTCCTGGATCAGACAGTCTCTTAATAAGCACTGTATAGAAGAAATCTGCACAATTATTTTTTCTCAATTTAAAAAAAAAAAACACACCAAATTAATTTAAAGAGGAGATCCCACTGGAAACTATTTGACCATGATTTAAACAGACACTGCAAAGTTAGGTAGTGCTAAGATTTGATCTTTTATATATTTTTTCTATTTGCTCAACTCATGTCACTCTTTAAAGCAAACCAAAGCATAGGTATTGTAGTTCTCTTTAGGTACTTATTGCCAGAACAACCCTTTAAAAAGCATGTAGTTGTTATAACATAATGGAGAGGAAAATAATATTATTTCAGGCAATATTTAATTTCCAAACTTCCAAATGATGTGATACAGTTCTGTTGCCAAACTGGGCAAACATAACTCCTTTAATCATTTTTTCTGGTGTGACTGTTTGTAACTGTCGATCTCAAATTCATTTAATTCTACAATATTTTCTTACAACTTGCTGTTACAGTTAAAATTCGTATCAGGAAATTCATTCACTGGAATATTCACATAAGTTAACACAAAGGAAGAGAGAACACTTGATCATGTTCTATAATTACCTACACAGGGAGAAGAAATCTGATACTGAGGGGGGTACTTTAACCTGGAGAACAGAGGCATAACAAGATCCAATGGCTAGAATTTGAAGTCAGCAAGGTTCAAACTGGAAATAAGATGCAAATTTTTAACAGTGAGGGCAATTAACCATTGGAAGAGATTACCAAGGGATACAGTGAATTCTCCACCACTTGGAGTCTTTAAATCAAAATGGGATGACTGTAAAAGAACAACCATAAGTTCTTGGGCTTGTTACAAGAATCATTGAGTAAAAATCTTGTGGTTGTGCTATACAGAAGGTCAGACAAGATGATCAAATTGTAACCTTAGAACACAATCATGTGAATCTCTTTTAAAAACTGAAGTAATATTTGTGAATTGTTTGCAGTAGTCCAGCTCTAGAAATGAATGTCACACTTGCCTCTACTAGTGTCACAGCATTCAAACACCATCATTTTCTCTACCGTATTCACTTTGACACCGAGTGGGTTTCCACTTTCCCTCTTGTCACTTTATCAGCCACAGGTAATTTGTAAATAACAGTGACCTACAAAGCTGATGCTTGTCTTTGTAACAAAGGTAAGAAAGCTGAGAAAAGAAATGGGAAACAAAATTCTGCACCGTGCTATGACAGTTTGGAGATATGTTTGTATCAAAACAGGATTTCTTTTTTGTGAATGCCATTGGATCTTGTAACCTACATTATAGATTAGAGTGTCCATTTCATAGCAAGAGGCTTGACACCAGGTGGCCAAGCTAGGGTTGCCGTTACTCATTACAATTCACATGTATTAAAACTGTGGAATGTTATGGCTCAAGACACCATTTTTTAGGCTAGTAACTAGAGCTGGGCAGAAAACATTTTTCCCTGTTCATTCATCTGTCCCGGAGATTTTATTTTTTTTTTGTACTTCTTTCCCACCAATAGCCACTAGATATTGTGGTATCTTATGAGAGATGACTTTTTCAGATATTTTTTTTCACATGCAGGGTTTACTAGGGCTCTCTTATGTCATTACTCTTGTTTAACATCCTGGGAAAAGGAATGCTGTGGCCACAAATCCAGTCTATGAATGGCAATATGAGTTATTTCTGTGCTTGTCCAGTGCCAGTCATAGACAGGGAAATGGATGAAAGAAAATGAATATTCTGATGCAGAAACAGAGAAGAAGTAAATAATGCTCCTAGGTCAGTGCTACTCAACATTTTTCCAGGAAGGCGGGATAGGCAGTGCCTGGTGGTTCTGGTCCAACACCTGGGACCGGCGCAGCAGACACCATTCAGCCACATGGAGGGCAGAGGATAGCCTGGCTTGACTTAGTCCTACAGGTGGGGGGGAGGAAGGGGACATGACCAAGGCCTGCAGGGGAAAAGGGACATGGCCATAGGAACTGACTCTGTGGGTGCTCTGGGGCTGAAGCACCCACCAAAAATTTAGCGGGTGCTCAGCACCTATGAACTATGGCCATTTTGGTTTTACATGTTAGATCTCTGTGGCTGCTAGCAGATGCTAAAAAACCACACACTTTACCAAAAGCAGCATCATATTACTCAAACCTGACTCTGCAGCCTCTGTAAAGATCAAGTGCTTTAGTGGGGGCTTTTTGGTGCTTTTAGCTAAAACTGATTCAATCAGCTATTAGATAAAAGTGCCAGAAAGCCCCACTAAAGTGTCCGATCTTTACAGATGTCAAGCGAGCTGGATTTAAGTAATACGCTGCCTTTTCTATGTATGCACAGGGCTTAGCTCCCTCCCTGCCCTCCCCTCCCCCGGAAAAAGCACCAACTGGCAAAAACCAAAGTAAGCGTCTATGGGTATGGCCTGTCCCCAACTCATCCCCACAGTGGGGAAGGGGACATGGCCTGGCGCCAACCAGGCTTGCAGAGCTTGGCGTTTAGGAATATGGTAGGGGAGGGTGGCCATATTAATGGTCACTGGTCCCCCACTACCAAATTTACTGACTCGTGGGGAGTCTCACAGATCAGATGTGATGCCGCAGGTCACATTTGGCTTATGGGCTGCAGGTTGAGAACCCCTGTCCTAGGTAGATATGTCCAGAGGAGATGGGTGGGACGAGGAGGACTGTGGACTTTCCTATACTACTTCTGTGCTGCGCCTGAATCACTCCCATGAAGCACAACCTATGTACAACTGAGGCAATATGGTCACCTCATAGCAGTCCTGAATGCATGTTCAGAGCCTAACTTAAGCTTTCTGTTTTGGAGGTGCTAATTAACATACTCAGGGTCACTCTAAGGTGACAGTGCCTCCTTTCTGAGATTCAGTGTGTGTGGCGTAGGAGTAAGTGGGCAGGTCATGCTTCATGGCAGTGCTCCCATGGGGAGAGCATGGGGTATGCATTCCATTCCAATATTCTTTGCAATCTACATATGTCATTAAAACTGGATCTTAAGGTGTGACCTGTAACAACTGGTCTCTTTTTCATCTTTTGGGGGCCCTGAACTGAGACTGCCGTTTTCTATTATAGGCTACACTGTGTACTAGGACTGTACAGGAAGGCAGAGTTTGGCTATTAATGTTAATAAAATAGGTGATATGCATTCATGATTTTCCAGAAAAAACTGTGCAAAAGTTATCAGTCTAATCATAATAAACACATAACGATAGGATTGTGTCAGAAACCCTTTACTAATGTGATAAACTCATCTTATTTTAACTCCTTTCTTTCGCTGTACTCTATTGCACTATATTTACCCATGATATACCACCATTGATGTCAACCAAGTTACACTAGGGATGTATTGAGCTCATTGAAAAACACCATGTTTTGACATTTTAAAACCTCATTTACAAACTGTTTCGCCTTTCTCTAGTTTCCCAACAATGTTCCCTCTGAGACCTGAGCATACTCAGGGGTTTTTTCCTGGCTAAAGAATCAAAAGAAAATAAATTCTCCTCTTTGGATCAACAGACTCAGCTAGTGAATCCTTCTCCTCAGAAACCACCCAGTTAGACCAATTAATACTTCATGGCTTGGCCAATTCCATTTAACAATATGACAGCCTTTTTAATTCTACAAATATACTAGACACATTTCAACCTAGAGAAATCTATGTACTAAAAAATTTAAAAGATATGGAAAGAGTGACAAATCCATTTTAGAACAAGATTCCTCCAGCTTAGTGATTGCATCTTTTATACATTCATAGAATTTGTCTTATGGTGGTTCAGTCTAAAAACCATCATGACCTCAGTTATTATTTATTCCACCCTCACCAACCCCCTAATCTAGTTAAATTAAACATATTTTCTTCATTTTTCACACTTAAAAGGTATAATTGTTCTGCCTCTGATAAATTCTACTTATCACTAGTAGCTGATATGACTTGCATTTACATTTTACCCTGAAACATGAAATTGCAATTGCTCGAATAGGTTCTCTCTGACATTCTACTTTCTGCTTAAAAAAAAACTACTATGAAAACATGCTAGTTGCAGAAAAACTTTTGACCCTTATGTGACCTTATAACTTTTTGGTGTGTGAGGAGTATGCTAGCTTATTTTATATCATTATTTGTACAACAACAATTGCTGAAAACTCCAAACAAGTCTGGGATCTTATTACACTAATGGCTAAAATTGTGGGGAAGGAGGTGGGATGATTGACCATTTCTATACCAGAATTTTGAGTGAACCTGAAACTGGAGGCACAAGAGCAAGTATGTTTAATAAATCTATCAAGAAAATCAAGACAGGGATAGTACCATATGACTGGAGATTTGCAAATGTGGTGCTTATATAATTAAGAAATGAGCGGGAGAGGGGAGTGACCTGAGCTGCTACAGGACTGTAAATCAAACCTGAATAATATGCAAGGTATTAGAACAAATTTTGAAGGAAAAGATAATTAAACAGGAAGATAAAGGGAAAACAGGAAAAGACGAACTATGGATAGATTGAGCGAGACCAACACAATAGCTTTCTTTGTTAACTGATTCTCAAGACAAAGGAAATACAGTATATTTAATCTACCTGGATTGGATGTGTTGCCACATGGGAAACTAGCAGATAATCTAGATAAAATGGGGATTAATAGAGGAATATTGTAACCTGGACAGGGATCTAGTTTAAGAGCCCAGGTCAAGGCCAGAGAGTCACAGGAGCTTTTTTTTGTTGATCCCATCACCTGCTCTCTGCAGCCTCTGCCCCCTCTCCTGCCCTTACTGTTAGGTGAGTTTCTGGCTCCATCTCTAGCTCTGCCTCCAGCTTCACTCTGTCCTGGGGCATGGAACACATGGCAACTCTGACTGTGGAACAATGCAGTGTGTCTGGGCAGGGCCCATGCTTCCATGTCCTCCGTGTACCAGGAAAAAAAGGAGCTGCAGCTGTACAAGGGAGATCAGGAAGTGGGTAAAGGCTGTAGGGAGTTGGGGAAGGTAGGGAGGAAGAAGGCAGAGGCTGTGGGGAGGGTGGGTGGGAGAGGGGAAAGGTTATGCACAATAGATGGAAGGGAGAGGCTATGGAGAGCCGTGGAGGACAGAGGCTGTGAGGGGCAGGTTCCAGGGAGTGCAGGATTCATAAATGCATAGAAGTAGGGTCGGAAGGGACCTTGTAGATCATCAAGTCCGACCCCCTGCCCTGGGCAGGAGAGAAAATAGGGAGGTAGTGGCTGTAGGCATACTGCAGGGAGATGAAGTAGTAGGAGAGATAAAGGGCAAGGGAGCCACCTGCCCCCCCGTCTGACCCTTCCCTCTGCTTTCCACACTGTAGCAGTGTGGGGAATGAATTTAAGATGAGCCTCCAATAATTAGATTCGATACCTGGAAAATTATAACACATTTATACATTTTTTCTATATTGAATCTAATTATTGAGGGGTCATCTTACATTCAAAGTCATCTTGGATTTGGGTAAATACATTATCTAGTTTTTTCATGAAGGACCAGGTTGTTGAAATTTACAGAGGATGCAATGTTGGGGGATATTGCCAATACAGAGGAGATTTAGGATATCCAGGAAGAACTGGATGATCTCATGGACTGAAGTAAAAGATATGAATGAAAATTAAATAGTACAAGATGTGAAGTAATGTATTTGGAGGGTTTTTTTTATAAGAGCTCACCACTAGAAATTGTGCACCCATCATTTGGAAATTACTGTGACAGAGATCAGCATACTAGCTGATCACAGGATGTTTCTGAGCCACAAAAAAGGCAAAAGTAACCCCAGGATGTATCATAAAAAATATAACTTGTGGTGATTTTGAAGCATTAGTGCCATTATACAAGGCCTGATAAGACTGCTTCTGGATTATGTATACACCTTTGATCGCCCATGTTCAAAAAAGATTAAAGACTGGAAGTGGTGCAGAGAAAGAATCCTAAAATGATCTAATAAATGGGAAACCCGTTTTGCAAGAGGAGATTAGAATATCTAGGCTGGGAAAGGAGGAAGGATAAAGGAGGAGAGGGCAAGGTAAAGGACAATGCTGGCACAAGAACAAATGGGTATAAACTGGCCATAAATTGAGGCTGAAAATCAGATGGACCCCAGCCACCAGAAAAGTAAGGTTCTGGCCCCCTTCTCATGGGATTAGTGGGGACAAAAATAACTGAACTGCTTTTAAGATGGATCTTGATACGTTTATGTAAAGGATTGTATAATGAAACTTCTTGTAATAGCATGGATTGACCAGGAAGTTTCACAGATTTCATAGACATTAGGGCTGAAAGGGACCTCGGAAGATCATTGGGTCCAGCTCCCTTCCCAAGGGGCAGGAAGTCACCTAGGATCAAAGGATCCCAGCAAGATAGGAATCCAAATGTTTCTTGAAAGTGTCCAGAGCAGGTGCGTGCACCACCTCTGGAGAGAGTCTATTCCAGGCTCTGGGAACACAGATGGTAAAGAATTCTTTTCCTTATGTCCAGCCTAAAATAGTCTTCCAGGAGTTTGTGAACATTGGACCTTGTCTTCCCTTGGGGTGCTCTAGGAACAGGCATTCCTCCAAATCCTGATGCACACCCCTTATGTACTTGTAGGCTGCCACCAAGTCACCCCTGAGCCTATGCTTCTCCAGGCTGAAGAGGCCCATGACTCTCAGCCTCTCTTCATAAGGCCTGCTCTCTTGCCCCCTGATCATACATGTGGCTCTCCTCTGGACTCTCTCAAGCTTCTCCACATCCTTTCTGAATTGTGGAGCCCAGAATTGGGTGCGGTACTCCAGCTGCAGCCTCACTAAGGGCGAGTACAGCAGGTGGATGGCTTCCTGGGTCTTGCTTGAGATGCATCAGTAGATGCAAGCCAGAGTTTTGTTTGCTTTGCCAGCTGTGGCATGTTCATCTCGTTGTCAATCATGACGCCCAAGTCTCTTTCAGACACAGTGATAGCTAGTGTAACTGCCATCAGGTTTTCATCTGTCCACCTTGTGAGCCTATCGAGGTCAGCCTGGATCACTAGCCTATCTTCCAGCATGGGCACTCTTCACCATAGTTTGGTGTCATCAGTGAACTTAGCCAGTCCACTTCTGACACCAGAGTCCAGATCATTTATAAAGACATTAAAGAGTACAGGCCTGAGAATGGAGCCTTGGGGGACACCGCTGGTTACTACATGCCACAATGATTCAGTTCCATCGACTACCATTCTTTGCATCTGACCTCGAAGCCAGTTCCCCAGCCACTGGACTGTAGGGTAGTTGAGGCCACAGTTTCTAAATTTCACCATGAGGATATCATAGGACATGAGGTTAAAGGCTTTTTTAAAGTCCAAAAATATGATACCCACCTCTTCCCCTTTGTCCAGGTGATGTGTCACCTGGTCATAGAAGGAGATGAGATTGGTCAGGTAAGACCTACCCACAACAAACCCATGCTAGCTATCCCTCAGAATGTTACTATTTGTTAGCCTGTTGATAATGGTTTCTTTGATAATTATTTCCAAGACCTTTCCAGGGATTGAGGTCAAACTGATTGACCTGTAGTTTCCCAGATCTTCCTTCCCCCCTTTCTTGAAGATAGGCACTACATTGGCCCTCTTCCAGTCTTCAGGTACTTCACCCGAGTGCCACAACTTCTTGAAGTTCCCACTCCTTTGTTCAAGACTGTAACAGGATTTAAAAAGAGAGGAAGAAAGGAAGTATTGTTAAGACTGGGAGCTGCTCTTTGGTATCTCTAAATTTTTCTAATGTGTTCAGCAGAGCTAGAATTATTGTTTCAGAAAGACAATTTGGCTTCAAATTAAGTCTTTGGGGAATTCTCTGTGTTATACTGCACCCTTTTTGTGTTCCATTTACAGCAGAACTCTAGCAGCAACACATCCACACATTTCTGAGATGCACCTCTATTGAAGTTCTAACTCCTTTGTTTTCTACAGGAAAATTTAATACCATTCCTTGAAAAACTGATATTTAACTGAAAAGAAAACCCCCCAAGGACTAGCATTTTTCTTAAATGACAACAGAATATTTAGACTGCAGGAAGCTAACGTATGTGAGAACAGGACTTCACTGTTGAGACAGCTTCAGCTCAGAGCCTACTCTCCCTGTGTCTGTCTTCTGTCCCTCACCTTTAGTTAAGAGGCAGCACAGAAATGGAGACTTGTCTCAGAGGTTGTCTTAGGCCAACCTGGAGAAAATCCTGGAACACTATCCCTAATACTTAGAAAAAATATTTTCTGAAAAGATTGTTCTTATGAGCAAGACTTGTAATGCTCAATGTTTCTTTTCTTACTGCACCTATTCAAATGGAAGTACTTCTTGTTGTATTTGCATGGCCTAAGTTGATTTAGATTGCCAAATTTCTTGATCATTTCCCCTGAGCTAAATCAATAATGAAAGCATAATCTAAGGGAAACGCTACACTAAATGTGAAAAAGGTTGATCCATGCATCACAATCAATTCTGAACTGCGCAAATAGGTAAATTATACATTTCTATCAAAAGGACACTACATTTTGTAGATGTTTTGATTCAAATAGGCTAGAAATTTTGATTCCAATAGGCTAAGATCTATTTCTCTTAAAATATTTTCTTCTTTGCTATCTACAAATTAGCTTTCCATGGCCTAGATCATTTGATGTACAGTAATCACCTCTTTGGTTCGACAAAACTGTGCATCTTTATGTAAATGTTTTCCAACTATTGTTCAATCAAAATGACATCCAAGCAGTCTTAGAATTCACTTCATATGTTCTGAAGCTATAATATTCTAACATAGTAGTTCAGTTGGGTTCTGAATGGTTCACCAGATTTCATTTTCCAGTGACTCAATGTTTATGGCGTGTGCTCAATTGTTTTAAAGCATGACTAAAAAGTGTAAAACTGGTCTATGAATTCAGGAGTCCAGAAGAATTCTCTGCTCTACTGAATTCAATAAGGTGCATGTATATTTGCTTTCTAGGTCTATTATTTTTTTAACCTTTTGAGTGTTTCAGAATTGTAGGGTTGGAAGAAGTAGTTATCACACATGCCAGTTTTCTGCTTCCAGGCTGTATAGCATAGAAACTTCCTTTTCACAAAAATGCAGAATTCTACAGTAATTACAGCTCTGTGATGCAGATGACTGCAAAATTGTACCAACTTCCTCAAGACCACAGAAAAAGAGAGCAAGGGAGGGTGTGTGTGTGTGTGTGTGTGTGTGTGTGTGTGTGTGTGTGTGTGTAGTGCAACAATAAAATGGAAAAAACAGAAGAGAGCATTACAATTTAGCTTTTAGACATAATAATCACACCAAAGGCCTGTCTCACAATCCCAGAACACAAACATCGGCTGCTCTCTCCTCTTGGGTTAGAACATAGAATGGCTCTTTGATTTCTCAATTCTGGGATAACAAGCCTCCATGCCCAGAAGTAGGTTTATCTTTAAGAAATAAATAGCTTTTCCAATTAGTATGTTTTACTTGGTAATCAGAGAGGTAAGGCGTTCTAGAACCACAAAAAATACATTTATTGCCATTTTAAATTATTCTATTTACTATTTATTTGGCAGGGCTCTTGTCTAGCCTCTGAGCCCTGCCAAGGTCTCTCTGGTTATGACAGTGAGTTCTCCTGATAACTGGGGTAACATTCAGAGCAAGATGTGGCAAGTGGGATGTGGCAAGTTCTCTTTTAGCTTTGATCTTCCCTGCTGTGAGACATGCATTATAATTGCAAGAAAAGAAAAACAATATTATTTTGAAGCAAAACCTGCCTTTCACTTGTATTGAAACTGTCAAAACTGCCCAAAGGGAAAAAAAACATTCCCTCCAACCATTAGTGAAATGTGAAGCAAGGTATGTTGTCGGTTTTAGCGGAGGTGCAGAATACTCTGTAGTTTCACACAGCTCTGCTAGCTAAGCCAGTATGTAGGCATCACCCTTCTGTGGTATGTAATATTCCACTGATGGCAATTACTTTGAAAGGAATGACTAGGGACTTAATTAAAAGGCTGAGAGTTAGCAACTAAAATGTTAGAGAAATACATGATAAATCCATACATTATGCAAGGGATTCTGTCAAATATTTAGGCAGTTAAAATTGTCCCTTTAAATTCTTCTTTCATTGTAAAATAAAGATTTGGTACTCTACATTAACATTTTTTGGCTAACTGAACCTACAGCATAACAAAGCAAAATGTATTTGACTGCACAATATTGATTTTACATGAAAGCACATCAGTTAGTGAAATGCAAAAACCAATAAAGCATCACCCATGGCTGGGCTGGATATCTCCAGACACAATTTATTTTTACATTTAAACCAATTATTGGGCTTGTTGCATTTACAAATGTATACCATATATCCTTACAAGGACTTTTTTATTCAATCAAATCAATTGCATTGATCTCCATATTCCATATTAAACACCAACCTTAAATTAAAGCTGACACATTTTGAAGGCCACTGTACAAGTATCTAAGCAGAAATAAATTCTATGATGCTCACTTTGTGGGTTTTGCTGCCCAAACATGAATACAAATATTGATTATATTTTAACACACAATTTATAAGCTATTTTGATGCTGATTTCTTCCTAAGATTTGTTCAATAATAACAGAGGTATGCTGAAACAAAATGCGGACTGAACATCCTTCTGCTGCAATGAAAAATGACAATGCTTTATATTAATATTGAAATAATCCCCAAAAGAGATATCTCTCTTTAAAACTAATGCTGTTGATACAAACTTCATGAGGAAAGAAAGCATTTTTTAAATATATCTGATGTTTTCCTTCTTTCAACTCATTAGGCAAAAAAGGTTTCCATCCATTTTGAACTGCAATTATTTATTTTAATTTCCAAATTAATCACAAGTTCACAAACTCAGCAGAACTCCCTGAATGGGCAAAGTGAAGCATGGATATAGAGGCTTGTATGTTTGAGGCTAAAGGGTTCTCTGGATGAAATCCTTGTCAAAGTGGAAGTAGCGGCAAAAAACTTAAATTTCTTAAAAGTCCCGGATTTTATTCCCCCCGTCTTTATTTATCCATATAATCTTTGGCCCTTAATGCATAATTTATCCATTCTTTGTACAAAATCGGTGTCTGTTGCTGCTTGAAACAGCCTCCCTACTTCTCCCTGTCTTTCATCAGTTTGCAGGCTCGTTACAAAGCTCAGCTAACATTTTGGACTTCTCAGTTTCTCTCTTCTGCTTCTTTTCACTTAGCTCTAGATCGGGGCAGGCAATTATTTTGGGCGGAGGGCCACTTACTGAATTTTGGCAAGCCATCGAGGGCCACATGATAGGCAGCCAGGGGCAGATAAATATTAATTTTCTAAATGTTTTAGGGGCCCTGTGGGCCAGATAGAATGGCCTGGCGGGCCGCATCCAGCCCCTGGGTTGCATTTTGCCCACCCCTGCTCTAGATTGTGTTATTCAGGTCTATGAAACTTTCTGGGATACAGTTTGGAGAAAAGTAAAATGGAAGAATCAAGACTTTGGAAATACTTTTATACACTCAAAATGCATAGTGTCTTCTTAACACTTTTCCATCTCTGCACATCTCTATCTGCATGCCTTGCAGTCAAATGAACAGCATAAGAATCAAGGAGGGAATTTCTCAAATACTCCAAATAGCTGCACATCACTACAGATTATGACTGCTTGGATTTAGGGAACATTTTTTTGGCTGAGGAAACATTCCAATGGGATAGATTAATCTATGTAAACCACACAGCTGAAACTGCTGTTCAGCATTCTAAATTGTCAGCTTCGTCTTCTTTCAGCACAAAAATGCACATTTCTTCCTATAATAAAGATATTTTATAATAGCAATAAGACAACTCCAGGGTGTGTGGTTATCATGAGATAATCATACCCTAGAGGGATTACAGATACTTGGCTGTGCCTCATAACACCCCATGTGTGTGTTTATCTCATGATAACCCCACTCTCTTTTGTATCTTATTGCCTAATTATCCTCTGCTAATGCAAAATACTAATTTTTTGTCTGAAACAATATGTGCAAGAATGCATTGCTAACAATCACTGGAGGACATTGACAAACAATGCTGCCATTAGTTTAGGCTCACATCCTATAAGGAAATTTACACCCTGAAGGAGCAGCAACTTCTAAATGAATTCATTTTTTTTTCTTTGCTAGGATAAACTAAAAATATTTCAAACTGAGTTGGGTAACTCTCTAAAAATTCAGTGACAATATTGTAGTGATCAGTTACATTCATATTTTACTCACATAAAAAGCATGGTTTGCTTCCTCTGTGTTTAAGTGCTTTCTGTGTTTCCATCCCACCAACATTCTCATACCACAACCTTGCAATGAGGCCTAATTTCCCCACTTACTTGCATGGCACTGCACACAGATGACGGATCTACCCCTATAACAATCACAGGGCCAGGGCTTTTTAACAGGCAGGAATTTTGGCAGTAATATATACTTTTAAGGGACGATCAGGCTTCCCAGAGGATGAAATTCTGACTCTGCAGTTCTATGTATCCAATCATGCAACAGAAACTTACAGCATGCTTTGTGTCAAAAAACCAACCAAGATATCCCAGATTGTGATATTGCACACTGAATTCTTGAAACAAAATTCTCACTGACGATCTATACCATTAAACTATGCCCAGAAATTATTAGTAAGTAGGTCAAATAATAATAGTTTAACTTGCGTAAAATTGTAAGCTACTATTAGATAATAAAAAATGAAAAGGGAGCTAAATTTATAAATAAAGCTGAATGAATATTTACTCAACAACAATTTAAAATATATGCATTATAATCTTTATTAAAACTACCCTACTATGTCACAGTCTTCTGTGTAGTAGTTATCTTTTCTTCTTTCAGGAAGATATTTTATACAATATGGAAAGAGCTCTTCGTTAGATGATGTTCTGACAATTTAAGAAAATACCATCAAGATGCACACACTCTTTGGGCTTACCTTAACATTTAAGGTATACAAGACATTTTTAATTAATGTTTCTTCCATACTAATGTTACTTTGCCTCACATCACATTTTTCACGTTAGAAGCTCAAAATAGTTTACAAACATTAACTAGCTGAAAAAAATTCATAACTGTAATGCAAAATGTAGCAAACATAAAAAGAAATCATTGGAATATCCACCAATAAATAATGGTACAATTTTAAATATATAAAAAAGTAAAATGCAGAGTAGGAAACTATCTAGAAAAAATGCATTTACATAAAATAACATTTCTAACAAATATAGTTCATGGAATTCAAAACATAAGGCTCTTATTAAAGCATCATTATGCATGCTGGATCAAATTCTACATTTAATTCTTCCTAAACTCTTCAAAATTTGGCCCGTTATTCCCTTTTCTGTCAATTACAGTTCATGAAATGGAAGTCTTACTTTCTTAGAATATTTATTTATACATATCTTTTCTATGTAAAATGCTTTCATGTTCCCCATATTTCCATTCAGCCAGCTTTTCTAAAAACCATGTATGTTTATCTCTCTTTACATTGCTTAACAAATCTCATTTCTCAGTCCTTTAATTATTTTAGTTGCCCTCTTCTGAATTCTGGTTTCATGGTGCCAATGGGAGAGAATTGCCTTAATACAGTTCCTCAGAAGTTCCTAAGCTCTGCTCCCAGAACAGTGGATGTCTTGCCTCTGGCATTCTTGGCAGCACTTGCTACTGTATGTTCTTGAGAATGGAAACTAGAGGCATAAATTCAATCACCCTATACCAAGATTTTTTTTAACACACAGTCAATAAAGAATTGGTCTGGAATAAAAGGTCACACCAAACACACCAGCTGATTTTGTGTACTTGAGTTATGAATCATCATTTTGTTTTTTTAAAGAAAGAGAGTCAATAATCCACAAAAAGAGCAGAATTCAGGAGGAGGCTCAGAGCAAACCCTTTACACCAATCTTTAAGGAAAAATAAGGAGAACAAAACCTAGAAGTTCTGTGAATGGGATGATGTGAAGATGCATTTCATAAATGATATCTAGAATCAGCTTCACCAGTAAAAATCTAATCTGCCAGCCAGTCAAGTCCCCTCATACCACTCCTTCCTTAGATTTGACTTCCTGTTTCTTAATCCAGCAAATACAAGTCCTATACTTCAAACATTAGCCCAAATCTGCCACACTTAGGCTAGGGACAGAAGTTACACATAAACCAGTTTAAGTGATCAGAAACTGGTTTAAACCTGCAACAGAACATTAGTTCAGTGCACATAAACCAGTTTCAAAATGGCTGAAAGTGGTTTAAGCTAAACCTGGTTGAGTGTGGTATCAGACTTGACTTATTTGGGTCAAACTGGTTTATAGAATTTCTCTCCCAGACCCCTTCCTGGTTTAAGTTTGTTAGATTGTTAGGGACTGGAAGGAAACTTGCAGATTATCAGGTCCAGCCCCACTGCTCTAGGCAGGAAGACAACTAGAGTCAAGTGACCCCAGCGAGGTGACTGTGCAGTGTTCTCTTGAAAACCTCTAGGGTAGGTGACTGCACCATCTCTGGAGGGAGCTTATTCCAGAGTCTGGTCACCCTGACTGTGAAGGAATTTTCCTGGAAAAAGTTAAATCAGAGTTCCCCAGGATCCCAACATGCTGTTCAGCCCTGGGCTGGACTATGCTCCAGAGAGCAAGGCTTGCTCTACCCCTCTCCTCCCTAGCTGGAGCTCTGGACGTGGGGACTGCAGGCACAGCAGCATCTGCTTGCCTTCCCCTTGCCCCACCCCACCCTTGCTGCTCACTGCTAAAGCAGGGATTCCCTCCCCCCCACACCATGGACCCCAGCCAGCATGTGGCCATGGTCATGCTACCCCATACTAGCTAATGCTGAGAGGTGTCTGTGTGTGTGTGTGTGTATCCAATTTCACTGGGGCAAAGGCAGACAGAACAGTGTCCACTTAGGGCTTTTTGGAACTAATCATCAGGTCAACTGGTAATGTCCCTCCCTTCCTTGGAAAAAGCTATTTAAGAAGAGCTTGAACTAATGTGAGAGGCTTTGTTTTCTTGATGGTCTGATAAGCTTTATGTTATCTACTCCCTGTTGGCTTGCTTGCTTCCAAAGCTGCAATCTGTCAGTTTTCAAGAGGGGACAGAGAGAGGTGTGAGAAATGACCTGGTTTGCAATGAATGCAGTGCTTGCCAGTTTCCCCATAGCAGGGAGAGGAAGATTGAAAAGCTCAGTATCATTAACAGATACATGCACCCCACACAAGCAGTCCTCCTTCTCCCAACCCCGTCTTTGCCTCAGAGTGCTATCTGGGGGCCAGGGTCTGGCAACAGTCCCCAGCCCTTGAACAGCGAGCTGGGAAAAGCCTGATGAGGGATGCTTCCCCCTCCCCCTCCAGCTACACCCCAGCTGGGGACTGTGCAGGCCAGGGTAGGGGTTTAAACCTCTCCCTAATCATAGCATCCTTCTGGGCCTGGTCATACCCCCCACCCTCAGCTCAGTGCTGAGGAAGGGAAGGGAGCACTTACTCTAGCACCCCCTGGCTTCTAGCCTGAGCTACTGTAGGCATGTGCCTGGATTTCCTGATTCAAAAGTGAATGTCTATCCACTCGCATATTGGTTCAAGCTCTTCAGGTAAGACTAATCTGCAAAGATTGAATCAATTCAGGCTCAGGCTTTTTGAATGCCTGTCCCTAGCCCTAGTAGCTACCAATGGACAGCAAGTGGCTATATAGAGAGAAATAAAAGGCTGTTTCATTTAGGACATGCTTTGGCTACATTTGAGAGGGTTGGAGTGTTGTTGTAGTTATGGTGGGTCCAGAAAATATGCAAGAAGCAAAGGTTTTTGCTGAAATTTTTTACTGGACCAAGAGTTGGAAGCAGGGGCAGATTCAGAGTAGATGTGGGGGGGCAGTCATACCCCACTTTCAGACTACAGTAAAGTAGCAGCAGCTGGGGACTTCTTTAAATCTCTGGAGGAGGTAAAAATCCTCTCCACCCACCTTTCCCTCAATGCTGAGAAGCACAATCCTCTCCCTGCTCTCATTACCCCTTACCTCACCCACTGCTGCCTCTGTGCCCCAGGGCCTCTGTGCCTGGAGCAAGAGAGCTCCAGAATCACTCCCACCCTGCTCCACCTGGGCTGCACAGGGAACCAGACTCAGCTGGGGACAGTGGCAGCAGCCGCTGCAGCAGCAGCAGCAGACAGTTTCCATCCCCCCAGACATTCCCTGACAGCCCAGGATCAGGATCAGAAAGGGGGAACCCACCTGTCATCACTGCTGCCCTTGGCTGGACCTGACTCCACAAACAGCCAGGCTGGAGCAAGGCAGAAGTAGGTCCAGAGTTCTGCCTTTCTCCACCACCAGGACAACTGGGGACAATAGCAATGGGTGGAGGAGGTGGAATGGGAATGAAAGAGATATGGGGCTAGGTGCTGCTGGAGCTGGTACTGGCCAAAGGGGATGATTTAGTCAGCAACCTGAGAATCGAAGGGAAGCTGAGAGACAGTGACCATGAGTTGATCACTTTCTCTATTCACCGCAAAGCTGGCAAGTCTATCAGCAATACAGAACTCCTTGACTTTAGAAAGGCCAACTTCCACAAGCTTAGGAGGCTAGTTATTCAGGCCCTGACAAACCACAATCTGGCAGGGAGGAATGTCCATGATGAACAGTCGATCCTCAAGGATGCAATCCTTGAAGCACAAGGGAAGTCCATTCCACCCTGCAGAAAAAGTAGCAAAAGGGCTGGACAACCCCCTTGGCTCAATAGGGAACTCAAGGACCTCTTGTACTTAAAAAAAAAGAAGCTTGTAAAGGATGGAAGATGGGAAACATCACTAAGGAGTAGTATTCAGCACTAGCCTGCACCTGTAGGGAGAAAACTAGAAAAGCCAAGGCTGAAACTGAGCTCAACTGTCAAATTAAGGGCAATAAAAAGTCCTTCTTCAAATATATGGGAAGTTGGAAAAAGAACAAGGGTAACACTGGAAGCTTACTAAACCAAGTGGGGCAACTGATAACCAAATCAGGAAAAAGCCAACCTCCTTAATGACTACTTCGTGTCAGTCTTCCATCAGCCCAGTAGGATCACCCTGCCTGACAAGAGGTAGGATCACTAGTGGAAGGGTGAATCTGCACCCACCACTACCATTGATATTGTGAGGGAGCATCTTAAGAGGCTGGACATCCACAAATCAGCTGGCCCAGATGGAATGCACCCGAGTGTTAAAAGAACTAGCTGACATTATAGCACAGCATATGGTGAAGGTATTTGAGAATTCATGGCACTCAGGTGAGGTGCCTGAGGTTTGGAAGAGTACCACTGTGGTGCCTATCTTCAAGAAAGGGAGTAGGGAAAATCCAGGGAACTACAGGCAAATTAGCTTGACCTCAATCCCTGGAAAGAATCATTAAGGAAACCATTATCAACATCCTAACAGAAGGTAATAGTCTAAGAGATAGCCAACACAGCTTCATGGAGGGTAGATCTTGTCTGACCAACCTGATTTCCTTCTATGACTAGATGATGAATCACCTGGACAGAGGAGAAAAGAGGGATATCATATTCTTTGACCTGGTGTCCCATGTTGTCCTCATGGAAAAATTGGGGAATTGTGGCCTAGAGAATTTCATAGTCCAATGGCTAGGGAACTGGATTCGTGGATGGACCCAGAGAATGATAGTTGATGGAAACAAAACAACTTGGTGCACTGTAGCCAGTGTCATCCCCCAGGGCTCTGTTCTCGGACCTATACTCTTCAATGTGTTTATAAGTGATCTGGACTTGGGTGTTATGAGTGGACTGGCTATGTTCGCTGATGACACCAAACTATGGGGAAGTACAGCCACCCCAGAGGATAGGATGGCAATCCAGGCTGATCTCGACAGGCTTACAAGGTGGGTGGATCAAAACCTGATGGCATTCAGCAACGAGAAATGCAAGGTGCTCCACCTTGGGAGAAAGAACCCACACCACACTTATAGGCTTGGCAGTGCTATGCTAGCTAGCACCACATCTGAAAGAGACTTGGTGGTCATGATTGACCACAAGATGAACGTGAGCAGCCAGTGTGATGTTGCAGCTGGCAAAGCAAACAAAATTCTGGCCTGCATCTTCTGCTGCATCTCAAACAAGACCCAGGAAGTCACTCCTCCCTTGGTGAAACCACAGCTGGAATACTATGTCCAGTTCTGGGCTCCGCAATTCAGACAGGATATGGAGAAGCTCGAGAGAGTCCAGAGGAGAGCCACATGAATGATTAGAGGACAAGAGAGCAGGCCTTATGAAGAGAAGCTGAGAGCCATGGGACTCTTCAGCTTGGAGAAGTGTAGGCTCAGGGGTGACTTGGTGGCAGCCTATAAGTATATAAGGGGTGTACACTTATATACTTATAGGAACTGGGAGAACATCTGTTCACCAGAGCACCCCATGGGAAGACTAGGTCCAATGGTCACAAACTCTTGGAAGACCAGTTTGGACTGGACAAAAGGAAAAGCTTCTTTACTGTCTGATTCCCCAGGGCCTGGAATAGACTACCCCCAGAGGTGGTGCAGGCACCTACTCTAGACTCCTTTAAGAAACACTTGGATGCCTATCTTGCTGGGATCATTTGACCCCTGCTGACTGCCTGTCCTTTGGGCAGGGGGCTGGACCCGATGATCTTGTGAGGTCCCTTCCAGCCCTAATGTCTATGAAATCAAAGAACTCTATGCTGCTGAGAGCAGAGGGGAAGGGAGGTGGTGCCAAAAGTTGGGAGGAAGGCTTCTTTCCTGATTTGGGGACTTAGAAAAGTCCCCAGTTACAGCTCCCATGGCACGATATGCCTGCCTTGGTGGAGTGGGAAGCTTGGAGTAGAGCACCATAACCCCTGAAGCTGTAATTGCTGCTCCCACATTCCCCATTACAAAATCTTACATCTGCCAGTGATTGGAAAAGATGTTAGACAAGCATTCAGGCAAAATGTCCCATGTATCTAAGAATATTGTTGCTCCTCGCTTAATGCATAAGCACCTCTCTTTTGCTTAGAGTGTGATTTTTTTACACTTTTCTGTGGCAACAGTGAATCGTAACCTGAATTTTCAGAGAGAATCTTCTGTTTTTATTATAAACACAATTTTTACTGACATTTTTAAAGGGTTCTATAATGTTGCTGTGAAGAAGCTTGTTAATGATTCATCCTGACAAGGCTAATCATCATATTGAATGAAAAATAGTTTTCTCCAAATCTGTGTCTAATAGGTCAGCTTATTCAGGGCCAGATGAGTGAGTTACAGGTACTAGAAATGTTTGAAAGGGGGCTAGGAACTCCAACCTATTCCTTGTGATAAAAATGGACTGAAAAGAAAAGGATTTTTAAAAAAAGCCTTAGCTGTTTTACTTTACAGGTTCCTGCCCTGGTCAGTAGATCCTTTCCCTGCGCTAAATGCAAATATAATGAAAAAAACCCAGAGGGAATGTCCTAGGTTTGACAGAAAGGCCAAACTCACTCATTGAGCAAAGACAAATTCTTCCTCTGGGTTTTGACCAATGTTTTCACTTTTATCTGGCTCCAAACATGCCAAAGTCAGTTGTTAGCTGAGAAGTAGGCTTCAGTTATTGCCAGTCAATTATTCACCTGTTACATATGAAACTTTCTAGTACTTCTGCCTTGTCTTGTTCAGTTGTACTGAGCCTGATCAAATATTCCACTAACAGGTGGAGAAAATAGGGCCTTGGTCACAGACTTAACCCTTCAACTGCTAATATTTACCATTGTAATCTCAGTTAATACTTGCCTACCTCTAAAAATTAATTTTCAGTTTCATTGACTTCCAGAGTGAATGTTTATTTTCTTGCCTATGACAGCTAATAAGGGTATTATTATTACTACTTATTACCACTTACAGTAATAAGTGTAATAATTTACACATGATTACATGATTTTGGTTTAATATGGAACGAAAAATGCTAAATACATGCAAGGGCTATTTCTTACCTGAGCTTTTTTTGGAAACAAATGTTGTAATAAAGTTGTTTAGACTAGTTGCTTGTCTATTGGATGAGTCAAATTCTGTCATCCCACTTGGCATTCACTAAGCTGTCCTCCTTCAAAACCAGATTTTTTCAGTACTATAATATACATAGGAGGGAAATGAAGCCATGCATGTTTTCCATAATTAGAGAAATCCTTGTTCTTCTGAGTTAACGTAAGTCAAAGAGCAAACAGTCTTACACAGAAAGTTTTCATATACTTTTGTCTATATAAGGGGCTTCACTTCAAAATACAGTTTTGTCAACAAGATCCTGAGCATGTAGCATCATGGATGAATCCAGTCTACCCTTAGATGCAACATCCAGCAGTAGTTATTGTTGTCTTTCTCCATTTCTTACATAAAATATAAAGATGTCAACTTCAATAGACTTTTTTTTTTATTTGATCTGCTACACCACTACAGTTGTACCTGTTCAATCCCCCTATCTCATTCCAGATACTATCTTGCAGTGTGGATCATGGCAGAGAGCACAGAGGCAAAGAACACAGAATATCTATAGATGCCTATATCTATAGATATCTAAAAATTTTCTTTCCTTAAATTAAAAAGTTTAGCACTGCTGGGACTTCACATATTTGCTTCAGTATAAGTACTGCTTCGACTGGAATCCTCCAGAATCCTTAACGAGCTTCTCAGATATGGAAGCAAAATTGACAGCAGAATGCTATGGCAGGCTCAGGTAATCCCAGTCTCTGGAAATGACTACTATCTCCATGATATTGTACACAACACGGTTTGGAAAAGCATAAGTAAAAAGTGTGGGGCATGATGGACACCCAACATTTGAGTTCCCTTAATGAAACCAAATTGGAAAAAGGCTTTATTTAATTTTCAATATGCAGGAAGATATCCCTAATAGAGTAGGATCCAGACTTGAAGAACAGGCTATGTACTTCTATCAATCCAGTGAAAAATGGCAGGCTCAGTGACAACAACTTTAAATAGGCATGACTGCTTGTCAATCTGTCAGACTCGATAGGCTGATAAGCATGGGATGGTAGCCTTAATGTCATGGCCACCAAAATACTGGGTATTGGAGATGAAATGGGATGAAGAGAATGTCAAATAGCTTCTGGTACAGCCCAGCAAATTACTACTCATCTCTCCATTAATTCCCCAGAGCAAAGTAGAAGCTGGGAGGCACAAGACACCCAAGTGCTACTGACAAAGGGGTGTAACTGATGCATCCTCTATTGCTCAGGGATGTAGCTTGTGCATTTGCCACACAATACACTGAAGACATGATTAACCCAGTTAATCAAGTCTTAAGTTGTGACCTGGGCACATGTTAAGGCAATTAATGGCATCATACAAGAAAAAAAAGCCACAAAGTTATTTAAAAAAAAATGTATAATAACTTTGTGACTGGCTCATATCATGCTATTAATTGAACATGTGGGCAGGTGTGCCCCTGTGGCTGGAAGCCTGGATCAGCTGATGTCAGCTGAGGGGGCTCCCAGCTATGGAATCTTGCTACTTACCAGTGCATGGGGAGCCTGGAGTCACCCTCTTGGGATCTCCCTGTACCAGCAACAAGGCATCATGGGCTCTGATGCTTGATCCCCACAATCATGCCTACTGATGTGCAGTAGGGCAGGAAGCATGATTGTGTGGATTACACATTAGATCCAATCACGCCTTTACCAGCATATGTTGCAATTTTTGTTAGAGACAAAAGTTAACCCCAAATATTACGCAGCCTCATATACCAATCTACTTGCTTTTCTTTCATGCAAGAGATTTCTACCCTTTCTCCTCCTACTTTATAGCTATATTCCAAAGCTGAAGGAATCTAGGGCTCTTGCATATTTCTTTAATGGGATGCTGCCTGGTGTAGTCTTGCTTTGGGACTTTCACAGCTGATCTTCAGTTCTTCATATGCTGTAAAGCAGCATATTTTCTTATGCTGCTTTACAGTGTTGAATAATTTATTTGACAAATGTAGCCAGCTTCTCTCTAGTTTGTTTCCAATTGTATTCATTATTCAAAAGTATTCATTGAATAATTAGTGTAGTTAATTTTTCGTCAGGAGATCGCTCATGGGCAATTTAGTGTAAGTGGCTTCATGAAGTTTTGGAAATCTAATATTTTGGGTGTGATTCTTCTTAAACTTAAGCCAATGTAAATCAGACATATCCCTACTGAAACCAATGAGGTATAAATGAAAGAAAAAATCAGGCCTTCTAGCTATATAT
Organism: Alligator sinensis; assembly: GCF_000455745.1. NCBI lineage: Eukaryota > Metazoa > Chordata > Crocodylia > Alligatoridae > Alligator > Alligator sinensis. The sequence continues at coordinate 1,735,411 of NW_005842101.1, read as the reverse complement.
TAGTGTTTGAAAAATTGGTATCTTCCATGGCCAGTATTTGCTTTCCAGATGCTAATTATATAAGCTTGAATGTATTATTCATTTTGATGTTAGAAATTATTATTTTCCATTTCACAGGCACCAAGTAACACAGATTCATTTCAAAATAATTTCAGAAATCTCAGACCTTCATGTGTTCAATGATCATCTAACTAGAGCTGGGCTAAATTTTTTGCTGAGAAGCACACTTGTTGGACAAATGGAGCTTTAACCAAATTATTCACAGAATCCCATTGAATTTGACAAATAGTTTGTAAAGAAAATGGGGTTCTTTTTATTTTAAAATCTACAAGAATTTTAAAAATTATGAAATGTTTTATATTGATATCTTTTAGACTATTTCAGAACAGAAAATTTAATTAAAAAATTTACCTACATTTTTTAAAAGTTTTTAAAAACCCATATAAACATGAAATTAAATAAGTATTGATAAGTCTATTTCATTTTGTGACAGACTATGGGTTTGTTGTAATATTTCTCATGTTAATGTGTTCATGTAATAATATTTTTGTGTGTATCAGTTTGTACATGGGAAAAGAAGGGTTAATAGGACCTTTATTAAGACCCAGAGCTGCCTATGTTTGGGTTGAGACAAGATGTGCCTTCAGTAACAAAGCTCTGAATATCCTTACTGACACCTCAGGTGGGCATGGCAAACATCCCTGGACAAACAATATCTTAAATGGTGGCATCAAGGGGAGGAGAGAGATAAGCATCACAATGGACAAAACAGACTGGAAATCAGTGTTTGAAGACAGTCTGAAGAGAAGAAACAGCAAAGCTACTGTAGGATACAAGCTGGAGAGCGAATGCCTAAGCTAACTTCTATGTGTTCAGGGTTGTGCAGGATGGACTAGATAAGGGTACTAAAAAATTATTTGGAGGGAGCAGGATTAGCTTGCGGGTTGTCCTTTTTCCAATAAAGGCCTTTTTGAGGAGGAACATTCTGCTTTACTGCATGGGACTTTGGGGTATACTCCTTTCCCCCTTGAAGAGTAAAGTCACTTTCTCAGAAACTGAACTCGAAGGCAATTCCCTGAGGAAGGGCTTCAGATAGTAAGGGAAGATCAAAGGACTGAAAGTCTGGGGTCTTATAGTTGGAAGAAGTCAGAGCTCACTCCCACTCTAGAAACCACACTTGGGCTGGCTGAAGGGGGTACTCAGACCAGAAAAGGCTAGGTCCTGAGCAAGTGCTCCCTTGTTCATCCCATGCCACTTTTTTCCTGATTTTTTTGATGTAGTGACCAAAATGAAAAATCTATTATTTCCCCCATGTCCCTCACTAAGCGAGTTATTGATAATGTCTATCAATAATAATGTTACCAGTCTGCCTTACCAACAGGAGAAGATTCGGTCAAAAACAGTTTTTGGAACAGGTACATCAACCCCTTTTACTGAGAACTCACAGTATGAGAACACATTGGTCAGTGACAGAGTCTGTGACATACAAGTCTAGTTCAGTCTATTATGCTCATCCACCTCAGTTTCACCCTGACACTAGCCCTATTATATAACCAACTCTGTCTCTGTTACATAATCATTCATATCTATGCAGATCTTCTGTCCAGTTCATTGTGCTTTTCTGATAAGAACCATTAACTTTAATAATTCAAGGATCTAGAACAACTACTCTCAATGAATGTAAGCAGGAACTAAAAAAGCCTCCCCAACATTTTGGTTATTTTTCATTACCTACCTTTCTGAGGGCATCTCACTCAGGTGATAAAGGAGGGGCTACTAGCAGCAGCTTGCTCAGGGCCTTTTGCCCTCATGACAATAGCAACTCCATAATCCATAGAAAACCTCAGCTGGAATCACTGGATGACTGTCCATCAGAGCTCATGGAACTCAGTATCATAAATGCTGGAGAGGCTCTCTCTATACATTCATAGAACTCACAAGCCTCTAAAGCCATGATGAAATAATTTAGTTCTTCCTCCGATATGGCTGTGGAATAGTCTGTACATTAAAAACAACATATTTATGGCTTTATTAAGGGGTGAATTGAAATTTGGAAATATACAAACCATCCCCAGAGATTAAACTAAACACATATCTAGTTATATGGCAGCTCTCCTTAGTATTCTGCTGAAACCAAAGAGTGTTTATCACCTGGAGAAAGTAAATGCCAGTGCATCTAGGATAATAGTCATGTATGTTGAAAATCATCAGGCCTCTAGAAACAACTGTGACTTCATCTTTTAGAAACTAAGTTATTCAATTTCAGAATAATTGAAGAAGTAGACCTAGCTAGTCTCCTCCCAGCATTCTTCATGAAGTGGATTACTGAGTGCCCAGCACAAACCAGCTGTGGAAAAGCTGGACCTGCACTATTACCTACCAGGTCTTTAGTTTATTGCTAAGTTTTCATCCTATGAAGAAAACAGGTAAGAGAAATAAAAAGAAAAAAAACTGTACAAAAGTTTGTTGAGTGTTATCAAAGTTTTAGAATTTTTCTAGGCATGTTTAGGGAGATAAAAAGCACCAATGTCAAATTACATCAAATTTTCAATCTTCCACTGAAAGTCTTGATTTAACTTTGGAGTGCATCAGTAATGCTGATAATGCTGAAAATATTGGACTGTTGATGTGAGTCACTGTAACAGGTCGCCCTTCCCAGTGCCATCTTCCCTGGTAATTTGCGCCTTATGTGGGGTGCCCTTGGAGCCTTCTTTGGGGTTCTTATGTCCCGCCCTATACTCACCTGCCATGTCTTAATGGAAATTATTATGATGATCTTCTTGTGAGTGGGAGACTGCCTGTTGTATTTTGTATGTTGGGGCCTTTCACCTACATGGGCCTGACCCCTGTCTTTCTCTATCTAGGCCTCCCTGTCTAAAACCCACCAAACAGGGTTTGACTCTGAGGCTTTAGCCTTGTCCTGTGTCTGGAGCTCCAACCTGAAGCCCGGCCTTTCAAGATCACACCCTCACTGGCGCTCGGGCTCTCCACAGCCCTGTCTTGCATTGCGCCTTCACTGGTGCTTGGACTCTCTGCAGCCCTGTCTCGCACTGCACCTCCCTGGCACGAGGGGTCAATGCCCCCCAAAGCCTGAGCCCTCTCTGGCACCAGGGTCAGTGCACCCCAAAAATGCTGTGCCCTCTCTGGCGCTGGGGTCCCCATGCTGCCATGGGTCCCCTATGAGGTCTCCTCCTTCCCCTAATAGCCTCAACCCAAACCACTGGTGTTATTCAATAATCAAAAAAGAAAAATAATAATAACTGTCACCAACCAATATGATCAAGCAAAGCAGCAGGTCAGCTTACATTCGCAGGGTTCATGCTTCAGCTCCCTACCATCGGCTACAGTCCTTGCTGTGGTGCGGCTGCCATCTCTCCACAGCTTCTGTAGTTCCTGCCTTTGCACTGCTCACCCAGCTTCTCTGCAGAGCTCGCAGCGGCACTCCTTCCCCTTCAGCTTCTGTCTCCCGTACTGCTGCTCTGCCCAGGGTTTTTATAGCCCTGCCCCTTCTGGTCAGCTGACCAGCTGGCCAGACTCAGCATTTAACCCCTTCCTTACCAGCACTCTGTGCCCAGAAAGTACTGACCTTAAAGGGGTGGACCTGCTTTCTGGTGACAGGGCTAGGGTTCCCTGTTATAGTCACTAATACCATACATTTCTTTGTTTTTCCTCTATTGATTTGGATTATAATTTTAATAAGAAGAAATAATGAGAGAAGGGCAGGATGATACTAATCTAGTATTTACCTTTTACAATTAAAATACTACTTCAAATTCAATTTTTAGAGACCAAAATTGTTACCAGGTTGTGGCAAGGCACTGTGTGCGCCTGCCACTTTAAGGGCCTGGAGCTGGAAGCTAAGCTGGTGATATCATCTAGAGGTAAGGGAGGAGCTGTAGGGGATGGTAAGGAGGCTCCTGGTCCTGGGCATAACCTAAAACTGCACCCTGCTGGGAGTGGGTGGCCTGGTGGGGCTCTCAGTGGCACAGGAGCCCTCAGGAAATGCCAGGCCAGTTACCACCCCAGTGAAAGGTGGGTCGGGGTGCCTTAACCCCTAGCCCCCATGACTGGGTGGGTTACCCCTTGTTTGGAGGGTCTGGAGGGTGGACTCCTGGAGAGAGAGAAAAGGGCCGTAGACTCAGGCCTGTCTGAACTTCCCCTGACTGGTCAGTGCTGGGGCCAGGACCAGAAGGATCGAAGGACCAGGGGGCCCACCGCAAGGAACGCCCAAGAGCTGTATGCCTGGGGTTCTGACTGGCCTGGAAGTGGGCCAGGGCTAGTTAGCCAAAGGTCCTGGGGGGACCACACCCGAAGGGG